>NC_044331.1:1826314-2140592 GCF_007399415.2 Gopherus evgoodei
AGGCTCTTTAAATGGCCAGGCACAGACACCTGCGGGATTCCCTAATGCTGCTTGTCAAAAAGGAATTTAAAATATAAAAAATATAAGGGTTTTTAGTTCCACATCAAAATTTTTAGTTTCCTAGTTGTTCATGAAAATCTGTCTAGAATGATGATCATTAAAGACTGCTTTAAAGGTTCTGTATGCAGTTAAAAAAACAAACCAAACCCACCTCTCTACAGAATCTTTAGTTTCATAATCTCTTAGTTAAAAAGGGTGGTGATTGTTTTAATGTTTTTCTGTTAAAAACACTTTTGATGGTGGGTCTACCTAGGTTTGTTCAAGTGGCAGACTGATTTCAGCCCTGAAAAATCTGTATGAGAGGGACCTATTGGCACGTTTCGTTATTGATGAAGCACACTGTGTCAGTCAGGTAGATACCTATTGATTTATATTGTTAAATACAATTTCAAAATAGTTGGAAAACTTTATTCAATAGTGTGTGAAAAGGTTAATTTTGTTTTTTAAACTAGTGGGGCCATGATTTTCGTCAAGATTATAAACGTTTGAACATGCTTCGCCAGAAGTTTCCCTCTGTTCCTATGATGGCTCTTACTGCTACTGCTAATCCCAGAGTACAAAAGGATATTCTGAATCAACTTGAGATGCTAAAACCACAGGTGTAAGTTGTTCAGAAGTATTATGAAAAATTTGTGTAAATTGCACTTATCTAGGCAGAATTTTTTTTCCCTTTCAATGTAAGAAATGAACTTGTGTTAAACCCTACTCAGTCACCTGAAACATATAGATATTTGTATCTAATTTAATATGACTGTATGTATGGAATTTAAAATCCATGAAGTACAAAAAGTATTAAAAATAAAGAGCAGACTTCCCAAATTTCTTTCCCCACTTGGGGAGAACAACTCTTTACACAGTAAAGTTTCATGAAATTTTCTTTATCATTGAAAGGGTGGGAGGGTAAACTGTAATTTTTTTGGGTTTGTAAATTGTCATGAAAACCTTGCAAAGATGGTAAAGAATATGATCTATAGCATTAAGTGGGAAAATTCCAAAGCTTGAGTATGGCAAGGATTTTTTAATGTGGCAAACAGTGCAACTAAGGTATCAAATGAAATCTGGACAGTATTGCATTTGCACTGCATGCAATAGTAAAACCTAAGTAATTTTGTCCTCCTTAGACCTATTGACTTCAAAGGGACTACCTGCGAAGTAAGGTGCTACTCAGGGTGAATAATCTGACCCATAGTTCCTTAGCATCAGAGCTGGTAAACTTCTGTTGCTCTTTGAAAACTGTGATAGTCTTTTATTAAGAAAGTGGGACAGCTATGCTTTAGTGCATGCATTTGCTAGGTTTTGGAGTTAGAAACCATTACAAACCCTGTTACCAGTGTACGTCAGGCTTCATAAATAGATAATTCAGGTGTCACTTTAAATAATGCGGAAAGATTTGGTATCTTAAAAATCAAATGATAGATTTGATGTGGACATTTGGGCTTTTTTATATTTGACATGAACTTATCATAATTTTGTAAACATGTAAAAGAAATGTCATCTACTGTACTTCATGCCCTGAAGAATGCATGTAGCAATCCCCATATTAGAAGCATGTCAGGATTTAAAAGGGAAAAATTAAGGTAGGTAAATTTCACTTTTTACCATGCAGCGCATGTGTCCTGTCTCTGAGCATGTCTGTCCTGCTGGTTTATGTAATGCAGAGCAGACTTGCCTTCTACTTTCCCAACCATAGGATGAATACAACACTAGCATTTACCGAAGTGATCCCAGGTCCAAAAAGTGAGGAAAATCAATCTCAACTGGTCCAGGTAGAATGAAAAGACTCTCTAGTCAGAGTTTTCGGGGAGGAAGTAGTAGTTAATCTGAAACTTGAGTCCTTCCAGACAATTCCTATCCTGTGGAGATTTCTACATAGTGTAAAATTATGCAATACCAGGATCACTTATTGATATCCTGGATTCAAAATTATGTTCTCAATGAGACAATCTAGTCTTATTTGCTTTAACCTTTTACTCTGAAGACTCAGAGCCCCTCTTTTAAAAATATACTATGTATATGAAGCTAACGTGTTTTGGACATTATGTTTTAGGTTTACTATGAGCTTTAACAGGCATAACTTGAAATATGATGTATTGCCCAAAAAGCCAAAAAGGGTGGCATTGGACTGCTTGGAATGGATCAAAAAATATCATCCACGTGAGTACTGAATCTTCTTGTAGCTGGCTGTGCACATATACATTTGAATGAATTACAGTTCTTGTATAAGGCAGTAGTGTATACATAAAACTCTACTCTCCTATGCCTTTTGAGGGGAAATGGTAAATGTAGAACAAAATGTTGGAGGCAAAGTAATTTAGTTCTTTGATGCCAAGATTTAAAGATTAATCAGTGGGCCATGTTAAAGTAGGAGTTGCTGTTGAGAATGAATAGGAAAAAGGGACTTGTAGGTTAAAATAGCTAAATGTCTGGTAATAAGAAAATTGCCTTTGCCATGCAAACGTTTATTGTTGCTTGGTTGACTGAGAGGCTATTGATACTTGTGAAACAGAAGAACCTACATTCCTGCACAAACATTCCCTTTATATTCACAGATGACTCTGGAATAATTTACTGCCTCTCACGGCAGGACTGTAACAAAACTGCTGACATTCTACAGGAAAAGGGTCTTGCTGCACTTGCCTATCATGCTGGCCTCAGTGACACTGTTAGAGATCTTGTACAACGAAAATGGATTAATCAGGACGGGTGTCAGGTAAAAGGAAAAAACAAATGAGAAGGTTAATAGAGATTCTACAGGAAGAATGTGGGACTCTCTCAAAAACACAAAGCATAAATTAGAGCAAGATGCACATAAAAAAATGAAACCAAAGTTAATATAAAAATATTACGTGACTAGACATGGAATTAAATCATTGTGCAGAATAGACTGTCAGAAAACAGTTGCTAGCCCTTCTGTAGGAGAAATGCTAATGTCTGCATCGTATTTATGTGGAAAATTTATAAGCAACAGTAATAAATATTATACTTAAGAATTTTACAGAAGTTAGGGCCTTGAGGCCTTGTACTGCTGTGAGGTAGGGCACTCTTTCACAGGTGAAGAAAATAAGGCACAAAGTCATTAAGTGTTTTGCACAAGGTCACACAGCAAGTTTATGGCAGAGCAGGAGCTAGAACTCCGATCTCCTCTCAGTTCTGTGCTTTAACCACTAGACTCTTTCTGGGAAGGTAGCTGATGTTTGTAAATATAAATGTTTTGACTGAATGTCTTACTATTTTTGGGAGTACACCAAAATTAATTTTGCATTCAAATACAGGATCATATTAGTAGGGCCGTACCAAATTCACAGCCATGAAAAACCCATCACAGACTGTGAAATGTGTTCTCCCCCACATGAAATCTGGTCTTTTATGTGCTTTTACCTTATGCTTTACAGATTTTATGGGGCAAGACCAGTGTTTCTCAAATTGGGGGTACAGACCCAAAAGGGAGTTGCAGGGGGAGTCGGAAGGTTATTTTACGGGAGTCGTGGTATTGCCAACCTTACTTCTATGCTTCCTTCAGAGGTGGGCAGCTGGAAAGTGGCAGCTGCTGGCTGGGTGCCCAGCTCTGAAGGCGGCGTCCCACCAGCAGCAGCGCAGAAGTAAGGGGGGCAATACCATACCGCGACATCCACCCCTGCAGCTCCTTTTTTTGGGTCAGAACCCCTACAATTACCACACTGTGGAATTTCAGATTTAAATAACTGAAATCATGAAATTTACAATTTTTAAAATCCTGTGACCATGAAATAGACTAAAATGGACTGTGGATTTGGTAGGGCTCTACATATGGGTGATCACAATACATTTGTAGTTTAAAGTGCTGTATGAATACCTTGCAAAGCTTTATGATTGTATAATAATTTATGGCTCTTATTCCAGGTCATATGCGCAACAATTGCTTTTGGCATGGGAATTGATAAACCAGATGTACGCTATGTTATTCATGCATCTCTCCCTAAATCTGTGGAAGGTTATTATCAAGAATCTGGCAGAGCTGGACGAGATGGTGAAGTTTCTCACTGTTTGCTTTTCTACAGTTATAGTGATGTAACCAGGCTCAGAAGGCTAATACAAAGTAAGCAAAGGCTCCCATCTCTGATATATCAAACGTTATAACAGGAAATAAGTAGTTCAGTCATGTTAAGTTTTTGTCCTGTTCTATTTACATATCCTTTTGCTATTTAAAGATCTTCAGAATGCCATATAACACTGGACTGGGTCACTGTAGTTGCAGGGTCCCCCCAGCATGCTTTCACTGTTCCCCTCTCTGAAAATTTTCTTTATCTATACCTTAGTTTTAGTTTAAAAACACAACCAATTTATTCATTGTGCAGAATTTCCAAACTTTTACTTTTGGGGCAGAGACTGAGACCATGTCTATGGCTTTCTTTGTCCCTCATGTTCTTAAATTCTTGAAAGTGGAATGAATTGTCTTCACTGGCTTAGAATGTATTTTTTTGCCTATGTATCTGACTATTTTTATCTAAGTGCTTGAGGTAGTTTGTTTGATCAGTAATAACTTTAGCCTTTTTGTACATTGTGTAAGAAATACAATGAATGCATCCCTTTTATTTCAGTGGAAAAAGATGGAAACAGTCAAACAAGAAAAACCCACTTTGACAACCTTTACAGTATGGTTCATTACTGTGAGAATGTACACGAATGCCGGAGAATACAGCTTTTGGCTTACTTTGGGGAAACTGGTTTTAATCTTAACTTTTGTAAGGAACACCCAGAAGTGATTTGTGACAACTGCTGTCGAAAGAAGGTAAAAAATTACATCATCTGTAAATTTGAGCTCTTAAAGTGGTGTATGTGTTTTTTTTAACCAGACTTAAGAAAAGTTGCTAATATATTCTAGAAGGCAGATACAGAGATGCTGAGTGAGATCCTTCATGCCCTGTGATACCAAGTGTTTTGAGTTGGTCCCAAGGTATTACCTAGAACAGACTTACAAAAGCTGCATGTGGGTCCCAGGAACTGTTGGGGAAGCTCGGGACTGTGAAGTTTAAGGATACTCTCCGACACCTCTTTTCTCCCAGCCATGCCTGCTGCTCCAGAAGAAGCTGGCACAGAACTCACTGTGGTGGCTATACCACCTAGGAATTCTCCCCCACAGGTGGAATCCTCCAGCTGCCATCTAAGATGGCTCTGAGGCAGCTTTGTGCTGCCAGAGGAGCACAAAGCTGCCACATCGTAATAGATACTAATTTGGAATGGATTGGGTAGGAGTTTGGGGGAAGAGAAGGGTTTGCAATCTCTACAGGTCAAGGTCTATTGACTAGCAGATTGCTAGTGTGACCAGGAGTAAAACAAAAGAGTTGATGGATATCTTAAACTCACCTTTTTCTTCCAGCTTTGCAGGCCAATCAAGTATCTACTGATATTTGGTTTAAATATCTGGTGCTCCTAGTAATTCAATAGATGACATTTTAAAAATGAATATTCCAAATTTAATCCACAAATTAAAGGCTAGGTTTAATTCATATATATTGACCTACTTATATTTTTCTTTCTCTGAATTAACTTTTAAAAAGATATTCAATTGCAATTTAAATTGTGTTCAAGAAAAATTAAGAAATAGTTTTTAAGTGCCTTAGAAAGGAAGTGCTGTTACTTTAAAAAAAAAAAAAAAAAAAAAAGTGGAGGAAAAAGTGCAGGAGGATTTTTTTCCTGCAAAATGTAAGATTCTTTAGTAAGTCTGCTGATTGAATTAGTACACCTAGTTTTTAAACTGCAGGGGACTTCAAACACTAATCCCCATAATACCTCAAGGTAGGCAAGTATGATACCATTTTACAGATGGAGAAACTGAGGCAGAAAGATGTTTGTTTCCACAGTGAGTTAATATTCTAGTCCAAAGGACTTTAGTGCTTAATCCTGTGCTCAGAGCACTGCCCCACACTCTTCTCAGTTTTAAACCGATGATAATATTGAATAAAGGAATGTAGACTTTAGGTAGTATATTATCATTTGGATGCACTAGAATTTATACATCCAACTCTCATTACTGTTGAATTGTGTAAATACTACATGGATATTTTAAAAATTAGTTAACTCAATTAACGCAATACTCAAACATTACTCTTGCAGTTTGAGTGTATAAGCTCTTTTAAACCAAATAGAATTGTAGGACTGGAAGGGACTTTGAGACGTCTTCTAGTCCAGTTCCCTGCACTTAAGGCAGGACTAAGTATTGTCTAGACCATCCCTGACAGGTGTTTGTCTAACCTGCTCTTAAAAATCTCCAATGATGGAGATTCCACAACCTCCCTAGGCCATTTATTCCAGTGCTTAACCACCCTAACAGGAAATTTTTCCTAATGTCCAACCTAAACCATCCCTGCTGCAATTTAAGTCCATTGCTTCTTGTTCTATCCTCAGAGGTTAAGGAGAACAGTTGTTCTCCCTCCTCCTCTTTTATGTACTTGAAAGCTGTTCTCATGTCCCCTCTCCGTCTTCTCTTTTCCAGACTAACCAAACCCAATTTTTTCAATCTTCCCTCAGAGGTCATGTTTTCTAAACCTTTAATCATTTTGTTGCTCTTCTCTGGACTTCCTCCAATTTGTCCACATCTTTCCTGAAATGTGGCCCCCAGAACTGGACACAGTACTTCAGTTGAGGCCTAATACGTGTGGAGTAGAGAATTACTTTTCATGTCTTGCTTACAATGCTCCTGCTAATACATCCCACAGTGATGTTCGGTGTTTTTTGTTTTGATAGGTTGTTTTTTTTAAACAGTGCTACACTATTGACTCATATTTAGCTTGTGGTCCACTATGACCCCCAGACCCCTTTTCACAGTACTCCTTCCTAGACAGCGATTTCCCATTTTGTATGTGTGCAACTGTTTGTTCCTTCCTTCCCAAGTGGAGTACTTTGCATTTGTCCTTATTGAATTTCATCCTATTTATTTTATGCCATTTCTTCAGTTCGTCCAGATAAATTTGAATTTTAATCTTATCCTCCAAAGTACTTGCAGCCCCTCCCAGCTTGGTATTGTCCGCAAACTTTATATGTGTACTCTGTATGCCATCCATCTAAATCATCGATGAAGATACTGAACAGAACTGATACCTGCGGGCCCCCACTTGATATGCCCTTCCAGCATGACTGCGAACCACTGATAACTAATCTCTGGAAGTGGTTTTCCAACCAGTTATGCACCCATTTTACAGTAGCTCCATTTAGGTTGTATTTCCCTAGTTTGTTTATGAGAAGGTCATGCAAGACAGTATCAGAAGCCTTACTAAAGTCAAGATATATCACATCTACCACTTCCCCCCATCCACAAGGCTTATTGCCCTATCAAAGAAAGCTATTAGGTTGGTTTGCCATTGTCTGTTCTGGACAAATCCATGCTGTTACTTATCACCATATTATCTTCTAGGTGTTTGCAAATCAATTGCTTAATTATTTGCTCCATTATCTTTCTGGGTACTGAAGTTAAGCTGACTGGTCGGTCATTCCCTGGGTTGTCCTTATTCTCTTTTATATAGATTGGCACTATACTTTATCTTTTCCAGTCTTCTGGAAGACTGTGTTAATTTTGTGCAATAGTGAAATTGCTTTGAAATATCTGTTCTTTAACTTTATTGATCCTTTTACATTTTCAAAGGATTATTTACTAACCTAAAATTCCCATAGCAATGGCATATCAGTGTAAACAGGCAATAACTAATCTATATGAGGATCAGAATGAACTTATGATTGAAAAAGCCTAGTAGTGAGAAACAAAGTTGTCAGTGGCAAATGGTATTAGTTACAATGGAAACAAATCTTTCTAATCAAATCTATTGTGATAGGATTACAAATCAAGAAATGTGACGGATGAAGTGAAAAGTATAATAAGATTTGTTCAAGAGCACTGTGGACAAATGGGGAGAAGAAATTCAGGTTCTGGAAGGTATACGTTGAACATGATGATTGACATTTTCTTGGGTAAGTTCTGTTCTAGCGCTCAAATATTTGGTGTGGACCAAATCTTGACTGTATGTCAGAGGGGCCATAAAGCACGTGCAAAAGCATGAAACAAGATCTATACCAATTGGGTTCTTTCCTGAGAGTAATCCCCATGGTATGTACTGCTGAAGCAATAAAACCCCTAGCCTTAACCAGACTATGTCGGGTAGATAAAATGATAATTATTGTAAGTCTTTAAGCTTCTGCTACTTGTTCAGTTTTTTGTGAACGGGCTGTGCAAAATGGCTCCATAGCCTTCCACAATTGTGTAACTTACTGGCTAGGTTAATAGACCAATTCTGTGTATTCTTACTAAACAGGTACGAAAAGTGCTAGGATTCAGTCCGGTATATTTGGGAAGGGAGCTGCCTACTCACGACATAATGTGGAAAGGCTGTTTAGAAAGCTGGTACTGGATAAAATTCTTGAGGAAGAATTGTATATCACTGCTGCCGAGCAAGCAGTAGCATATGTAACGGTAGGAGAGAAAGCACAGGCTGTCCTAAATGGATATCTACAGGTGTGTACCAAATTTACTTTTTCTTTAATTCTACATTGGTGTTTCCTTCTTAAATTAAAATGAAACTGATGTTGCTCTTCTCTTCTTTAAGAACATGCAGATACTTTGAATTTACATTGAGTGCCAGGATAGTTTAAAAACAAAAATAACTATATTTCTATAATATCATTTATTCAAGAATTTCAGGGTGCTTTGTAACCATTAGTTAATCTTTACAAAACTCCAGTTAGTTGTCAAGAGTATTAGTATAACTTGCTTGTAGATAATGGAAATTATTTGTCACATGTAGGGAATAGAATGCAGTAGGTCTGGTTTCCAGTCCAATGCTCTAACCAAGCACTTTTCAAGTGGCAGGGCATGATTCAAAAAGTGGTTTATGAGGTGGCATCAACTGGGTTATGCCCCACAAGGGGAGAAACAAAACTGGCAAACTCCTGTGATCCCTAGGACTCAAAAGGAGCTAGTTATGTGGAAGAAAAAAACAACTCTCCCTGAAGCTGTTTCTGCCCTGCTCCTTTCTCTCTTAACCCCAGTCCATCTGCAGCTCCTCAGCCTTTTTCACCAGATAGTGTTAAGCTCCAAGGAAAGCTGCACTACGAGAGGCTGCCTAGCCAGCGCACTGATAACTCCCCTTTCAGAGCAGTCCTGTGTAGGTAGGGGTAAAATAGAGAAGTCACTTTAAGCAGCCAGCCCTCAACAATAGTCCCACAAGCTCCATCAGCCCCCACCCAAACTAGCTGTGTGTTTTTTTTGTTTTTTGGGTTTTTTTTCCTGAGTTTTGTGAACTCAGTCCCACAATCCTTTAAAAAGGATTATGCCTAGTAACCACGTGGCTTTGGGATCCCTGGTGGAAAAACTCCATACACATAAAAAGGATCTTGTGTAGAGTTGTTCTTCTTGTTGGGTAAACAGTTACCTTAAGTCAATAACAAATGTTATCCAGAAAAAGTTTTCTGTTTTAATACCTGTTTTTACTGGTTAAAGGCCAGATATCTGCTGTTAAACTGCTCTGCAATTGCTCTCATATAGATTAATTACTTATTTAATTTCCCATTTTAATAGGTGGAGTTTTATGAAACTGAGAATGCCAGCAGTATTCGAAAGCAAAGGGCTTCAGTGACAAAAATGTCCCAGCGGGAAGAGATGGTTAAGAAATGTCTTGTGGAACTTACAGATGTTTGCAAAACTCTTGGAAAAGTTTTTGATGTCCATTACTTCAATATTTTTAATACTGCTACACTCAAGAGAATAGCAGGTAATGTTTATCCTCATGACCAAAACTCCTATGGGGGCAGTAGGCTATTTCTGGTTCAGAGCAGGATTCATCCCGGGGTGGGCTTACACTGGGGGGGGGGGGGGGGGGCACGCTTTGTGACCGTTTGAGAGCATCCTGATTGACTTCCATCCTTCAGCTTGCTGCTGGCTGTAGTGTACAAGCTAACTAACTGGGAGGCGGTCTGCTGGAAAAGAGGCATGTGTGCTATTCTGCCCTGATTTCTTTAAACCCCCGTTCCTAAACTGCTCTGATGGGCATGATTCAGTGCTATTTGTCTATTGCGTATTAAGCTCTATAATGGAGCTCTTGAAAGAGTATTTAAGATTTTCTCTGATTCAGTTTGTTCCTTGTTTAGTATGTGAATGGGAGTTGGTAGTTCTGACATCTTATTGATGGGAAACATGTTGCCCATCTTCCAACAAAATTCAGATGTTCCTTTGTTTTAAAAAAACAAAACAAAACAAAGTGTGCAAAATCAAATTTGTATCAGACAAAACAGATCTAATCAGATTTCTTTATGTCTGCATACAGAAACTTTGTCTTCTGACTCAGAGGTTTTGCTTCAGATTGACGGTGTTACAGAAGACAAACTGGAAAAGTATGGTGCAGAAATAATTCAAGTCATGCAAAAGTACTCTGAACGGACATTGCCAGGTATAGTATGCCTTGCATTTAAATGGATGTGCTTTTTATTTAAAAGCCTTTTCTCTGTAAGAAGTTACATAAATAAAAGGGTCCATGTTAAAATACAGCTTTATGGCCTGTGTTCAAACTTTCATTTTTAAAAAATATAGCTTTTCAGAGCACAGAAGGATCCTTAACTAAGAGGCAAGTGGCAGGGTCGGGGGGTGGAAGAGTAGAGATTCACTATAACTCTTAAAAAATAGACAGTGGTGGATAACTGAACTTCAAATGTCCTGGGTAAGAATGAGAAGAAAGTAAGATTGCTGATCATCTGGTCCTCCTTTCATGGCTGGGAGCGTAGAGTAGATTTTCAGCCTTGAGATGCATCTTGCACTGTATTTTCCCATTCACATCCACTAGTTATGGGCTAGCATTGTAGCATGAGTGAACAAATCACAGACTAAAGTTCTCCAATGACTTATGCCTTGGTCAACTATAAATCTAGCAGAGAAAAGTGTAACGTGATTCAATGGTTGGAAGTTGAAGCTGGACAAATTTAGACTGAAAATAAGGTACAATTTTTTTTTAGCAGGGAGGGTAATTAGCCATTAGAACTATTTACCAAGGGTTCTGGTGGATTCTCCATCACTGGCCATTTTTAAATCGAGATTGCTCAGGAATTATTTTGTGGAAGTTATCCCAGTTGCATTATTTTTAACAAAATGTCCATTTGTAGAAGACACTGACTCTTACCAAACTGCGGGCACAGATGCTGGAGAACATGAGCATGAGGCGGTAGAGGACACACATACAACTTCTAGCTATTTTTGCAATAGCACAAACAAAGGAAAAAAGAGGAAAAGACTACCATGCTTCAGAGAATCCAAGAAGAAAAAAACAGGTGGTGATAGCCAGCAGTCTCGTTCTAAGGGGTATGTAATATGTTAATACTTGTAACATTGGTTTAACCAAAGTAGCATGATGATAAAAATACACACTAGAGTGTTGGATTAAGGTTGCTTTAATTCACTTAGTGTTGAAGAATACAGTCA
Source organism: Gopherus evgoodei (assembly GCF_007399415.2). Taxonomy (NCBI): domain Eukaryota; kingdom Metazoa; phylum Chordata; order Testudines; family Testudinidae; genus Gopherus; species Gopherus evgoodei. The sequence goes on from NC_044331.1 coordinate 1,837,809, forward strand.
ATAGGAAAATGGTGAAGGAGGAGAGAGGCATTAGTCTAGCAGCATGAAAAACATGGAAGTATTTATAACCTCTTTATAAAGTGATTATTGTACAATGGTGATACTCCAGAAGCACATATGACTCCTGTGGAGTCCCTGGATCTGAGAGGTGCTCATCTCTCTCTGATTTCACACAAGGCTAGAATATGGAATGCAGAGCAGATGATCTCTTCCTTGCTTTCCAGGAATCCAGGAGGGTAGCAGTGTGACGAGAAATGCACCCCATGTAGCACTGGGAAATGGGTTTGAAGTAAGAGACAGATCATATGCATGACAATACATTAAGGATTTCGCTCCACCAGTCTCATTTTAATCAAGTTAAGGTCCTGGAAGACTTATATCCATCCTGTAGAATTACAGTAAACTGAGGGATACAGGGATTGAAAAAAACCTGACATCACACACACAACTGTTTTCAGATAATGAAAAAAATATTCTAAGCTTGATTCTGTGCCTTCCCTTTGAAATCTCCTTCTGTTCCCTAAAAATGAAAGTGGGACAGACATTCCCCAGTTGTAATTTTCCAGCTGGAATCTTGAGTAAATATACCTTTTATATGCTAAGCAGCCTGCCAGAGCCATGAAATTTAAATTCATTACGAAACATTAGTTTTGTGGTTTTCCGTGCAGTACACAACTGCAGATGTGCTGGTGGGGCAAATGTTCTTGTTTTCCTTTGTCACTCTAGCTAGTGATATCTATGTTCCCAAAAGCTCCTATCGAAGTTGCTTGCTTTGCAGCAGCTTTTAATTCTGATGATAATTTAAAGCAAGCCATAATTTGATTGGCATACCTTTCCACTGTTTTTTAAACTTCTGCAGGCAAGGCAACAGATCGAGCAGAATTTAAAGAGATGCTGTCAGGAATCTTTTGTTAATATTTTTTGCTTAATCACTTCGAATTAGTGCTAGAAAGTGATTTTGGAAGCTTGAGAGTTACTTTTGTCTTCTGGCTTATCCTTTTCCATTTGTAAACATTTTGTCTTCCTCCCCCTTCTCTTGCCCACAGCTTCTCATACAAAGCACCCAACAAAGAGGAGTGGTTGTTAGTTACACTAATACATTTATTTTTTCTTTAAAAATACAGTTAGAAAAAAAACACTCAGAAAATTACACTATAAGAACATTATTTAGGTGGTAGAGTCAAGCACTTGAAAGTTAGGAGATTCCAGATTTATGGTTATCTATAACATTCATTCTGCCCCCTTGTGTATTTGCATTATGGAACAGTCTAGGTATATGATCATATGCAGTTTTTCCTCAAGATTCGTGCTTGTTCAGGATGGAAATGCAGGAGTGCAGAATTGTTGTACAGGCAACCATAGATCTGGCATTTCTTAATGTCTGAGTGCTTGACTTTACATTTTAAACAACATTCTTTTAACAAGAAGAATAGGAGTACTTGTGGCACCTTAGAAACTAACTAATTTATTTGAGCATAAGCTTTCGTGGGCTACAGCTTGAAACTTATGCTCAAATAAATTTGTTAGTTTCTAAGGTGCCACAAGTACTCCTGTTCTTTTTGCAGATAGACTAAGACAGCTGCTATTCTGAAACCATTCTTTTAATAGGCTTTGTATGTAATTCCTATAAGGTCTGTAAATTGCTTTGTAGCTTTCCTTCATCAGGGGAGTCAAACTCATTTGGAGGAGAGGGCCAAATTCTATAACTAATTATAGTTCTTGAGCCTGGCTATAGAATCAGGACTATATACTCACAATGCAGTGGAACACCCACTGATGTCAGTAGGTGGTTTTCACAGAGAGCAAGAAAAGACAATGGCCTGTATGTACTAATTAAATGTTCAGTTATTTATTCAGTGCCTTTATTGAGAGAAAATAAGCTCCCCTTCAATCCCACTGCTGTTTCTGCCCTCTCTTTCTTTTTCTTTCCATCTTTTTCTGGATTTCCTCCTTTGCAGCAACTCCCAATTTCCAATCCAGTGAACTTCCCTATCATTCTAGCCTCTAAAATGATCAGTGATTCAATATTTAAGGTTGTCACTGAGGTGTCATTTAAAGTTGATCTACTAATCAGATTAATAGAGGACAAGGGACTTCACCCTTTTGCATGACTGTTTCAGGCTGTCTGCAGACATCATAGTCTACGTTACACTTGGTTCACCTTTAAAAGGTTAACTCTGCAGCCATGAGCGTTAGAAATTTACTTTTGTTTTTAAATGAAAGATTAGATTCTGGAGAATATGAATGTGTTTATGCAAGCCACATAAATACATCATGCAGGTGGATTTGGCACATGGGCCATATATTTGACACTTCTGTTCTAGATAAAATGTAAGGTATTGGGTATCATGTTGATATGCTAAATCATTTTTTCTCCAAATTTCTAGGGGTTATATCAACAACAAAAAGCTCTCTTCTAACCCCAAAGTCCAGACATCCTCAAGATACAGTTCAACATCTTATAGTACTACTACAGTCATGCCAGGAACCAGTAGGAAACTGGGGATTATGGCACCACCAAAGCCTAAAAACAGACAATTCCTTAAACCTTCCTATTCACTATTGTAACTACTAGAATGTAAATACTGTATAAAGCTACAAGCTGTCAGCATTTCCATTAACTTCCAGTTTTTCAAATGTATTAAAGCTTTGATATCATACATCTGTACAGTACAAAGTGTATGTGTTTAAATAAATGCTTTTAGATAAATGCATTTCTTTATTTGGAACTTTTAATTCTTCCCTGATGCTAAATATTGTTGTTATTAAAAAAAATGCTAATTTTGATTATAGAAGACCAGTAGTTTATAGATTAATCATTTTTAGAATTCTCTAATTCTTTGAGAACTGCCTCTCTCTGAACCCACATATAGAAGTATATGACTGTAGCTCAAACCCATTTACCAGCAGTGATGGTTGGAGCCAGGAACCTCACTGACCATACTAATAAAGGATGATATCCTTCAGTAGCTCAGGGCCAGCTAGCTTGTCTTGAATTGTTTTCTATACAAAATCTAGGTCTTAGGATGAGTTTCTTAGTTTGAGGTGTTAGCTTAATTTAGTTCTCTTTTTCATAGTCTTGGATATTTCTCCCCACATTTCCTGGGTCTAGCAGCCCCTTGGGGCATCTGAAGCTTGGCCTAGAGTATGTGTGAAAGCTGCAAGGCTTTATGGTCTGTCAGATACACAAGTGCTGCATGAGCTAAGGGCATTCTTTGGCTCTTACCTGGCTTGTGGTGTTCTTTCTTCCAGAGCTTCAAAACACTCTTCTGTCCTCATGAGCTCTGAACAGCATCAACACAGGCCACACATCCATACTTGATAAATTGCACTTTCAGCCCTATCCATTTATTTAAATGCTTCATATATTTTTAAGCCCGGAAGGGACCATTATGACTATCTTGTCTGACCTGCATAACACAGGCCAGAGAATTTCACCAACTCCTGCAACAAGCCCATAACTTCTGAGCTCGAAATGTATCTTTTAGAAAGACAGACAGGCAATCATAATTTGAAGACTTCAAGTGATGGAGAATATATCACATCCCTTTGTAAGTTGTTCCAATGGCTAATTACCCTAACCATTACAAATTTGCCTCTTATTTCTAGCCTAAATTTGTCTAGCTTCAGCTTCAAGCTATTTGGCCCTTGTTCTTTTGTCTCCTAGCTTTAAATACCCCTATCAAATTCTTCTCCCTGAGCAGGTACTTGTAGACCATAGTCACTTCTTAATCTTGTCTTCAAAGAAATTCTGTTTAGTTTAACAGTTTCCCTGAAGGCAGGTTTTTCAGGCTTCTAATCATTGTAGCTCTTTTCTGAACTCTCCAGTTTCTCAGCATAGGCCTCCCCCATATTAGCATCACTTCAGCTGTATCTAGTTTGTTATATGGACTTCTCTACCTCTTAGGCAGTGGGAAAGCATAGAAATGTCCATATTCAAGATTCTCACTGAGCTGACCAACCAACATAGTAAGAGAATCTACAGTACCAACTGTGTCCCCAATGGTCAGACATGCATATTGAACGGGAGCAACAAAAAGCTGCAGCTTTACAGACCACCAGGAGTTTCCTAGGTAAAGAATGGTGGCAAGTACCCATTACCGTCTCTAAAATCTCCAAAGAAGAAGGAAAATCTACTTAAAGCCCCCCACTTGTGAGATTCTGAAGGCAAATCAACAAAATGTTGTGGACTCAAGTTACCAAAATCTCCTGATAAATCTAGGAAAGACATTTTACCTTCCCCTACTGCCAGGAGAAGATCTAGTTCATACACTCTGGGACTAACGCATGAATGTCCTGTGTTCTGTATAATACCAGCTAATGAGCATCTTCTCTTCTGTCAGGAAAGGTTTTGTGTGTTTACCTACTCTCCACTCTTATTTGGCAATATAGAAACACATTGGTGACCTTCTGAGGATAAGAAAATCTCACCTGATTTCTGCTCACTCAACTCCTACATTTTCTAGAGCTGTATAGAGGCAGGTTTTAAATGAGCCAAGCAATGTGCTTTTCACCCCTGCCCTGCTATGTTAGTCTGATTAGCTATTACAAACTTCCCTTAATTACATTTCATCTCATTATTCTTTTACCTGTTACTTCTTCATTAAACCATTACTGTCTAATCATTACTGATCACCATAGTATGATGTGCTTGCAGAAGCATGTTCCTTTACAATGTGACTCCAGCCTGATGTATTCATGATGCTATCAGTCATTGCATGGGATCTGCGGCGACCCTGGGATTTTTCCTTCAGCTGGTCTTGCCACCAGCCTTCCTGCTAAGGTGTGCCTGGGCCTGTTGGTAAGCATGCAGCCTTTCTGGTGCTCGCTCCATGAAGTCACATGGAACAATTTGGATAGTGAGGGTGCTGAGAGCTGTTGAACAAAACTAAACCCTGTATATGATGGACTATGAAGTGGATAGAAAGCTGGCGAGATTGTTGGGCTCAATGGGTAGTGATCAATGGTTCCATGTCTAGCTGGCAGCTGATATCAAGTGGAGTGCCCCAAGGGTTAGTTCCAGGGCTGGTTCTGTTCATCTTTATTAATGATCTGGATCGGAGTGGCCAATCTGAGCCTGAGAAGGAGTCAGAATTTACAAATGTACATTGCCAAAGAGCCCCAGTAATAGGTCAGCAGCCCCCCATCAGCTCCCCTACCCTGCTCCCAGCTCCTCCCACCCACCGGCAATGAGCGATCAGCGCCTCCCCCTCCCTCCCTGCACCCAACCAATCAACTGTTTTGTGGCATGCAGGAGGCTTGGAGGGGTAGAGCGAGGGCATGGCAGGCTCAGGGGAGCGAGTGAGAAGAGGTGGAGTGGGGGCAAGACCTGTGGCAGAGCCAAGGGTTGAGCAGTGAGCACCCCCTGGCACACTGGAAATTGATGCCTGTAGCTCCAGCCCCAGAGTCAGTACTTGTACAGGTTGCTGCATATTAACTTCTGAAGAGTCGCATCTGCCTCTGGAGCCACAGCTTGGCCATCCCTGATCTCGATGATGGGATTAATTGCACCCTCAGCAAGTTTGCAGATGACACTAAAATGAGGGGAAAAGTAGATATGCTGGAGGGGAGGGCTAGGGTCCAGAGTGACCTAGACAAATTGGAGGATTGGGCCAAAAGAAACCTGATGAGGTTCAATAAGGACAAGTGCAGAGTTCTGCAGTTAGGGAGGAAGAATCCCAAGCACTGCTACAGACTGGAAACCAACTGGCTGAGCAGCAGTTCTGCAGAAAAGGACCTAGGAGTTACAGTGGATGAGAAGCTGGATATGAGTCAGCAGTGTGCCCTTGTTGCCAAGAAGGCTGTATTGGTAGGAACATTGCCCCCAAATTGAGGGACATGATTATTCCCCTCTATTTGGCACTGTTCTCAATGGTAGCAGATGACAGAACAAGGAGTAATGGTCTCAAGTTGCATTGGGGGAGGTCTAGGTTGGATAATAGGAAAAGCTTTTTCACTAGGAGGCTGGTGAAGCACTGGAATGGGTTACCTGGGGAGGTGGTGGAATCTCCATCCTTAGAGGTTTGTAAGGCCTGGCATGAGAGAGGCCTGGCTGGGAGGATTTACTGGGGATTGGTCCTGCTTTGAGCTGGGGGTTGGACTAAATCAGAGGTCCGCAACCTTTCAGAAGTGCTGTGCCGAGTTTTCATTTATTGATTCTAATTTAAGGTTTCGTGTGCCAGTAATACACTTGAACGTTTTTAGGTCTCTTTCTATAAGTCTAAAATATAGAACTGAACTATTGTGGTATGTAAAGTAAATAAGTTGTTTAAAATGTATAAGGAGCGTCATTTAAAAGTAAATTAAAATGCAGAGCCCCCCAGACTGGTGACCAGGACCTGGGCAGTGTGAGTGCCACTGAAAATCAGCCCGCATGCCATAGGGTGCCTACCCACCGCCCGAGGTCCCTTCCCCCCTGTGGCTCTACGGGATGCAACCCCCCTCCAGCGGGGTCCTGCCGCAGCCCCGTCCCAGCACCCATGCCTGAGGTGCCCTTGCCCCTCCCATGCTGCAGGCACCCCGGGGTGCTTCTGAGGTAAGTGTAATTCGGATAAACTACGGCGCCAACAGCTCAGCTGCTCACATCAAAGCGCGACGCCCGGCTGGGTGGGGGCGAGCGCGCACCCTCGCCGCCCCCGCCCCCCGTTTGGCGCGCGGCCGCTCCCCCCCGTTAGGTAACCGCGCCCCTCCCCCTTGCATAAGCGGGAAGGGGAGGCCCCGCCCCGGCCGGGCCCGCGCGGCGTCGCACCGCACCGCAGCGGGGAGATGCCGCGGGCCGAGGCCGGGACGCTCGGGGATGAGGAGCCGCTGTCGCCGCTCGCCCGGCAGCGGATGCAGGTCAGGAGGTTGGGCCGGGGGAGACCGGCCCCGGGGGCGCCTCGTCCGCCGGCCCCGCCGCTAGCGCCGATCGCCTCAGGCGCCGCGTGTGTGGCCGCCCCCCCGCTCCCTCCCCCGCCGCCCCCTCAGCCGTAGCGGGGCCCGCCGGGGGCTGGGCCTGGCCTCGGCAGGTGCCGCTCACTCGGCACTGGGCGCGCCTGGGGGCCCGGAACCTTTGTACAGCGCCGGGCACCGCCGAGCCTGAGCCCCTGGGGAACACGGAAACCCAGGGACCCGTTGGCTCCGCGGCTGAGCGGGCAGGTCTCTGTCCAGCCGCTGCCCGGCGAGCCCCAGCGCGGGGTGCGAGGCGGCGGCGGGAGGGCGTTCCGGGTCTGGGCAGGAGGCGGCTGCGGGAGCGCTCTGCCCCGCGGGAGCTCCCCAGGGCCCGGCTCGCAGGCTGGGGAACCCCTGGGGGGACGTGCGTTTCACTCGCGGTTTGCCAGCACTTCCTTGCCGTGGGGTGACCAGACGTGCGGTGTTTGGGTGGTTGGCCCGCACGCCCACCGATCTGTGGTCGGGACCCCGTTTGTCCTGATAGCTCGCTGCGCTGGCAGCGCTCGGCTGCCGGTTCTCAAAGTGTCCTTACACCGGCAGCACCTAGCTTGCCATTAGACCAGAAGGAACTGCTGGCGGTGTGTGCTTTGTGAGCATGGACACACCAAGAGATTGCTAGGTAAGGGCACATTCCTTTGGGAGGAAAGCTTCGCATTTTGGGCTTCAGCTATAAGGCATGAGAAAATCCCAGCAACAGCATTTTTTTTTTTAACACTGAAGTGTTTGTAAAATTACATGCTGTTTGATACACACACTAGTTTTCAAATGATTTGTTCCTGTTGCTCATTACGTGGAGACAAGTTACAGGAGCTGAGTTCTAGTGTAGTATGCTTTATATTTTTCTCTGTCATTTGTGTAGGAGCACACACCTAAAGAAAACCCCAGTAGGAACTATGTATCAGAAAAAGCTGAAGGAAGAGCAGTGTTCGAAAAACAAGTGAAAGTTCTTCTCACCCCGTTATCCATGGAAGAAGAGAAACACAACAAACGTCCGCCGCAGAAACGCTTACTAGAAAAGTTTTCTAGTAATGAAGGGCCTTCAGAAAGAGAACCAAAAGTCAAAAAATCCGGTGATGATCCCACAACTCACCAAATAAGAGATGTATCCTATAAGGCTTCTTCCAGTCCACGAGGAGTAATCCCCAGTATGTCTACACTTCATCATAAAAGTAGCATGGTGTCACCCACAAACACCTCCATTACAATTGATCATGATTCAGAAAACAATTGGGATACAGACAGTGAAGGAAGTAATTCTGATGTCTGTCTGGTAAGAAACCAAACGTTTTTGTTTTTTTGTGTGACTATATTCTCTTTTGCTTTTAGCTTCCTCAGTATATTCTTAGCCTCGCCCTCAATTTGTCTTATTTGGCATCTTTCACATTTTGAAACTTCAAGTATTGATGATTTTGTAAATGGGGAACTGTTTGCTCCCTAGAAAATAGCAGAGGGAATACAATTATTTTACTTCATTTTTTTAAAGATAGAAAAATAAGACCACGTTTTTCATAACTATTCAAGATCAGTTATTCATTTTTACATAGCCCTCTGTCTTAGATCTTTTTCTTAATGATACATGTTGGCTGTAGGTAAATATTAGTTAACATAATCAATTATTGACAGTCTGTAATGTATGAGAGACCATTTCTTGCAAACAGTTGTTCCTAAACAATCCTGATAGCAAAAATCCAACCTAAGGTCTTGATCCTGCCACTGACTCCACATGGACCTTTCTGAGTGGTATCAGTTTCAGGATTGGTTCCTAAAAGTTTTCTTATCAGAAAATTATTTTATTATCATACTGACCAGTATTGTCTTGTCATTTCCATGTGCTCTACTGTCTGTCTAGCCATCTATTGTCTCTTTTCTTACACTTAGATTGCAAGCTCTGCGGGCAGAGTCTGCTTTTTTGTTCTGTAGTTGTACAGGATTTAGCACAATGGGTTCTTGGTCCATCATTAGGGCTCCTAAGTGCTATGGTAATCCAAATAATAATTTTCAGAATGTACTGCATTCAGGGCCGGCGCTACCATTTAGGCAGCCTAGGCAATCGCCTAGGATGCCAGGATTATTGAGGGGGTGGCATTTTGTCGGGGAGCGGCAGGCGGCTCTGGTTGACCTGCCGCAGGCACGCCTGCGGATGGTCCGTTGGTCCACGGCTCCAGTGGAGCTGCTGCAGTCGTGCCTGTGGAGGGTCGGCTGCTCCCGCAGCTCCGGTGGACCGCCCACAGGAACGCCTGTGACAGCTGCACCGGAGCCGCAGGATCAGCGCAGGGGGCGGCAAAATGGCCGTGCGCCTAGGGCGCGAGAAACCCTGGCGCTGGTCCTGACTGCATTTGCCCTTTTCTCTAAGGTACCAAGAAATAACACATTTGCATCCAGTATTTTGCATATGAATATAACGGAAAGATATATATCTGAATAATTCTACTCTTATGAAGAATTTAGCTACCTTTAGTTCTAAAAAGGACTCAATTTTTGTATAAAACATACCAGAGACAACTATTATAAGACAGCCTAATATCAGTATTGTTGTACATTTTTCAATGTTGTGTAATTGCTCCATGCTTTCATTTCTTGTTTATCGATATAATAAAGATATTATTGAAATAATTTTAATATCCATAAAGCACTTTGACACAAATCTTTAATGCTCTGTCTTCATAAGTGTGTGCCTAAGCTGTGTGTGCAAAACACTCCTATCCTGATATAAAACCATCTTGACTTCTGTCGATATGTGCAATTAAAGGTTTTCTAAAGTTACCATATTGACTTCCCCCACATTTTTCTTCAGATCTTCTTCAAAACTCAGCAGATGTGCCTTCAAGAAATTTAATTCAGTCACCATTCCTTAAATATCAGTCTTTGGGGCTGGTCTGTTTTATCCTTTCCTGTTGTGATACATCTTTTTTTTTGGGGGGGGGGGGCAGGGAGGCAGGGAGAATGTGTCTGCAGTAGGGTAAAACAAAGAATCCACAGCTTCTCTTTGTATTAAGGCAAAATGTAAATTGATATTCATGTCTGTGACTGGACATTTTCTGGCCACACTGATGGAGCTCTGTTAAAGCGCTACTATTTAGGAGTATGTTGTAATGTGCCACTTCCCCCTTTTCCTCCCAGTTCTGTTTGAACTAGTTTGTCAGCTTTCTAGTGTTCTGTGCCTTTTTGCTTTTAGTGACCTCATTCATACTATAACAGTTGTTTGGAAATGGAGGAGCATCAGGTACTCCTCACTATAAAGTAACATTTATTGTAAGAAAAGCTTGGAACCTTTTTTAAAAAAAAAAAAAAAAAAAAAAGCCATGCAACTTTGTACAGTGCTTTATTTTCTCAAGAGTCCAGGCCTTTTTGTGCACTCTGTGTAATATCCTAAACATTATCCTACAGAGTAATTGCTTTTATTTGTTTTGCAGGATGGATCTTCACAGCTGTCAGCCTACGAAAGAAAAAGACTAAAGAACATTACAGAAAATGCTAATTTTTTTGCCTCTCTAAAGCTGCTTGAGGTTTGTATGATTTCTCCTTAGAGTAAGAATAAAATAGTCACTCTGAATGTAATAGAAATTGCCATACCAAAACTAACTCATAGTTCACTTAGTTATGAAACATGCCTCTAACACTGTCCTATACCAAATGCTTCAGAGAAAGGCATAAAAACTTAACTGACTTTGCAATTATATATTGCAGTGATCTGCCACAGTGATCTGATTATGCTTTGTGCATACTTTTTGACAGGGCTCTATTTATTTATTTTTTTGAAGGTGGGATTTCATTCATTAATATTTATAAAGTACTTAAATTATGGAAAGCATTATAAATGCAATGTATTACACTGCTACATACTGGAGGAAGTAATCCAACAAATTAAAGTAGTGACATTTTAAATGTTATCTACAGATGCGGCTCCTGCTCTTCCTCTCCTTTCCAGATTCCTTCTCTCTCCTGTGTACTGTTCTTTCTCATAGGTCTACTCTGGCATTAAGGAGTAAGCTTCTTCCTTCAAAGTCCACTCCTTTGCTCACCCAGGGCTGGTTCTGAGCAGTCTCTGCTGTTTCTTCTCACAACAGAGCTAGAAAAGCTGGAGCTGGAACTGTTCAGTCCAAGGTGCAGAGGCACAGAGAGTTCTAGCTGGGAGGAAATAGGGTTTATGATCACCAAGACTCAATCTCTGTGGTTGGGGGAGGAGGGAGTGACTTGAGAAAATCTGCCCAGATGTCTCTGAAGAGCTTAGCAGAGCGGAGACAAGTTTAAGCCCCTCCCCTCCCCCCATGTAGCACATTGGACTCCTTCCTACCTGTGCACACAAACCACTCTAAAGTTCCATGTGTCTGAAGAAATAAAACACTAAACAAGCACTCAGGTTCCCCCAGTTTGGTCTTTATCCCTGCAATTGTATGATGAATTCAAGTCCCATAGTGATTATAATTTTAGTGAGTTAAACTGCTGATATTACAGCTTTTATATATCTAATACTCTTCTGAATCGTATTCATAAATTGAAAATCTAATATAAGTTTTTATGTATCGGCATCTCTTTTAAAGTATGATTTCTGTTCAAAGTCACTTTCTGTGGTGCTGCTTCTTTAGGATTTTGTTTTTCTTATCACTGCAAAATGAATACAGCTATAGAATAGCAAGATGGACTGTATTCTGTTCTTGTGTGCCAGCCATGTTCTTCAGTGAATTTTTTTTGGTAGTGGGTAACACAAGAGGCAGAAACTGCACAGTTTGAGTTTTGGATTTACTTTAGTTTGTAGAATTGGAAGTTAGGAAAATTTGACTGATAAACTGAACAAATCAGATAATTGAGAGAGAATACACAGAAAACTGTAATTTTTAGTCACTCCATAATCATTAGTTTCCTTTAGTTAATTGCATTGCACAAAAATATTCCAAAAACCCACTTGTTCATCTGACTATATTTCTTACATTTCTTTAAAGTCAGCTGCAAGACTTCGCAAAATGGCAACCAAAGGACAATCTCATGGAATCAAAAGGTAAAATAACCATATCTGAGATATGCATCAATTTTTTTTTTGCTAATTCTACTTTTGTCATTATATATGTATGGAGTACATATTTAAATTTGGATCTGCTGTTCTCAAATGTAGCCACCATGGCCGCATGTGGCCACCAGGGGCTTGTCTTGCCACCACAGCCTCCTGGACTGTGATGGGGGATGGACCAAAGCAATGGCCCCTGCCCTGAGGCTGCCAGCAGAGATTGGATCCTGCCCCCTTCTGGAGAGACAAATGTTTGAGGAGTAGGCTGCTAGTGAGTTCCCCACCTTCCCTGGAGTGCCATCCATTTCTCCCCTGCCCTCCCCCATCCATTCTTCCCATTGTCTCTGATCCCCACTGCAACCATACCCACCTCCCTGTCCGGGGCTTAATTTGTCCCAGGGCTTTCCAGGGCTGAGTAAGTCTTCCGCTGTGAAAAGTGATATTTGTATGTTTGTTAATACCATTTTTCACAGCAGCAGACTTACTAGCTAGCAAGTCTTTTAAAAAAGCAACCCAAAACACACAATAAACAAGAACGTGCAAAGCACCTTATTTGTGTTTCTGTTCCGTTTAGTTCCAGTAAACAATAGCAACAGGTGTACATTATTTTTATTGAGTCTGCAAAAAAATCCTAACATAAATAAATTGGAATGATTTGGGCATATATATGTTTATATTTATTTCTGTCTTTCATAAACTTAATTAGAAATTTTAGATAAAATTGTAACAGTGGTCACTAGCAAGCGAGGCCACGAAAAAAATTTGTCGTGAGAACCTCTGATCTAGACCACCAATTACCTTAAACTGTCCATGTCATTTCTCCATTGGTAGGTTTTCACTCAGTGTATTTCTGTATCTCATCTCTTTTTTTAAAAAAAAAGGAGAAATAATGGTAGTATGAATGTCTTTCTGGTTAAAATATCATGAAAGTAGCTATTGTATTTTCAGTGAGATTTCAAGAGCAACTTGTTCTTATAGAATCATAAAATTTTAGGCTGGAAGGGACCTCGAGAAGTCATCTGGTATTGTAGCTAGCTTGATGGCTAAGAAGAAAAAAATCAGTCTGATAATGGAACAAAGGGAAGGGGAGCTGGAGAGGAAAAATTTTAAAAAGGATAAAAGGGAACATTAGGTATAGGTATAACAGGTGTAGAAACACAGGCATTAAGTAAAAATAGGAAAACAAGCTACAGGGCAGAGGAATAAGAAGAAAATAAAATACAGTATGGAAGATTCTATAAAGGAAGACTAGTGGGTGGAACGGAGCCCTGGAGAGAGAGAGATTCAACATGTACATTTCAGCAACTGGGGGGTTGGCAAAGTAAAGGCGTATGTGTTAATGGGGGGGTGTATTAGGGCATTGCTGAAAGAGATCAGAGTTAAGCTTGCATGGGCAACCTTAACTTTGCATTTCCTGATTTCAGAAGTTTTGGGTTTTGCTCCACTCACTGTTCTGCCAGAGGATGACATACCGCCAACCAGCTTTAACTCTGTGTTAACTTAGTTGTTTGCCACTGAATAAATACCTAGAGTTGGGGAGAGAGGAGAACAGCGAGAGGGTAGATTATAACTGAAAACCAAAAGTGTAGTAAAGGTAAACATTCCTAGACAGCATAGACTGAAAACATAATGTGGTGTAGTAATTCTTTTGTAGGCAAAAACTGTAAGGGATTGGCGTAAGTATATTTGGTCCTGTCTCAGCACATGGGCATGGACTAGATGACCTCTTGAGGGGGTCCCTTCCAGCCCTACATTTCTATGATTCTGTGATCAAAACACATTTCTAGACTGAATCAAAATTATTTGTGATATTAGTCTGGGTCAGAGCTCTAGAAATAAAAATCCAAACCAATTTTGGATTCCTTTACCCTAGGAACCCATTGCTTATTTGAATATATATTGTTTGACTATTTCCATTCCTCTAGAGTTAAGCCCCAAAAGACAGAAGCTGAGACAGTACGTCGAAGATCTATGCGCTTACAAAGAGTAGATCCATCAGGAGTTCCATTGCCAGAAATTCCAGCACAACCAGAACCAGTAATTGATGAATATGTAAGATGGTGAAGGATAAAGGAAGAAATACAGTACAGTGCATATTTGTCAGCTTTATGAAAACATGTTCAATTTTTATTTAGAGATATTGAAATTTGTCATAAATCTGAATGGCTTTGATTGTGATAATATTTATTCCTAATTGCTAAATAAGTTTTATTCAATAACCTGGAGATACCTGAGAAGTTTTGCATGCAGTGAATAGTATGGGTCAGATTCTTCCACCTTTATTCATGTTGAGTAGTACTTTGTTCCATGAAAAGCCCCATTGGCTTCTGTGGGGCTTCTCAAGAGCAGGAGAATATGGCCCTGTGAAAGTGATCTAGGGTTGCGCAGAAACAAAGTAAATTTTATTCAAAATGATCTCAACAGAGCATGCTCGGAGAAGTTCTATTGAAAGGTAAATCTGATGGCAGAAGTGGAGTGTTTAATAGTGAATTCTATGTCCTGAGGCTCAAGCTGAAGAAATAATACTTTCCCACTTCTGCGTAACATTCTGTCAAGATTCTATAATGTTACGTATGTTCAGTAGTTCATAGACTCAGAATTGCGGCTGCGTTAATTCACATTTTTCTTGTTCGTTTTTTGTGTTTTCAGCATATCTTGAATCTAACTTTTCATTAGCTTATTTTTTCCTGAGACATGTACTGCCTTATTTGAGGAAGTTATACAGCAACATGTAAAATTATATTCCTGTGTGAGCTGATAATTTAGGTTTTCTGTAATTACTATGGAAATAATGCTAAACTTCTGCAATATAGTTGTTGGAAATAGTGCTTCTCAGAGTCGGGAGAAAAGGAAAGGGTATAGGAGGCCACTTGTTTACACACTTGTATTTACTATTTCCCGCCCTTCTCTCCTGGAATAAGATGTATTTTGATATGAATTTCTTTTTGTGCACATTTTAATATTGTGAAAGGATAGATTTGTTTGTGGCATATATAATTGCTAAGTAGCTCCCTTTCCTTATTAATTTTTCTAGTTGAATGAACTGGTTGGGAAGCTGTAAAAGATGCACAAGGTATTTAACATTGTTTCTGCCCTTTAAATAGCCTCAGTTGCCACCTGGACCTCTTCCAATGGTACCTGCAAATCAGAGTAAGAATAGTGAATTAACGGATGCGTTTCTGGATACATGGACAAAGATAAGTCAGGTATCCGTCATAATTTTTTTGGTGCATTTAGCCTGAGCTCATAATAACTTTACCTGTAAATTTGTGCCCAAATTTAACTTGTACTTTTTTTTTCTGTCTTACAATGAAGATAAACCCTAATGATACTGAAAAACACATATGTAACTTAGAAAGGTAATCTATAAACAATTTATTTCTGTCAATTTTAACTTTTTGGGGGGAAATATCTAACAATTTTATGATGTTGCCTAGATACAAAGCCAGTCTGAGTCATATGATCCTGAGTGAAGATGCTGTTACAAAAGTTGTCAAAAATAGAATATATTCTGTGGCTATCCATCCTTCTGAAAACAGGACCTTGGTGGCAGCTGGAGACAAGTCTGGACAGATTGGTCTTTGGGATTTGGTAAATTGCTTGCGTGATATCTCTTTGGGGGAGGAGAGAGTTGTGTTTAGGATTCATCTGTTGGTAATCTTATTGGGGGGGAGGGAAGTCAGATAACTGGTGAGAATGATTTTAGTAAATCTGATTAGTAAGCAATTACTGAATCGAGGCTCCAGTTCTAAGGTGGTAACATCTGTGAGACAATATTGTTTTGTGGGGGTAGGCAATACAATTTTTATGTGCATGAGATTGGGATGATGGCAATGAGGGAATCATGTCATCTCAACTAGTGAAAATACAATTGTTATGCCATCACACACTCACATGCATTTATTTATGCTACGTTGTCTCTCTTCTCTCATCAACAGAAGTTGATCCAATAAAAGGTATCACCTCACTGACCTTTCTCTCACATTGTAGAAAATTACTGAATATTTGTTAGCATATCAAAACTACTATTTTTCATATCACCTTGACTCTGAAATCAAATTGTCTTAGTTATTCCTACAGTCAAAGTTCTTGTCTATGTCCTTCTCTTGTGACTTGATTATTGTAGCTTCTTTCACTCTGGCCCTCCTGACACCCCCGTCAGCTCACTCAGGTTGATACAGAATGAAGCTGCTACTGTAATTTTCCTTATCCACTGTTTTGAATGTGCCAGCTCTCTCTCTGTCTACTCTAGCTCCATGTTTTCTAATGCATTATATTCCAGCTTCTTGTCCTCATCTTTAAGATCTTTTACAATTCTGCCTTTTACTACTTTTTTGCAAATATTTTCTATTGTCACCATCCTTTCTATTCTGCCATAGATGCCCATCTTAAAAGCCCATTTCTCTCTTCTGCAGCTGTTCGCTCTTCCTTTCATGCTGTCCCTTATACATGAAGCCACCCTCTCTGACTTAGTGTGTAAAGGTGCTATCTTAATAATCCTCCTCAAGATCCATTTCTGCCTTATGCCTCCAAGAAATCAGTCAACTAATGTTAGCTAGATTAAGACACTCAAAGATGATAATACCAGCTGTGTATAGGTTTAAAAAATCTTCATAATTTAGAGCTGTCAAGTTGTGCCAACCAGTTATTACATGATGAAGCGAAGTAGGATCCAGTGGTTCTGATTCCAGTTGTCCCAGGTCTGGTTCCAACCTTTGCCATAGAGGCACCCTTTGTGACTCCAGGCAATGCATTTAGGGTGAAATCCTACCTCCATTGAAGTCAGTGGCAAAATCCCCTTTGACTTTACTCTTTAGCCTCTCTGTGCCTCAGAATAATAGTAAAATGAGAATGGGAATAATAGTACTCCCCTACCTGACAGGGATGTTATGAGGATAAAAATATTAAAGATTATGAAGTGATCATGTACTAAAGTAATGTGGGACCCACAAGATTGTTGATCTCTTAGGTACCTATTTCCATTATGCTTTTCCTCTATTGTTTGTTAGAATGTAAGACCAATTAACAATTCTAAGAGCAGAGGCTATATCTTTATATATGCTTGTATAGCACCCTGCACAATGTGGTCACATTCTTGATTGGCGCCTTTGGTCATTGCCCCCCTCCACCTCTAAAAATGACATAAGAACAGTCGTATCAGGTCAGACCAGAGGTCCATCTAGCCCAGTATCCATCTGCCGACAGTGGCCAATGCCAGGTGCCCCAGAGGGAGTGAAGCAAACAGGCAATGATCAAGTGATCTCTCTCCTGCCATCCATCTCCATCCTCTGATGAACAGAGGCTAGGAACACCATTCTTTACCCTTCCTGGCTAATAGCCATTTATGGACTTAGCCACCATGAATTTATCCAGTTCCCTTTTAAACATTGTTATACTCCCAGCCTTCACAACCTACTCAGGTAAGGAGTTCCACAAGTTGACTGTGCACTGTGTGAAGAAGAATTTCCTTTTAATTGTTTTAAACCTGCTGCCTGTTCATTTCATTTGGTGACCCCTAGTTCTTGTATTATGAGAATAAGTAAATAACTTCTCCTTATCCACTTTCTCCACATCACTCATGATTTTATATACCTCTATCATATCCCCCCTTAGTCTCCTCTTTTCCAAGCTGAAGAGTCCTAGCCTCTTTAATCTTTCCTCATATGGGACTCTCTCCAAACCCCTAATCATTTTAGTTGCCCTTTTCTGAACCTTTTCTAGTGCTAAATATCTTTTTTGAGGTGAGGAGACCACATCTGTACACAGTATTCGAGATGTGGGCATACCATGGATTTATATAAGGGCAATAATATATTCTGAGTCTTATTCTCTATCCCCTTTTTAATGATTCCTAACATCCTGTTTGCTTTTTTGACCGCCTCTGTGCACTGCATGGACATCTTCAGAGAACTATCCATGATGATGCCAATATCTTTTTCCTGACTCGTTGTAGCTAAATTAGCCCCTATCATATTGTATGTATCGTTGGGATTATTTTTTCCAATGTGCATTACTTTACATTTATCCACATTAAATTTCGTTTGCCATTTTGTTGCCCAATCACTTAGTTTTTTGAGATCTTTTTGAAGTTCTTCACAATCTGCCTTGGTTTTAATGACCTAATGTAATTGTTCTCTATATCTGAGTTCTGTATCCATCAAGGATAAGACAAGTTTAGTTTGCAGTAAGGGAGATTTAGTTTGGATCTTAGGGCAGAACTTTCTAACTGTGATAGTTAAGCACAGGAACAAGGCGGTTATAGAATCCCCATTCTTGGAGGTATTTAAGAACAAGTTAGACAGAGACTTGTCAGGGATGGTCGAGAGATATTTGCTCTTGCCTTAGCATGGGGAAATGGACTAGATGACTGCTTGAGGCCACTTCCAGACCTGCATTTCTATGGTCGTATGATATTGCAGATCAACAGAACAAAAAACAAATGCTTTTGCCGTAAGCCTGGAATCTCCCTTCTCCGGTGGAATCAGGCAGAAATTATCACATTACCCCATACAGTTGTGTATATTAGAATTCTCATAATGTGCATGGGCAATAGGACCTACTCACCCTCTTACTCCAAATGACTAATGATAAAGGAAAAGCAAATGATACTTTAACCTCCTCAGGAAAGCTCGTCCACAAATGAAGCTTGTGTTACTAATTAAGATGCAATAGCTGTCTTGGCTTTCTCTGAATTCAGTCTAGGTTTACTGAGGTTAGCCCAGTTTTGGGGCAAAGAATAACATCCACAGAAGGAAGATGGTACTAGAACCAAAAAAGAAGCATTTGACTGTATTTTAAATTTTGGTTGGATGCTCTAGTGGTATTAGCAGATAAGATATAGGAAAGTTTTACTGTTCAGTTTTTAATTCCCAAATTGAATGTAAACCAAGTCTAGCAATAAAAACAATCCAATGAGATAGAACTTAAGTTCTAGCAGAAGTTGCAGCTCTTGCTCTCTGGGAGGTACAGTAACTATGAAATTGACAGTAAATGTCTCGCACATGTAACTAAGCCAGTTGTACAGTGATGAAAAGGATGAGGGGAAACAAAGCTTGGGCCTGTCAGTAGTATGTTGAACTGTAAATCATGAGTAAAATAATGCACTGTGCCCTCAGGCAGAACTCATTGACATCACTGGCAGTTTAGCCTGAGCAAGGGCTCCAAAGACTTGCCTCAGAGAGGCTGAAATAGGGCAAAATTTACAATTTGGACTGCTGGAAGCAGCCTTGTTCTATTAATTTACCTAGCAGCATGGATTTGTTGCTATATGCCATCATTCAGAAAAGAGTAGGAGAAAGCAAATCAATATTAGTTGTGATACAGAATTGAGACAAGTAACTTTTTGAAAGAGCAATAAATGTAAAAGTAGAAATAACATGGTTAATTTAACATTCTGTTAATTAAATCTTTTTATTTTCAGAACTGTAAATCTGAAGATGGAGTGTATGTCTTTATACCACATACTCAACCAGTAAGCTGCATGTATTTTTCTCCATTTAATCCTGTTCATCTGCTGTCCCTGAGCCATGATGGAACAGTACGATGTGGCGATGTTACCAGAGCTGTCTTTGAAGAGGTGAATGTTCATGCACTTCCATTATGCATAAGTCTCCTTATGAATCTATCAATATTTATAGCTATGAAATATATTCAACCACTTAATACCAAAAATAATTTGTTAGCTCCTTGAGTTGCTGGAAAGTTTACCACTATTCCCTCATAAGGCTACATAAAATAACCATAAAAAACTTTCTCATAAAAATACAGCCAAAAAATAAATAAATTGGAAACCGCATAGCCATTCAAGTATCTGGAAAATTTGCCTTGTTTTTGATTTGACTGCAATATTTTAAGAGAACGTCCTCATGACAGGGACACCTTCTTTAAGTTTATTCTCAGTAAGGAAATCTGTTTCATGTTAAAATGAGATCCTCTGCATCCATGTGACTCTTTATTTAACCCAGCAAATCTCTTCAATTTTTTTTTTTTGAGAGAGTATATTTTAAAGCAGCAAATTGACAGTTTTTCTTTAGAGGAGCTCTGAAAATATCAATCATGATGCAATGTAAAACTTGTTAGCTTAATTGTTCTCACCCTTTTTCCCAGACAACTGCTTGGAGCTCCACAAAGGGGCCAACTGGCACATACATCCTATCTTTGTGGATCTTGGGAAGAGATTTTCAATTCTTCTATCCTAGTGGGTCTCAAACTTTTTTACTGGCGACCCCTTTCACATTGCAAGCCTCTGAGTGCAACTCCCCTAATAAATTAAATACATTGTTTAATATATTTAACACCATTATAAATGCTGGAGGCAGGCGGGGTTTGGGGTGGAGGTTGAGAGCTTGCAAACCCCATGTAATGATCTCGCAACTCCTGAGGGGTCTTGACCCCCAGTTTGAGAACCCCTGTTCTATCCTGTTTGCCTGGTCCTGGCTTCTTCATGGTCGCATGGCATCTACAAGAGGAGTGCTGCTAGTGGCCAGGTTCCCCTGGAGGGCATAGTAATGAAGTCTTAAATTAATGTTGCTTAAAGTACCACTACCTTAACTGTGGATAATTGCCACTATGATGGGAGACTGGCATGGACAAAGGCTTCTCCTCATTCCGAGTTTGTTCCTCAAATTCCATGGAGCCTGATCCTTCTTGGTGCACCTAATGAGGTGCTTCCCTGGGATTGGGGTGGGGACAGAGCCAATACTACCCACTTCAGTACCCAACTGAGATTTGCTTGGTGAGTCTTTCCTTTGCTTGTGGAAATAGTGTGATGACAAGACCTTATGTGGGAGATATAAATATAGGATTTGAAGTACATGGTATTTGCCATACTTTGCATTGTGTTCAGTCTATTGTTTCTATATAGGATATTTTGTACACTTCCTGTATTCCACGTGGTCTCATGAAAAAGCTACTTAAATGGGTCACTGCTGTTGTTTTAATTAATGTTACTAGTATAATTCAGTGTGAAAGGAAATAGAATTAATCTGCTTTAACTATAGCTATTGTATACTTCAATAGCTGTGAAGTATCAGTATGAAACTAGTTGATTAGTCTGATTTTATTTTTAACCAGTTGCATCTTGCCTTACATAAACTCCTGTTCTGTTCCATACTTAGGTGTACAGAAGTGAAGAAAACAGCTTTTCTTCCTTTGACTTCTTGGCAGACAATGCCTCCACGTTGGTGGTAGGACAGTGGGATGGTGACGTGGCTGTTGTGGACAGACGGACACCAGGAACAACTTCTGAACTTACTGCAAACATTAATTCAAAGACAACAAGAACTGTCCATGTTCATCCAGTGAACAGACAGTATTTTATTGCCGCCGGTGCAGTGTATGTACTTCAAAATGTATGAGAGTGATTTGTGTGCTTTAAGAGCTCTGTGCAGTGGTTTCACAGGAAGGCATTGGGAATCGGCTGTAAATGGCATTGGGTTGGGGAGAGCGATCATCTACTGATATTTATAATATGGAAGTTAGTTTTTTAGCCTAAATATGTATATTCAAGGTTTTCTGATCATTTAGGAAAATGTTCTACAAAGAAACTTAAAATCTGATATAATTTGGCTTTCTGTAATATTTTGATGTTGGGAGTAAGAAAAGGACTTTATGGGACATTTTGTTTTTGGGAAAAGAGGATTAAAAGTACTAGCACACCCGCGGTTGCCATTTTCATGGATGGTGCCACTTCAGAAATGAGTAGCATCATTTTTTTTTAGTGATCTTATGAAGGAATTGACATTTGTCATTACTGTTGCCTTTTGACTGGTATAGGGCAGGACATACTACAAATTCTAGCTGTTAAAAGGCAATTATTATTGTACTTAGGTTTTTTAAGGTGCAGCTAGTGCACTCTGTTCCTCCACTTCCATGAAAGTAGAAACGGAAAATTTAAATTTTAAAGATTATGCATTTGCTTCACTTTATAGTAGTTATGTAACTACACGTTCCATACTGAAACCTGTCATAACATTGCGTGGTGTGTGTGTCTTGCAGGAATGTTTGCATTTTTGATACACGATACCTTAAGTCTAATGGAAACAAGCCCATAAGTTTTTTCAGTGGACACACAAAGAGTGTTGCTTCTGCGTATTTCTCACCTATTACTGGTAACAGAGTGGTGACAACATGTGCTGATGATACGTTGAGGTAAGGGTGTGGGAAGGAAGATAATACAGAAGTACAGTTCACTGCCTAATATTTGTTCTTGATAGCTTTTTCTTGACATTTTTAAGTAGAATTTCTTAAATTTTGTTATAACAAATGATTTCTTTGCTTACATTTTTGCCCTCATTTCTCTTTAGAACCTACAACTGTGACCATAAATAGACACAGAGACAAGACTAGCTTTTTTAAAAAACTGGTTAATGAGTCCATGTATAGCAGTTACAAGTGCTGCGATTCTGAATTTCTTCAGTGTTGCTGCTGAAAGTCTTACAAAACAGCTGGTGTTTTTATATGTGGCCTGGAGGTGGATAAAGCATATGACATAATTAGGACTGAATTCATAGCTTGGACTGTATTTTTAAAAAGTCTCACTTTTCATGCTGTCAGTTTTCTGATCATTATTTAAATAATCTGGACATCTAAGTATCTGATTTACATCACAACTTGGGTACTTAAATGTTTAAGTAACCTAAATTATATCACAGAATAGTAGGCACAAAATAGGAGGCCTGGTTAAGGCTAGACTGAAAAATCAGGCCCTATACAAAACAGTGTGTGTTTAAAAACAAAATTGTATTCTTTCAAGAATGTGTGCAATAATCATACCACTGTAACTGACATGTCAGAGAGAGGTGGATGAGAAGTCTGTGAAGAGAGCAAAGAGGAAAGCACAGCAGGCCTCAGGTTGCAGTAGTGCACTGGCTTCATCTTCTGGCCTTGCGCTTTACCCCTGTTTTATTCACGGCAACAACTTTTGCTCAAGAATTGGACTTTTTAGCCACTTGCAATGCTGCAGCACAACAGACAGTAACTGAATTGTGTTGGGGCTTACATCATCATCTTTCAAAATGGATGGTTGTGATTACTTCATAAATTACATGTATGTGTTTAGATATTAATTCTGTGTGGATCGGAGAAAATGCAGTTACATGAGCTCTTTGTGTATTACTTGCAATACATCTTTACAGCTCCATATGCGCAAGAGATATTTAAAGACCTAGCCTTAAAAAGTAGGGTGTGATATGGAACCAACCCAGTAGTAATCTTTGCAGTTCGAACAAGACAAACATAGAAGTTCAGATGTTTCAGATATATTTTCAGAAGAGCATAGTAGTAGTGGGGGTCTGTGAGCTTTTTACTTTGGGTAACCCTCTACTCCATAGGTTTTGGAGCCAGGAACGGGCACCAGCGCTTACATAAACTAAGGTTAAAAGGGACCATCATGATCATCTAGTCTAGGAGTTCTCAACCAGGGGCCTGGGACCCCCTGTGGGGCAAGGGGGGCTGTGAGCAGTTTCAGGGGGTCCGCCAAGCAGGGGTGGCATTAGATTTGCTGGAGCCCAAGGCAGACAGTTGAAGCCCCACCGTGTGGGGCAGAAGCCCGGGGCCCTGAGCCCCACTACTAGGCTGTGAAGCCGAAGCCTGAACAACTTAGCTTTGCAGGGCCCCCTGTGGTGTGGGGCCCCAGGGAAGTTGCCCTGCTGGCTACCCACCCCCTAATGCTGGTCCTGACTTTTAATCTATTGGGTATGCAGAAAAAACAGTTGTTGTGGCAGGGTTGGCCATGAAGTTTTTATAGCATATTGGAGATGGGGGCTCAGAAAGAAAAAGGTTACGAATCCTTTGCCTCTGACCTGCACACTGCAGACCACAGAACCTCAGCCATCCACCCCTATAATAGACCCCTAACTTGAGGCTGAGTTACTGAAGTCCTCTAATCATAATTTAAAGACTTCATATTACAGTCAACTTTTTTTTTGGGGGGCGGGGGGGCGGGCTGGGATAACCTTGAGTGGTGCTCTGACTCCACATGCCAGGTCTCAATGCCACTCACTCGAATTTGGGGGGCGTGGATATAGGTGCTCATAGGCCAGGGCATTAGGTTGCTGGTGTGACGGGCACCTGAGAGGGGAAGGGGAAGAGGAAGATCAGATGGAGGAGCAAATCTCTGCCTCCCGCTCTCCCTGTTTAAATTGCCCTCTGCAGCCCCTGCTACGCTCCAGTATTGTAAGGTAACAAACTAAAGTAACTCTGTTCAAAAAGACAAACACTTGCTTTAGAAGGCTTATCTGTGAATAGAATCAGGACTTTAACACCTGTCGCTGAATTGGATTTCACAAGTGCAGAACCGATTACTGTATTCCAAAACTTATATTGTCTGTTTCCTGACTCTGTACTTAAGCATTTTACAGGTAAGTCTTGTTTTTAGTTTTGTGTGTGTGTGTGTATATATATATATATATTATTTTTGATGATTTGCTTTACTTCACAGAGTCTATGATACCAGCTCTTTATCATCTACGATTCCTGTTCTCACTGCTGTCAGGTAAGTTACATATACCAGTGCTAAGGATCTGACTAAAGGATTGTGGCTGCTTTGAGTTGCTGTAAAGCTAGCATAACCATTTGGTGGAGAGAGCTGCCAGGTAGCAGAGAGCTGTCCTAGTGGCTTGTACTCTGAAAAGCAGGCATGGCTGGGGCTTGCCTAAACCTGGTGATTCTCCAGCTGCTAGAACAGATATTGATGTCCTAGGCAGCTGCATAATTGAGAGCAGCCCTGATGCTGTACTTTATTAGATGGAGGACTAGCTTTGGTCCTCAGCTAAACTTAGGATCAGGGTTGTGTATAGCCACCGTGCTCCAGGCATAGCTTGGATACAGCCAAAAGTTGAGTCCAGTAGATTGGTGAGGAGGCTTTTAATATCTTTTTGTGTAACTAAAGTATTAAAGCCTGTTATGTCCCTGTGCTTTTGAAAAGTTTCCTCATGTTTCAGGGTGTGCTCTCATTGGTGTTTCTTTTATATGTTTTGTAATTCTAAAAATATTTTGCAGTTGAACAAGATCCTCAAAGCAAAACATTTTGATAGTAAAGGGCACTGCTTATAAGTGGAGATATCTATCTTCTCCTTACTCCCTTTTCTTCATTCCCGCTTTGCCCAGGCCTAAAGCTTGCACATCCTTTCTATGAACTATAAAGGCTGGACTCCCTCCATCAAATCAGTTGTTGCCTCCTCTGGGGTCACCGAGGGGCTGGTATTAGGTATGGCTGGCCTGAAAATTTAAAAATTTGCATTTTTTAAAAGGGTTTAATGGTTTTCCCCTGGATTTGTATCAAAAGACCATCCCAGAGCTTTGAGTACCTTTTACAAATAGTTGCTGCTTATGTCAGAGGATCTCTTGCTATATTTTTCTTGCCTGTAGTCCTCCTTTTTGTCCTCTTACAGTCCCTTCCTCTAGAAGGCCTGGTGAGAGGAAAGGGGTGGATCTTATCATTAAGGTACACTTCTCCTCTGATCTGTTGAGGAGTAATGTTGAATGGTTCTGAAAAGTACCAACCTCAAACGAGTTGAATGTGATGATAGATGTGTGGCTAATGGATGCTCTAAACAAGAGCACTTGAAATGGCAGTATTTAAATATGCAACTTACTAAATTCAGTGTTTGATTTTCATGTTTTCTCTTTCATTTTTCTGAATAGACATAACAATAACACAGGACGGTGGTTAACTAGGTTCAGAGCAATATGGGATCCTAAACAAGAAGACTGTTTTGTGGTTGGCAGTATGGCACGCCCAAGGCAAATAGAAATCTTCCAGGATACTGGTGAACGGTTGCACTCTTTTTATAACGTAGATTACCTTGGCTCTGTTTGTTCCATCAATGCCGTGCACCCTACAAAGAATATCTTAGTGGGTGGTAATTCCAGTGGTCGTCTCCATGTTTTTAGGGATTGAAAAGGTTGCTGAATTGTTTTTCTACATAAAGTATGTTTGTTTCTCAGGACAAAAATATGCATTAAAAGGTTTTAAATTACATTTTATTATTTTGGAAACATTCTGTTTTTGGGTTTTTTTTGAAGTTCCAAATATTATATCTGTAGCAGTCCTACCACATCAACCTATGGTGAGTCATGTGTATTCAAGTACGGGAAAAGCTGCATCCATAATAAAAAGTCCTATTTCCTAAAGCCATTTTAAGTATGACCTTTAACAAATATTTATCACATATAGTTTTAACATTAGACCTTTTCTAGACTGGGCCTCAACTTGCTCTTTTGATGTAATACATCATGATTGTGGCTTTCCTGAAGTTTACCTTAAGCTTACTATACAACATAGTCTGTGTTTTCAATAAAACATATTAGTTTAGTAAAATGTCTGACACTGGGCCATGAAATGTTACTCCCAGAATTGTTTAATATTGGTGTGTGTATCAATCAATGTTGTCAGGTGCTCTGAGAATTGGGTAAAGAAGATGATAAATAGCAATACATTGAGATGATCAGTTGTTTTAGGATGCTGCATTAGGTGGGAACTGTAATTTTATTTAACCTCTTCACTGATATTTGGAGATGGAAGTAAACAGCACTTTGATGAAATTTCACAGATAATGTTGAGAGATGTAGAGCTGGGGGTCACTGTGTGCGTTTGCTGTTCTGGTAGCACCTTCAAACTTGTCTCAGGGATTAAGGTCCCATTGTTGGAAGCACTGTACATCTGTAACACAGACAACAGTCCATGCCCCAGAAAGTTCACTTTCTACAACTGAGCTAGGACACAACGGCCTAAATACAGAGAGGATGGGGTGAGTTTCTTTTAGTATTGGTTGTAGTATTGCACCTTCTAATATGAATGCTAGATCATCATCGCCGCCTTTGACAGGAACAGCCCCTTTTATGAGGGGGCTGCAGATGTTTCACACACACTCCCTTAGCATCCAGCAAGGGCAAGGGGTCAGAGTTGCAGAACTGCTCTGTGTTCATAACACTATTGTGTGAATGGGCTCAGACTTCAGAAGGAGGGCATTGTGTTTCTGGTCCTGCTTTCAGCTTGTTCTTGATGGCCCAAGGCTGTCCCAGATGTGGGTGATTTTTTTTTTTTTTCCTGAGAATTGAGAGAATTCTTGGCAACAGGAGATAACGAGTTACTGGGCCGAGGGGAGATGGTCTGGGTCAAACCTCTCAGCGGAGGCAGGTTCAGCCTCACTGCACCATATTCTCAGACTGTGTTTTGCAGGGTAGGACCTCTAAACCTCTTTGCATAGATACCCCCTACTCTGCTCTGGGCCACAGCTCACTGCCCTCCTCTTCTTTCCTCCAAGGGCACAAAGAGGTCTGGAAAGGAAGGAGTGGAGCTGCCTGGGAGCCGAGGAATCAGTGGCCACAGGCCCTTCTGCTCAGGAGAAGCTGTGTCTGAAAGAGTTTAGAGCTGTGGGTGAAGACTTGCACTCCCTGCTTGGCCCTCTTTCATTTTCACCTATGTGTAAGCAGAGGCTGAATGAGCTCTCCCCTGACAGTGAGTGGTGAACTGGGGGAAAGACCTCAGAGCCACCTCTTTGCAGAGACACTTATTCTGCCAAGGGGATCAGCAGACAGACCTGCATTGCTGAAGTGATCGATTGTGGCTGTTTTGGGTTAAAATTCCCTCTAGTCACACAGTAAGGATAACATTTCATTACCACTGCATTCAGTCTTAAGGCAGCCAGACTATCCTTAGTGAGCCCTAATTGGGGTGGGGGTGTCACCCTAACTTTAACCTCACTCACTGTCAGGAGTAGTGATGCCAAATGTAAGAGTCGGGGGTATTTAAATAGGTCCACACAACCGGGCTTAAAGGCTGTCAGAAGCCATTTCATCCTCCCCCATCACTGTTTTAAGACAGCTGACTAGACGCATTGGAGAGGCCTGGCTCCTTCTCCGTGATATGCTGACCTGCGGGCCCTTACCTTAGCCCTGGCACAGAGACAGTGCTGTGGTGAAAAGACAATGCAGGAGAGGCAGCAGCAGAGGTTCCTGGCTATCCTGTGAAATCACTGAAGAGCTGAGATCACCGAGAACTGGATGAACCTGAGAACATCGCTGCCACCATTACTTCTGGGGAGGTGTGGCAGTGACAAATAATAGCAGAGATACTGGCAGGCCACCACCCCCACCCCTCAGGAGCAAGCGGTGAACCCCACCAGACACGTCCCTGGAATCTGGGGCCATTGCTGACCTCAGACAGCACGAGTGGGTTTCCAGAGGAGGAAAAAGGAGAGTGGCATGGTAGAGACCTTCGTCCCTTGAACAGCACCAGGTGAGAATCAGACAACAAGGACACTGCCCAAGATACTATGAGGTGGGCGTTTTACTACTTTCAAATCACCGTTGCGGGGTTTTTCCAAATTTAATGCTGTTTTCTTCTTTAATAAAAGTTTTCTTGTGTTATACACAGACGCAAGTGAGGAAGTATTTGCAAGTGAGGAAGTATTACCTCTTGGAGGTACCCAGGGTGGTGGTTAGTTTTCCTAGATTGCTGGGGGCAGGGAACAGAGTGGGTGTGTGTCAGGCCAGTTCTGATATGTATAAAGAAGAACCTGTTGCTTGTTGCTGCCTTCACTACCTGGCAGAAGGGTTCCACTGATACCTGATTCACCCCACAAACTACAATGTGGAATAAACTTTCATTGCTCAAGTCTAAGGCACTTCTGATTTTAAGGGATAAGTGAGTCCTGCAAAAGTCAGCTGAAATGAGGTCACTTTAACACACCATCTCACCACTCTGTTACAGAATAACCTCTGCAGTAGGTAAGCAAAAACGTTGTGCCATTTTCTGCCTTAAATTTCCAGCCTGGCTTGGCCTTCACTCTTGAAGCTGGATCTGAGAGCCATTTTCAGTCCTGCTTAATTGCTGTTGCTTCAAAATGCAAGTGCTTTGGTATTCACACTCTGCATATAAGCAGTGTGTAATGAGTTGAATTGTGATCAGTTAGCCATGCCCAGCAGAACAGGAAGAGGGATCAGAAGGTGGTAAGTGTGCCTGTATTTCTGATTTGTTAGATTCATCTTTCTATATGGGGTCAGCTTCATTCTGGCAGTAATACATGTGTATAATGTAGCCTGAATCAGCTCTTTGGTTAAGTTAAATGTTTCAAAGGATGGATTTTTAGAAAACAAAGCGAGTCAACAAGGATGAAGGCAAAATTATTAAAAGCCATGCAGATGCATATAATGATACAGTGAAATGCTTGCATTAGGCTTATCGGTGTTTGTAATTTTGGAATTTCTCTGCTTAAAGGGCCAAATTCTGCATTGATTTTTTTTTTTCCCCCCAGTGGGAAGTTAGCGTAACTTGAGGGTGCAGAATTTGGACCCATTGTGTTTAAGGGCCAATTTTTTCAGTTCTTGATCAAGTAAAACTTGTTGGAGCTGTAAAATATTAACTATCACCAGTCAAACGAGCAATTTATTTAAAAATAAAAAATGCCAACTCTTGTTTTCATGATACTTAAATATTTATTTAAATTTAAAAATACTTTTCATGACACCAATGATTTTATGCTAACTACATATTGAATATGTAGAAAAAGGTACATTATTTTGGAGGGGGAAAAAGTAACTTGCAGTATTTGGCACATGAAAGTTAACTTCTATGAAAACTAAGAAATTCACATTTTCTGGTATTTTTACCCTCTACTGCTTTAAAGATGCAGTACACTTTTCTTTTTTAAGAGTTTTGCTTCCTCTGATATAAGAACTATGGAAACAATGTTTTATACAAAGGACAGATACAACTAACAGCTAGCAAAACATTAAATATATGGCACAGGGGGAAAAATGTAAGATTAAAAATAACTAATTGTCATGGTTTTAGGATAAAATGCTAGGTGAAAACAGTAAAAGGTTAAACAAGGTATGGTATTTATTACTATTCTAAAAGCAGATTGATGCAAAAGTTTTTCAAGGTTAATATATCTTGTGTTTTTTGAAAAATGAAAATGTTTAAAGTACAACATATTGGAGCTGCACCTGTCACTGAATGATGATGTATTGTTATGACAAACAAATAGTATTAGCAATTAAAACAATGGAATACTGCATCTTTAACCTAGGATGAAAAATGTTTAGTTTAAGACTATCACTCACTGCATAGAAACACCATTTACTACAGACTGAGGTAGGAACACTACGCTAAAAGTTAATTTTGCTATGTTGCATAAAACAGTATATATCCATGTAAAAATCTAGCCTTTTTTCTCCTGTGGTTGGCATTCACAACTTAATATTAAACTGAATGCAAAATCTTTTTCAGCTCTTCTGATAATCAAATGGTTGTGGTTAATTTTTGAAGTAAAAGTGACATGAAAATGTGTGTGTGTGTGTATGTGTATGTATGTATGTGTATGTATATATGTTTTTTTTTTTTAAAGATCTGACAGACTGGTAAAATTTATTTATTGCAGTGACAAATAGTCTGAATCTAATCGACTTTAAGATTATTCTCTATATTGATGATTGAACATTTGGCAAAAGAGCACAATTGACAAGTTCAGGACAAAATCATAACTCATCTTCAAAGGGAATCTGTGTGTGTGCACGCACACCAGCAGTGCTTGAACATGTGTGCAGAGATGGTTGAAGGTGCAGAAAATGTAAATCAGAGCTTTTAAAATTAGGTCTATGGCCTCGGCTTGCTTAAAATCTCTCCCTGAGATGAAATGAAACTCTTGCTAGTCTGTTTTGTTAAATATGCCCAGCTTCACAAGAAACTTTACAGTCGTGATTATTGCTCCCCTTACAAATGGGCTGCTATTTTTGCCAGGTAATAAAAGATTCAAGTGTTCATGTCACAATAGAAATTAGTTAATTACACTTTTTTCCCTTAAGGACAGATCTCATATTTGTCTTGGTTTTTTTTTTTCAGTGCTGTCCTCCACTTCTGTAATTTTGCTCTTTCCTTTGAAATTTTTCAAAAAATCTTTTTCCAAAACAAGGAATGGGTTAATCTGCCCTTGGCATTCCATTCTACAAAAACATTTATTCTCAAAATAATTGGCTTACTCCAATCATTTTGTATATCACACTATTTTCATCTAATCCATAAAGTTTAAAAAAACACTGGATTAGTATCAGTAACAAAATGCTATTTTGTTTAAAATATAGGTTGAACAGTTTTTTTTTTTATACAAAACAAATACAACTTTCTGAGGCAAAATGTATTCCAAATCAATCAGGTCTGATTACTAACTACACACCCTGACTTTGTAGAACATAACTGAGTACATTTTATCTACTATCCTGGTATATTCAACTCCCACTGTAGTTAGGGATTTAACACCTCTATGGTAAACGCCACTGTGGTACACTAAAGGTTCAGGGCTTAACATATTCGGAAAAGGTCTATGTTGTAGACTAGGGTAGGTATTCACGTCTTTCTATGCTATTAAAGGGACAGACACTGCCACTCCTGGCTTTCCTGCCCACTCTGTTTGTGAAAACATTTCTAAGTTGATAATGGTATTGTACCAGATCACTTTCTAATGAATAAACCATTTGCCAGTTAAGATGCTCTGGTTAGTAAAAAGAGGATCTCTTTAAAATAATTTGAAGGTGGTAGTGCTGTGCACAGAGGCAGTTTTAATAATGAAACAATACACTAGTATTTAAATTACAACTCAGTAGCACCATTACTAAAGCTCCTGCATAATACAATATCTCTAGTTTTGAACTAGTGTCTCTGCTATTGGCTGACACTAATGCAATAATCAGTAGTAATAAAATAAATTCCTCTTATTTGATACTTTCAAAGTAATACATCTATGAAAATTAAAATCTTAAATTACTCTGCAAACTTCAAAGATTAAAAACTGAATGGTTGAGTACTTCAGGAAAGTGGAGCTCTAAAGACATGTGTTTTTAATCTGGCACAAATCTATCCCTTTCTTCTTCCAGGAACAAGCATCCTAGGGCACAGTGTATTTTGATTCATGAAAGGAGGACTTAGTTTATGGGCCGATGGTGCCACGATGTGTCCCATTTGCTGGGAACTGGTAGCAGGTATCTTCTGAATCCACCTGGCTAGTTATTAGGAAGAGTCATGCCTTCAGGTGTCAATGAGCAGGCTCAGCACGGAGCGGACTTTGCAGGCAAACCATCGCCTGAGGGGACAAAAGTATTGATAATGGAATTGTTCAAACTCGGGGGTCTGGCGGATATCACGGAAAAAGGCAATGTCAAGGTCAGACTCGGTAAGGATGATCAGGAGAAGGAGCAAAACAAAGAGGAGTCCAACTGTCACAAGGAGCAAACGGAGGACACTTAAAACAAACTTATTCACCTGTGCAGCTTGTGTCCCGCCATTGCCACCAACACCCTGACACAAGGCTCTGAACTCGCTTCCCATCTCATCAGCCTCAGCTGCAGTAGGTGTGTTGGCTTCAGACTCCTTTTCTTCTTCAATACTGCAGGGGGCGCCATTGATCTGCCTGGAGAGCAGCATCAGCTCCAGGCTGTGTTCTGCCACGGGCGTGGGAAGCAGGCTGTCGGCAGGGCTGTACGTCTCATCGGAGATGACTGCCACTCTCTCGCTGCTCTCAGCTCTGCCACTCCGCGCATGGGACATGAAAGCGTCGCTGTGTGAGGTGGAACGCACGGGGGTCGAGTGAGCGCTGTCCCTCAGAGACTCCAGGCCTGGGGAGGGAAAGAGAGCAGGGTGAGAGATGTGCAGGAGCTAGGGCCTTAGTTACTGGGTGTGAAGCCCTTCTTGTGTATAGAACACCGCACCTCGGGAGCCTAAACGGCTTTGCAAATTGTAGAGACACAAGGTGGCTCAGGTAATATCTTTTATTGGACCAACTTCTGCTGGGGGCAGCGGGAGAAACTTTCAGGCTTACACAATGCTCTTCTTCAGGTCACACCTAAAGAATTAAGACTGAGCCCCTGCCCTGTGGGTCATTATTATCCCTGTCTTACAGAGAGTGAAAACATAAGAATGGACATACTGGGTCAGACCAAAAGTCTATCCAGCCCAGTATCCTGTCTACTGACAGTGGCCAATGCCAGGTGCCCCAGAGGGAGTGAACCTAACAGCTAATCATCAAGTGATCTTTCTCCTGACATCCATCTCCACCCTCTGACAGACAGAGGTTAGGGACACTATTCCTTACCCATCCTGGCTAATAGCCATTAATTGACTTAACCTCCCTGAGGTTAAAACAAAGCACAGACAGGCTCTGGCCCCACATTTTCCAAG
The DNA here is from genome assembly GCF_007399415.2 of Gopherus evgoodei. NCBI lineage: Eukaryota > Metazoa > Chordata > Testudines > Testudinidae > Gopherus > Gopherus evgoodei. Next base: position 1,870,916 of record NC_044331.1, read on the forward strand.
AGTCTGCTAATTTTAGGTGCCTAAGGAACCCTGCATTAGTGGAGTGTTGAACATTGAGGCCTAAGTAACTTAACCAAGGTCCCCCTGTGAATCGATGCCCACCATGAACTCAATGCTGCTGGTTCCTGGTCCCATCTAACCCTTCTTGTCCCGTATCAAAGGCTGTAGGCAGAGAAGCCATGCAAATGAGCCATCCTAGAACTAGTGCTAATTTGAGTTTTGCAGCTTCCCCTAATTATGGGGGAAGGGAGAGCTGCACCATGTGTGGCATTTTGAAGCTTTGTTTAAAAATGATTTTTCAAAGTGCTCTACGCTCTACATGGATATGTGGCCTTGAAAAATTCTATCCCCTGGGGGGGCTGGGAGAATGGGGGAGTGGGTGTCACTGGGGCAAGAGATTTCCAAGATTCCTTCTGCCACAAAGTGACCAGTTTCTAACTTTCATTTTCTTATCACTCTTCTCTAAAATTAGGTATAGAAACCTCTGGGCAGTAACCACATGAGCCAGGTTTCCTTGAGGTGAGCCAGGTTCTAAGACCCAGCCCCAGCCCAATAGTTAAAGACTGATTAGATGTTGACTTTGGTTCCACAGGGCCATGTAACCCTAACTAGAATCCAAGCAGGACCTGTGCCCTGTAGTGCCAGAGGGGCTTTGGAAATGGCTATGCTACCTACAGGGCTAGGCCAGAGTTTGAGATACAGCTGGGCATCTATTTACCTGACACCCCCTCTCCCTCAACCCGATTGTACAGTGAATCGAGTGATGCATGGAGCACCTGGTGTTGTGGCAGGAAGCAGAGATTTGGGGATATAGCTTTCCACCCTTAGCTGAGAGCCGAGCACCTGCAGGCTTAGTCCACACAGCAGGGCATACAGGAGCTAGGAATGGGTGTGCTGAAGGCAGGCTGCAGCCCTGAGGCTGGGGGAAGCAGAGAACTGGCACTCTCAGGCCACAGCCACAAAGTCCTGAGAGCAAGAGGGGGAGCTGAGACTAGCCAGGCTGCCACTGTGTCCATGGCCTGGAAAGGTGCCAGGTACCAGTAGCAACCTTAATGTGACAAAGTTTTCTGTGCTAGTGAAGATAAATGTCTTGTGCAAGAGAATTCTGTCAAACACACCTTCACTCTGTCTCAGCAGCTGCACAGGGCAGCGCACGAGTATTGTGTGAACAGTTCAACTTGCATCACCCTCGGTAAGGTGTGGAGAACTAAAGCACTGATTAATGGCTCCAGGGAGGTGCTTTAGGGTGATAATTGCAAACAAGGGCAATAAAAGCTTGAGCCAGTGCAACCTGCCTTGCTCCTCATGCTGCCGGCGGTATTTGGCCAGCAGGGAGTACTGAGCATGATGCTGTACGAGATGCAAGGAGAGGAAGGGCAGCAAACCCGACACCACTGGGTCTTTGGCAGTGGGGTGCCCCATCGTTTGTGCAAGTCACAGTCTGTAAAGCAGTCACCCTTGAATAGATTCTCCAGCGGACGGATTCTACTAGGCCCCAGCAAAGGGATGTTTAAGATTTTTTGTTTTTAACAGAACAATTGTTGACACTGGTAATGTTGCCTTTAACTTTGGCCTTGTCAGTATAAATGTCATGAGAACATACTGCACAATGTTTGCAGAAAAGATGAAGCAGCTAATTTCAGCTGGAGCTGAAAGTCATGAGACATGCATTCGGTTTAGTATTTCTGTGCAGTAACCACAATATATGTTCTAAAGCTATGCAATCAACTTGAGTTAAAGTGCAGCAACTAACCCTATTTCTTCGCTGTGCCCATACAAGGTGTTACACCCAAAGACAAAATAATCCTTGCTCATGGAAGCAAGGATCCGTGAAGTGGAGTCTCCTTTTTTAACCCTTTGCTATTGCCTAGGCTCCAACCTGCATGTTACTCAAACCTGCCGCTGGAGGAGTGCAAGTCCTGGCCTACATTGTGGCAGGGAGAAGAGCAAGTTGAACTAAGAGGGAGCTTGTTCATGTTTAGTTTCTATAATTCATGAAAATCCTTCCAATTCCTATGAAACTTTGTACTGCCCCCCGCTTGCTTTCTGCATTGTAGCATGCAAACCCATACTCATGGCTGGAACACAGGTGTGGGGGGAAAAAATCCCTACTGGTCTTCAGTTCTATTCAAACAGGTGTGACCATGTTGGGTCTACAGGGCTGGGCTGGAAATGGTGCTAGAACAGCCTCTCTTTCAGCATGCGAGCAGAGTCGCAACATACAACAGTAAAAATGGAGGAAGAACCATTAACTGTCTTCAAGCCTACCGAATGGCTTTGGTTCCCTTTTGAGGCAAAGGGTTCAGCTGTGTGACTGTGTGCACATGCCCATGCTCACATAACGTGGCTACAGCTCTGATACCAGCACTGTCAGGCTTGTCAGGACATTGAGCGCACACAGCGTTTTCAAAAGGGAACCTTGGTGCAGCAGCTTGGCCTGATTAAATCACAGCCACAATCACCCTCTGTGTCATTTCCATCCCCCCAAAGACTCGTAACATACTCACTTCACAGCACACCGAGGATACGATCTATCAACGCCTCTTACAGTCAGTCACCGGCATTTAACCATAACGTGTTATGCCACGGGCACTGCAGTACTAGATTGCATGGCCAGGGCTGATTAAACACGAGTGACTAGTCCAGCCACTCACCTCATTCCTACAGCCTTTGAATTAAGTGGACTAAAAGGCATTTTTAAACGTTTGTGTGAGGTGAAGGAGGCATTCTAAGATGACCATGATTTCTAGGTTTGTTTCCCATTTAGCTGCTCATATTTAGGCTACTGCGTTGTTGACCTTCCTGTGGCTGGTTGTCTGCAACATAGTCACAAACATCCCTAAAAGTGTTTGAACTAGTCACACACTTCAAAACTGGGGGTCTAAAATTAGCTTCCTTGGGCCATATTTAGATACCTGAGTGTCCAAGGGCCGTGCATGCAGCCATGCACAGTGGTTTCAACAGGGCGTCAGTGAAACCATTTCAGTTCTACTAACGTACACAGCAGTACAACAGAATACAGCCCTTGCAGCAGGCAACGTGAGCCAGCAACGGCACTTACAAACATTAACTAATTAAGCTTCATAACCCCGGACACTCTGGAGGGCTCCTGGCAGGAGTTGCTGACCCACAGTAGCTATCCAATAGCACAGAGCAAAACTGCCACAGCTCGGGCCAGGCAGTGCCGATTAGCGCCATGTGTAACAGCAGCCTGAATTTCAGCAGGTGTAATGCAGCTAATGCTCTTGGTGTTGGACCAAGCCAACCACCCCTCTGTATCTGACAAATGCCCTGGGGGGGCGGGTCTTTGAAGGTCACCACCAAGGACCATTTGGGGAAGTGCGGGAGGGGCCTGCTCGTGGATGAACTATAAAAGCTAACACTGCCAGTGCACTGGTTTAAGAGGAAGGAGTTAAGTGTGGCACCTCCTGCCACACCGATACCTCCTTCAGCAGCCCCCAGCTGGCCCTAGGAGTGACAAGGAACTTAGCTAGAAGGGCCTAGCTGAGGCCATCAGCTTATTTCCCAGCGCCTGAATGTGTGACCAGCCCGCCGCTGGTACTGCCAGCAGGCCAGGCGTCACCCGGGGCAGCAGAGGGCCCGTTCGCGGGCCCTGCCTGAGTCTGTTTCTGAGGTGTGATGTCAAAGGGGCCTGCTGGGTTTGCCCCTGGCTGGGAGGTGGTGGGTGTGGGCGGGAGGGGGCTGGTAGAACACGTTTCTGGTAAGATACGGGGGGGAGGGGGTGATGTCTGTGTCTTGTGCCATAGTCACTTCAGCTCACAGCTAGGAGAGCCCATGCTAGTGGCCCAGACTAAGTGAAATGATGTGGACGGGTTTGAGGCAGGTGTTTGTGCTTTAAAAGCATGTGGTTGCCTTTCCTCTGGTGTGCAACCCATTAACACCACCCCCCCCGCCACCGCCCACTATCGGCACCGTAGCCTTCTGAGGAAGGGGGGGGTGGTGGGAGCACACCCCCCCACACACACCTCCACTCCTAGCCCTGCTCAAGGGTTGGCCCCTGGCTCTGGCCCCAGCCTCGGGCTCTTACCCCGTTCCCATTCCCCCTTGCCCAGAGCTGCGGCCCACTCCCAGTTTGGGGCCCACTGCATTACAGACAGGGCCACGGCTCAATGCGTAGGGCAGGGTTTTAGCTGTCCAACACCTGCCCCCTGCTTTCACATGCAGGGGACTGTGCAGTTACTCCTGGCACTCTGGGCCCCACATGTGACTGGCCACCCTACGTCCACCAGTGGCGCAGGGGAGGTGGCACCAGCTCCACCCCCTCCTGCCCCATCAGCCCTACAGCGGTGCCTCACGGGGTGGCCAACCTTCTAAGCACACAAACCTGACCACTCTTGCCCTGTCCGCCTTCCCTGAGGCCCTGCCCCCCCATCACTCACTTTCACCAGGCTGGGGCAGGGTGGTGGGCTGCAGGCGAGGGTCTGAGGCAGCACTCCGGGAAGCAGCTGGCATGGCCAGCTCCCAGGCAGAGGAGCTGGGGACAGGGCCAGCACCCACAGGCACCATCCCTGCAGCTCCCATTGGCCACAGTTCCCGGCCAATAGGAGCTGCAGAGCCGGCGCTTGGGGCAGGGACAGTGCACATAGCCCCAGTGGCTGCCCCTGCTTGCGCCCCGAAGCCAGACATGCTGGCCACTTCCGGGAGCCATGTGGAGCCAGGGCAGGTAAGGAGCCTGCCTTAGCCCCGCTGTGCTGCTGACCGGATTTTAGTGGCTGCCAGGGTCCTTTTCCACTGGACGCTTGGCAACCCTAGTGCCTCGGGAGCCACAGCAAGGCTGGGGAGGCAGCCTCACTTCCTCAGTTTCCCATCACACACCCAAGCTAAGCCAGGCCCAACCCCAACCTGAGGGATGACCTAGGGCTGCCCCATTCACGCAGTGGAGTGGCAGCACAGGGCCTGCCTGTCACTGGACCCTTATTGCTGGCAGAGCCCATGACAAGCCGCACGCCCACATGGAGCACCCGGCTTTAGCGTTTTGAACTCTGGTCCCTTCCTGCCCCATGGACACACACACCGGAGATGCCCCGTCTGTCCCCCTCCCCCCGCAAACCACCCATAGGAGGGAATCACTTCCAGAGGGGGAAAGGCAGCCCCTATGAATCAATGCTGAAAAGGCTTTGTGGGGCAGCTCGGGACCCCGGCCCAGGCAGCAATGTCGACTGAGGAACAAGTGCAGTGGGATAATAGGCTGCTGCCCGCTTAAAATTCAACCCACTGACTGTCCGTGCACGACACACGGACTAGCGCTGCCTGGGCAGCTCGAGCCATTCGTATGAGCACCCTAGGGGGCTGCAAGTCAAAACCCAACGCACCAGCGCACTGCGTGCAGCGCTAAGCCCCACTAGTAGCACAGCAACCAAACCGCGTTTGCATTGAGCTCGCTGAGAGAGTAACTGAGGCTGCGGGGGCGCTGCCTACAGCATCCCCATCCAGTGACACGCAGGCATCGCATGCCATCAGGCCCCCTAAGTGCGAGCCTGCTGTAGTGCTTAGGGATGGTATAAAATAGTCCTAGCCCCTCTACAGCATTGCGTACGTGCCATTGGTGTGTGTCACCTGCCAGGCAAAACACTGTGCGACAAGCCTGCCCTCTAAAACAAGGCTGAGCGACTGTCCTTAGGCATTAACAACCAGCCTCCTCCGCCCCACCACGTCTAGACATTTGGGAAAGACACATGTTTCCACCACCAGCCTTAACCCCCCCCGTCCCCCCAGCCTGTTGACTTTCCAACCATGACTGGAGCCCCTCTCTAGCGCCTGCCTGAAGACAAATCGCCCTCCGCTGCGGCTGTGAATGCCAAGAGGATGGCCGTTAAGCTGTAGCACAACAGCCGCCATCACGTTGTGCTGCTGCCGGTGCTGGTGAAGCGCGACAGCCCCAGGCCTGTGGCACAGGGAGGAAGACGGTTCTGCTATCACAGGGCCTGTGTGTGAAGACGCTGGCTGCTAAGGGCATGAGCTCAGCATGCCGGCCGCCCACAGGCGGTGGGACGGGATGGATGTGCCTCTGGGAATAGGATCCATAGCATTGCCTAGAACTCACATGGGGAAATTCCCTGCTGGGCAGACAGGACAGCTTCAGGCTGACGCAGGACCGGCGTGGTGCCTGGGTCTCGTACCAGCAGCTCTGCCTAGGGCTGCATTTCCTCCTAACAGCGAAAAGTGCCCCATCCCCATCGTTCCCCTTGGCACGTCCCCTGCCCGCGACTGTGGTAAGACGAGAGAAAATGATACTTTCAGGAGAGCTAACACTGCTACTGTTTCCCCCAGAGCGAGCAGCCACCAGCACTCTCGCCACTCCTTGGGTTGGGGCTGAACCTGCTTTCAGCCAAGTGTGAAATCTTCCCAATTCTTTTTTCCAACTCCTGGATTCCCTTGAGCTTTTCCAACTCTCACGCTGAACAACTTCCTGAGTACTCAGCCTCTTGCGCCTACTCATTTTAAAACGAATGCCGTGATCCGGGAGGCATGTGCCCACCACCGCCTGACGCCATGCAGGAAGGCTCCGCGTGAAGCACAGCAGAGCAAAGAAAGTGTTCTCACCATGACAGGTATTTTTGCTCTAATGAGGTTACAGTTTATGCAGGCCAATCCCCAGTCTGCAGCCGTGAACCTTGCTGGCAGAGGCAGCGCATTTGCTAACGACCGTCAGCCGCTGCTGGAGACTCACACAGCCAGCTTTGCGTTTTCTACTGCTGCTGCCCATCACCCTGGTATCTGAGCACCTGCAAGTGTCTGAACGAGCACTCCGTATCCATAAACCCCTGCACTGGGGCCCTTCCTAATCAATCCTCTCTAAAAGAGACTCAGCTGAGCCACCAGCTCCAAGCAGGCCCACTTCTGGGAATGGCTGGAGCCAAACATGATCCTGTGGTGCAGGCCCAGCGGTGTCACAGGCCCCTGCTGTGGAGAGCGCAGTAAAAGCGCGAGAGGGAAGACAGTGTTGATTTGAACCAGGACCAAGGGTGCCCATTCCTCTCCCCACCCGCCCTGAGGCCTGGCTCTGCGGGCAGGGAGCAGCGCATGGTAACGCCAGCACTTGTAGTAAGTGAAGGCCCTGATAAAGGCCTGAACTAAACTAATGGCCAAGACTTTGCTAACATAAAGCAAAGTGAAGCTCTGAGCCAGAGGCAGGCCCTGCTCACAGAAGGCTGCGTGCGTGTGTTCCCTCTCTGTGCTGCCCCAGCTCTGCGCAGATAGCTGACACAGCAGACCCGAAGAGAACCCCCAATGACCACAGAGTCTAGTAAGGTACGAAGGCACGTCGGCCAGGTTTATTGCGCTCGGACACAATTGCAGTGCCCTCTAGATTGTTACTCTACAGGGCATACTACGAGAAAGTGCCTCTTGGCAATGGACTCAGCTCAGTCAGTGGCGGGACTTTCCACTGCCCCCTAGGCCGGACAAAGACATCGCCCCAGGGATACATTTTTATACACAGGTACAAACAAGTTACACATCACTCCTGACGTATTGAGGTGCAGCCCTCTATGCAGTAAGGTACAACCTCTCTACGTAGCAAGGTACAACCCCTCTACGTAGTAAGGTGCCGCCTCTCACCTAGTACATGTTGGTTCGATCAAAACAACTCTATCCATCATATTACCCTTTTGCCCATCATTGGGATGGGTCAGTCTGTTCCTTGTTATCTGTGTGGAATGTGCAAGTATGGGAATGTTCTGATCTCTAGTGTTCAGTACCTTTTAGGTACGTATCATCTCGCAGCATCAGCCCTTTCCTTGCCAGCTTCTGTGAGCAGGGCCTGCCTCTGGCTCAGAGCTTCACTTTGCTTTATGGCCTTTATCAGGGCCTTTATCAGGGCCTTCACTTACTACAGCACTTAGCGCTGTTCGGCCAAGCTGAGCAGAGACGTGGCCGCCAGTTACCTGGTGTGAGCCCGTCGCGCTGGTCCCGTGGCGCAGCATGGGTGAAGCCGGGGAGGCCTGGGAGGAGAGGTGAGGCACCGAGCACTTTGCTCTGCAGCCGGGGGCCCAGGCTCAGCACTCGCACCGTCACATCCCGGTAGCAGTGGTTGATTATCCGCAGATGGACGATAACGTTCGTCTTAATCTTTATCAGACACTTCGCCATGGTGGCCTTGGACTAGCCCCCTTCCTGCCGCCTCTCCGCTCCCGCGCGCCCAGCAGCAGGGCACAGCCCAGCGTGGGACGGGGCCGCTGCAGGAATGCACAGGGTGAGGGCTGCAGCCGCTTCACCCACCGGCGGCAATGACGTGCGTGACTGGTGACTGAGCCTGGAGCCAGCGCTATTCTGGGATTCTATGTTGCTACTGGTGCCGAGCTGAAGTGAGAGTGAGGAAAGGCAGCTGCAGCCTGGAGGTTGGTTAGACGAATGGTGTTAAATGTTAGTGATTTAATTCCCTGCTTGCTTTGCAGTTCTTCTTTCTGTGGCACATTTGACCATGCTACCACACTAAGTCCTGGGCTCCTGGGCTGACCCCCTTCCCCACCCCTCAGCACAATCTGATAGTCACTGTATACAAACCAACCCTTCACCTCCTCTGGGACCACCCCCACTCTACTCAACACCCCCTGGAACGGGTGGGCAAACTTTTTGGCCTGAGGGTCACATCTGGGTGGGGAAATTGTAAGGGCCATGAATGTAAAGCTGGGGCAGGGGGTTGGGGCACAGGAGGGAGTGCAGGGTGTGGGAAGGGGGGTGCAGGAGGGGGCTCAGGGCCGGGGGTTGAGGTGCAGGAGGGGTGTGGGGTGCAGGCAGGGGGATCAGGGCACAAGGTTGAGGTGCAGGAGGGGTTCAGGGTGCAGGCTCAGGTCCGGTGCTGCTTACCTCGAGTGGCTTCAGGGTGACAGTGGGGCTAAGGCAGGTTCCTTGCTTACCCTGGCCCCACGCTGCTCCCGGAAGCGGTCGGCACCACATCTCTGCAGCCCCTGGGGGCTGGGGGCAGAGGGCTCCACGCGTCGCCCTCACCTGCAGGTACCTCCTCCCAAGTTCCCATTGGCTGCGGTTCCCCATTCCCAGCCAATGGGAGCTGCAGGGGGAGGTACCCACAGGTGAGGGCAGCGTGCGGAGCCCTCTGCCTTCCCTATCCAAGGGGCCGCAGGGACATGGTGCCAGCTGCTTCCAGGAGCGGGGCAGGGCCAGGGCAGCCAGGGGCCCTGCCTTAGCCCACGGTGCCACAGGGGTGACAAGCCTATGGGCCGGATCCAGCCCGTAGCCCGTAGTTTGACCACTCACTGCCCAAGGATGCAATATGGGCCCAATCCTGCCTCCACTGAGGACAGTGGCAAAACTCTCTGGCTACAAGGGGGCAGGACTGGGCCCTGCAATTGTGCTGCGTCAGAGCCGGAATACACTGGCTTTTGGGAAACCCCGAGGCACAACAGCCTTTCCCGTAGGAGGCGCTTTCTGTGCGCCAGCCTGTTTAACAAGGGCATTCTGCATCTGCAGTGGGGACTAGCTTCATGATGCATGGCCCCGGCACGCAGCTGAGTGCAGGGCTGTGCTGGGCTTGTGTTTCCCATGGAAAGTGTTATTTGGGCTAGGCCACAGTGACTGGCAGGCAACCCTGCCGAACACACCTGCTATTCCCTGGGATTTGCACCACCGTTTCCCTTCCCTGGCTGCTGTCCGGGAAGGATAGGGTCTGCTTGGCCAGGATGCCAGAGAGCAGATCTGTCTGTCGCTGGGAAGGGCTGTTTTCAGTCAGCAGGCAGATATTTAAGTGAAGCCGATAGACTGAGCAGTGGTGTCGCTTTCAACAGCAGGAATCTTTTCGCTGCCCAGAACTCCCACCGAGCATCTGGGCGTTAGTGACAGCGAGTCAATCGTCCCTATGTTCAGCTTGATTTGAAGGCTGCCACTAGCTATTGCAGCCAGGAGCCTTGTAGTGATGGGGGAGCCCTGCGAGAACCCCCTTCTCCCCTCTGCACAGGGTAAGTTATCAAAGAGCTGCCTGGGGGAGTATGGAGCGGGGTTTAGCCACACACCTCTCATCCCCGTTAGCACAGGTTCCCAGGCTTCAAAGCGGTGCATGCATTGAAAATGCAGGGCTTGTGTTCCAAACCGCCACCTCCCGCCCCTGCCAACCAACCGCTGGGAGACAGCCGAGCCCTGACGAGCTGTTTGCTAGTGAATTGGCTTTATGTACGTGGAAGCATTAAAATAAAACAAATTCCCTGGCTGCTGAGGCTACGGGCTGGTTCTTAAGCCCCAGCCTAAGGTTGGGTGCACAAGGCTCTCTTGGCAGTGGGAGCTACCAGCAACATTCAGGCTAGTAAATATGACCTGGCCCAGCCTTTTGCCCAGCCAGGAAGCCACCGCTCTCCAAAGTGGGCGGTAAAGAGCAACGGTCTAGGCAGGGTAAGGATGGTGGGCGGGGAAGGGGATGTTATCACTGCCCAGCCTGCAGCCTACACAGGGATTCTGTCTCTGCAGACAGGTTGTGAAGAAACCCAGGAAATTCCCAGGCCACCAGCTTGTTACACAAGGGCTAAGACTGTAACTAGCTACCAGTCACCTTAAGAGCAAGCCGCACTTCTCTTAACCCACACAAACGTTTGAAAATTCAAAACCATTGTTCTTATCTCATTTTTAAATGAATCTCTGAAGGAACCTGGGAATGAAGGTCCCTAGGCAGCCGAGGAGCCAGGGCCTGATTCTGATCTCACTTCCACTGGCATAGCTCTACTGTCTTCCTGGGAATGACGCAGGATTTGCTGCCATAAGAGATCAGCATCAGGCCCCCCGGCCACACTTTCAGCAGGCCGCCGTACCTGTGTTCAGAGGTGAGTGCATAGGAGAATCTCCCTGCCTGTGAGCTTCATGGCATGTACAAATGCAGGTTTTGTGTGTGCATAACACAATCACAGATGTTTCGGATACAATTAAAGGAGGGTCAGTGACACTGTGTCACAAAAAGCCTGCTCTGTGTGGGCTGCAGCATCGCCTGTTGGCCAGGTTTAAAATGAAAAAGAAGTTTGTCTTTCATGGAATGCAACAGAACTCCCCAAATCACTGGAAGACTTCCCCTCCTCCAGCTCAGAAACAGCCAAACTAAGGTGAATATAAATGTGGGGGAAGGGGAGAAATATTCCCTGGCCAAGTCCTTGTGCGTCTAGTTTCAGCCCTGAGGAAACTGCCCTGGCTGAGTGATGAACCAGGCGCTGAGAAATGGACCTCATCCCCATTTGCTGCTGGACCCTGGATTAAAGCAGGCCCAGCCCGTCTCCCCCCCAACCCCCAGGCTCTCCTAAAACCTTCACTTTCATTGTCAGAGCAGAGCAATCAAGTTCCGTCTGTCACTAGAACAACTAAGGAACAATCAGCAGAGCAAGTTACATGTGAGACACGCAGGAGGCCCTGGTGGTGTGTCAGGGAGCATCCGCTTCCCCTGGCGTTTCACAGCCCCAGGGCCTGAGAGCGGCAATGCCAATGGGCGGTGAGTGAACACCCCTGCCCCGTGCAGTCCCCCACAAAGGGGAGTGAGGAGACGGGGCTGTTCAGAGCAGGAAAGGTTCTTTGGCTTGCCCAGCTCCAGCCAGGGTGCAAGTTTGCAGCCAGAACTGAAACAACTTACTCAAAGCAACGAGAAACGCGATTCGTGTCTGTTACAGAAGGGCCACTTCTCTGCTGTGGAGAGAGGCCCAGCTAGTTAGTTAACATGGAAACTCAGGAGTGTATTTCATGGTCTGCGTCACACCTTTTATTCCCACCCACCCGGATGCTCACAGCTAGGCAATGTAGGCTCAAAGCACGCACTGTAGCTGGGCATCACTGGCACAATCCGGGCAGGGACATCGGGTTTTCCCCACTACCAGGCACCGAGGGAAGCCAACTCCCTGGAAGCTGTCGGGGGCTGCAAATATTTGATCAAATACCAATTCAAATTGCTTGGGCAACGTTCCTCCCCTTCTTCCACTTGCTCACCTCAAATATTCTAGTGAATGAGTTTTCCTGCAGGAATGTCCACGGACACGGGGATTTTGGAGGAACCTTAGGGAATACGTACCAAAAGCGCCTTTTAACTAATACAAGCAAGAAACCACAGTGGAAGCCTGAGTCTAAGAATCATCTGCATCCAATCAGGGACCAGGACACAATCATGTGATCTATATGTCTAATCAAAACTAACAAATACATTTTGAATATCAAATATGCACAATAAACTTCTCGTGAACCACTGTCAGGCTAAGAATCATTTGCAGAAAGTTTCTGACAGATAATCTGAAATAGCAAATATCTCTGAGAAATTTGAAAGCTGTTCACAGAAAATCACAAAGAGAAGCAGCAGCTAAATCAGATGGCCATATTACTTGCTATGAATTGTTCACTCAACTCTGCTTATAAGAAGCTATAAACTCATTTCTAGGGAGAATTAAGAGTTAATTCTAGGTGAGTGGCATTAAAATCCAGGCCTCAGGTACTTCCAGCTAAGTGCACTGCCATAAAATACAGGGGACAACTCGGCTACACATTTCATCCAGGCTTTGCTGTGCAGACTTGCTACAAGCCAATAATCCTGTTAATATACAAGAGCTCTATGATTTCTGGACTCCTAGGTGATTTCTTAATGGAGATGAGCCACAAATGAGTGTGCAGCCAAATACCTCTGCTCTCAGCCAGGGGATTCTCTGCTCAAACTGGCAATTATTCCATTCGGAGGCAACCAGGAACATTAAACTAGCTGAAGCATCATTCCCTGCCCTCTGAGAGGGAGGAGAATGGGACTGGAACACCGCAAATGCATGTAAACCACAGCCAGAGTTATCCCATGCCCCCAGCTCACCTTCCATGATGGATATGTGAACAGCTCTCCTTCGAGTCCTGGGGACACTGCTGAGTCTTGGCCCGTGAGTGATGGAAGGGCAGCTGCGGCTAGGAACCAATCCTGCTCTGTAGAGAAAGAAACAAGATGAGCACGACACCGAGGGACTAGTAAAAGGAAACCAAGCGAGAGGCAGAAGAGCCAGACAGCTGCACTCTCCTTAGCAAGCCGTGTAGGAGTCGGGTGCAGAGCCGTCAGGCCAGGAATGGAGAGCCCAGATGCAGGATGTGTGCACCGGCAGCTTCGCGTTTGGCTTCTTTCCTGAGCTCTGCAGGGTCTGGATGCTGGGAGCTGAGAGTAGTGTTTCAAACAAGTAATTATCTCCCCTTCCCCAGCAGCACTGGAGTCCCCCCACCTCATCACACCAGATAGAAAACAACCTCATTACAAAACTGCGATGGACACGAGTCTCTTCCAGAGATGTGCAAAACTACGTCTTTGCAGCTCACCCTGCAGGCCCAGCAAACCAAGGCACCTTGTTCTGCTCCCCAAGGCACAGAGGAATCCTGGCTCAGAAGGGGCAGGATTGGGCGCAGCAGACGTCTTCGAACTGCTGCTTGTTCAGCCCCGTCAAAAGCACGGGAATGACTGGGAGCAAAAAATCCACTCTGAGCTTCTCTTAACAGAGCAGCAGTGTCTCTGCAGAGATACAGGCAAAGCAATTCTCCCCCAGAGCAACCACCTCTCCTTGGCAGGCAGTGCTGGGGAGGCCTCAGCATAGCCTCAGTGATGGCTGGTAGGAAAAGAATAACCCACAAAAATATCAGCAGATATTTTTAGCAACAGCTGGATGGACACACGGACATTAAATCAATGAGTTTGTTTGCCATGATGGCTTTGAGCTAAAATTCTTACCCTTCCTCAGGCTAAGCTCCCAGTGTGGTTTTAGACTAGACTAACGCTGAGTCAGGTGATCTGGTTTCTAGTCTTTTAGGGGCAGCAAAAGCAGACGCTGGGAAAACCTTTTGCCTGGTGCACATACTGCACAGAGGGCCTGACTGACAACTGGGTGACTGCGATACACGTGTTTAAGGCAGCTGAGAAGCAGCTTGCAGGTATCAGATATATTATATTTAGGGCCCTACCAAATTCACGCCCATTTTGGTCAGTTTCACGATCATGGGATTTTAAAAATTGTAAATTTCATGATTTCAGCTATTTAAATCTGAAACAGCCCAGTGTTGTAACTGTGGGGGTCCTGACCCAAAAGAGGCTGTGGGAGGATCACAAGGTTATTGTAGGGGGTTGCGGTGTTACCAGCCTTACTTTGTGCTGCTGCTGGTGGGGCGCTGCTTTCAGAGGGTAACAGCACACAAAAATACACGGCAGTGATGAGAAAGGCTAACAATGTTAGGAGCTATTAGGAAAGGCCTAGAAAATAAGACAAATGATCCTCACCACCATATAACCCCGCTTTGAACATAGTGTCCAGTTCTGGCTGCCCATTTCCAAAAGAACACAGTGGAACTGGAAAAGGTTGAGCAAGGGTACGCGGCAGCTTCCATATGGGAGAAACTATAAAGACTAGGGCAGCTCGGCTTGGTAGAAGGACAGCCGAGGGGGGCTGATACAGGGCTGTACAGTCATGGCTGACATGGAGAAAGTGCACAGAGAAGTGTTATTTGCCCTTTTCCCACGATACAAAAACTAGGCACCACGTGGTGAAATGAATAGGCAGCAGGTTTAAGAGAAAATACTTTTTCCACACAACGGACAATTAACCTGTAGAACTCACTGCCATGGGATGCTGTGATGCCCCAAAGTATAGCTGGGTTCAGAAAAGAACTAGGTAATTTCATGGAGGACAGGTCCATCAATGGCTATTAGCTAAGATGGTCAGGGATGTAACCCCATGTTTGGGGTGACCCCAAACCTCTGACTGGCAGAAGCCATCTCTCTCCAAAATTGCCGTTTTGTACAGTGCCCCTGAAGCTTTGGCACTGGCCACTGTTGGAAGACAAGAAACTGGACTAGATGGACCATTGATCTCACCCATTATGTCTGTTCTTATGTCCTTAATGGCAAAACTTACATTGACTTCAATGGAGCCAGGATTTCCCCCACTGTCTAGTCACACCAGCAAAGCTCATTAGCAATATATTTAAACAAGCCACTGGGATCTGAAACACCACACTCAGCCGAAGAGTCCAAGCCAGTGCTAGCGCTGCCCGGGTACCAGACTGCAAGAAGTGCTCAGTGTTAGCGTAAGACGAAACAGAAGTGAACCACTTTCCTTTCCAGCTAACAATGCCCTTTTACTACCAACCTCTGCTCAGGAATGGTACCCCAGTGATATGCACCCTACTCGTGCAGGAGGCAGCTTGAAAGAGCACTTGCCACTTTCCGGCTGGCTATAGGATATTCCCAACACTCCAGGCGGGACTGAAATCAAGGTGAGATGTTGTAGATCAATGCACCTTGTGTCCACGACTGTACTATGAAGTTGCTGATGGTACTTACCTGTGAATTTCTGGGGGCTCCCTCTTGATCTTGGCACTAGATTCCATCACTTCTTTTGCAACTCGGCCACTGCAAGCGGTTCAAGAACAGAAACAGGGCAAGAACTGAAAAAGCATTCTGGCTACTGCCAAGATTCTTCTACTGCTCTGATAAACAGTCACCCCTTTGCCCTCGCCCTCTGTAACAGTACATCCTTCCACAGAACTCCATACCTACCCCAGTCCCACACACAGGAACCGAGCGCTGCGGGCAAACAGCCTCCAAACGGAGAGGAGAAGACAGACATTGCTAAAAATGAACAGGGTTTGGGATTCCAGAAGGGCAGCAACCCCTTCGGTCACGTCCTGTTGGGTCGGTCAGTTCTGCTTCCTGGAATGCCACATCCCACGAGACTGGAATTTAATTCTCCTCTGATGTGTAGGAGTCTGAACATCAAACCACAGGGGCCACTCCACACGGACGCCTGGGGCGTGAGAACAGAATTTGGCCCAATGGCTCCACAATGTTTGGAGCCTCTTTTCAAATCTCTAACGCTTGGCTGCATCCCACACTTTGATCGCTCATCACAGCCTGCTAAAATTCAGCATCTAAAACTTCTGCGTCAGATGCAGAAAGAAACATCATCTTTCAGTAACTGGGATGTTTCAACACATTGTTGTATTTTTAAAAATCAGCTGCAATTTTCTCTCTCTCTCTCTCTCTCTTTTTTGGTCTGTTGAGGTAAGAGGGGTATAAGGGATAAAATCAGGAATAATATGTAGCAAAATAAAACAAAATCCAAGGAAATATAAAAGGATGGTTAGGTTCCTTGGCTACCTGGAAATGCTTTGATACAAAAGTCTCCGGACACAAAGCAGTCTCTTTTCAGAAAGACATTCAGAAAAGTCTTGTATTTAAGCAGTCAAGAAGCTGCTACATCCACCACCCAAAGGAGCGTCTGAAAATGTATCTAGTAACTGCTACTTACTGTCATTATTTACCTGTATCGGAACCGGCTTCCTTTAAAGAATAAGTTGCTGCTGGATACTGTGCGGACCTGGCTTGACTTCTCCAACCTGAAACGACAGCAAGAACATGGAGAACCCTCCACAAAGGGGTCGGGCTGCGGCAGGTCAATGCCTATGGATGTAACGCAGCTTGCTGGCCATGTTTTATCAAGAGCGGCAGCCCTGGCCTTTGGGGTGCAGCTGATTCTATTAAACGATCGACCAGTGCCCATGACAGATCGTGCCTTCCCTGCCGTGGCCCCTCCCATGCATTCTCAGCTTCCAAACTCAGGTGGCAGCAGAAGCAGGACCCTGAAAAACTCTCCAAAATCCACACACACTCAGTGAGGGTGTTAGGATCTGGACAACACCAACTGCCATCAAACAGGGAGCGGTTCTGAGCACCCCCAGACCCCAGGGAATCGGCCTTTCAATAGACAGTTACACCGTGTTACCTGCAAACGCAGCTGGAATTGCCAGTCTGCTCTGCTTGTTCAGAGCTGGCTCCCTCCCCGCATCCCTGGGGTGCTGGAGCATGGCGCTGACGGCAAACCGTTAGGTCACTTGTGACATAGGGCTCAGCCTTGAGCTCAAGGGAAACAGCCAGCCCACCTCATTAACACAGCCCTGAATGGTAACCATGTAACCCGTGGCCCAGAGACACTGCCACTCAGGGTGGGCACCGATGCCTTCGGGGTCACTGCAGCCCCACAGCGCTGTAGGTGCCACAGAGTCACACGGGCACGGTGTGACCGGACTGTCCTCACACCACAGCTACACAGTCCCTGCCGCAGACGTTCACTAGAAGAGCGCACAAAGGAGGCAACTTCTCAGGGGTGTAGGGACGACACAGGCACACCCGGACTGTGCAGGCTGTTAACAATGGAAGTCGAACCTGCATTGGCGATAGGGAGTTCTGCTTGCCCAAGTGCATTACAGCCACACCCTTCGGAAAAGGGCAGATCAAACGTCGTCAGCTTGCTCCTTGGCTGCTGCACAGTGGCTGTGTTCTGGTCAGAGCTGGCCTGGGAGAACCCCCCTCACATGGGGGAGCTATATAACCACCTCCTCCCACACCTGGCACAGGAGGAGGGCGTGGGAACGTCCCCAGAAAGGGAGGGGTGGAGTGGTGCTCCACAACACCTATCCTCCAGAGGCACAAATTGGAGCAGGTCCCCGCTCGGGAGCCCACTCCCTGCAGCCCTCGCCTCTCAGTTCTGCTCAGGCATGGGGAGAATCTGGCTCTCTATCCTCCCCACCCCCCCGAGCAAACTTACTTTGGGCGCAATCCGCTTCCCAGGACCTAGCCCAAGTTACTGAGATGAGCTCTCCAGGGACAGGGGGATCCCTGCATCAGGGCGTGCACACTGCTCCAGGCTCACACTCTGCTCCCGTGGTCTCTCCCCACAGCAGCAATGGCAGATGCATTCATGCAGTGCTGGGTGCACCCTCCAGGCCTCACTCATCTGAATTCTGATCCTGACCCGCACTGCAGGCAGTGCTCATGGAGCCCGCATGGAACTGCACCACCCTTCCAACCCATCTGGGTCAGTCAGATGAGCTGGCGGGGGGATTCACTATGAACAGGAATGGACACCACACCGGCTCTTCAATCTACTTCCCATGGCACGAGAGGCCACCCACACAGCCGCCACGGCGTGGGAAAGCCGCACAGCTGGAAGGTTTTGCTCTTCTGTTCCATGAAGACTATTGCATATTTTGGGGGGGAAATGACAACCTTTTGCAGGTTTTTGCCCCAAAGCAGAACTGCTCTAGAGTGAAAAACTGCAAAATCAACACTAGAATCCTGACTTCAGGACATTTCCTGAAAACAGGCAATACGAATGGAGGAGAAATCAACATCCCCTCCTGGATCACGTATGAACACGCAGGAAGTGCCATCCATGGAGAAAACGGCTAGTCTACAAAATGGCCTGTACAGCAAATAACCCTTTCCTTGTGCCGCTGGAGCCTGAGGAGCTGGACAAAGAAATGCCAGCATAGCCTGCCTGGGAGTTTAGTTTGTCAGTGATGTTTCTATGGCTTCTGTGTGTAACTGTCTAGTGAGCTCTGGAACCCGCTGAAGGGTTGCTGCCAGCTTATCTTATACCCACGCTTGTCAGGGTGGGGTGGCTTGTGGGACAGCCCCACACAATGATTCCAACTTGAAATGATTTAACTATCACTATCTGTGACCTTGATTAACCCCAAACCATCACAGGCAAGGAACTGCCCAGAACAATGGGCTGATCCCGGGAGATGCTGAGCACCTGCCGAGACCCTGCAGCTCCCACCACCTCAGAGAGCATTTGCAGCTGCTCGGCTCCTCCCAGGACTGGGCCCAGATCTGCTTGCAGGACAGAGTTTCGCTGTCGCTGTGATCTCTACAGGAGGGTCCATTGCTTTAGCACAAAGCTGGGTACACGCTTTCAGGCAACATTACTGAAGTGTTTTCAGAATGTTCTCGTGATGGAGCTTACTGGAAACGCAGCACAGTACAGTGACACTGATGCAGTCGCAGAGCAATGAACGCCTTTCCCCGAACCACTGGCCTCACCTCTTCTACAGCGTGCAAGGAAGGGACCGCAGCCCATGTGGGCTCCCTGACACACAGCATACCTGGGCAGGCCTGCCCCTCCGCCTTTCGCTACCCCTTCCCCGGGGGAACGAACAGCTGCTTTTACTCTACTGATAACTGGTTTGATTGACCCTCTGTAGTCAAAACTTTTTTCCACTGAAGGAGGTGGGTTCTTCCACCTTTTTACTAACAGAAGCAGATTACATTTTTCAGGCTTTGTCCATCACAGATGGAAAATGTTCTATTTCAATTACTGACCAAACATTGAGTTTTGACAAAAGAACCAAAACTGCGTGAAAAAATTAATGGACATAAAATTTTTCTTCCTTTTCTTCCAAACAATTTTCACGGAATGTTCAAAACCCATTTTTGTACCAGCTCCAGTTACAATCAGGAACAGCCTTGACCTGGAAACTTAAATCCCACCCTTGGTCCTCACCAAAGTGTCAGGAATTTGAATTCCCAGGTTCCATCTCATCCCTACAGGTTCTGGTGCAGATCCAAAGGTGGAAGGCATCTGATTCAGACTGGAGATAGCATGTGGCCAGCCCAAGATGGCAGAAATTTCATAAGAACAGATGATCTCACAACAGTTGCACCATTCAAGGTGGTTTTTAAGAATGTCATCACTCTGTTGGGTGCCCTCAAACCCAGCATCTGACCCCCATCCTGCAAACACCGAGCACACAGCTGCACCTGCCAGCTCTGAACAGTCCCATTAACCCCCAGAGCTACTCCTACAATCAACATATGTTAATGGGAGTGCTTGTGACAGTACGCAAGATACTTGGCAGAAAGCATGGGCAGGATCAGGCCCCCATCTAAGGTGGAAGAGCCCCCAGTGCTCTTACAAGAAAATGGTAACTGGAGATGGGCCGAGGAGCGGTCGCTCGGCAGGGAGTCTGCACATCCCCGAGCTAGCACTATGTGATGAGCTCCAGAACCAGCTCCAGCTATTTGTGGCTTATCCTCAGGCAACAGCAGCTCACGAGGGAGCGGGTGGAGGCGAAGAGCCAGTGCTCTCTGGCAGCCACGTTCCTTTCATTCTCCCATTCTCCAACTGATCTCACAGCTCTGACCAGATGTAACTTTTAGCAGCAGCAGCAGCGGACAGGAGTCGGGCACTGACCGAGAAAGGTAATGAGACAGCTGAGATACAGAACACAGTGAGATCAGATAAGTGGCTTACACAGGACGGTAGCACAGAACGGGAAGGACTGCTAAGAGCTTGAGTTCTAATTACACCTATTCACACCCTCACATCATTAATACTGTACCTCCCTTGGCGACATGACACATTTCCTGAACTTTACCCAAGCACCCGAAAAGGCCTATTACAATGAGCTGCTCTTTAACCCTTTAAGATGCAGCCCTTTGAAAGAGAACCTGAGCTCAGACAGCATCGCCAGCGCAACAGGCGCCCGCAGGAGGGAGATGTGGAGGGTCTTTTTTAGGTGGCGATGTAGGAATATTTAAGGTGAGAAGATATAACTAGAGAAATGCTGGTGGAGGTTTCAGTAGCACCAGCTGGCCACTGGTGGCATTCTGCCACGCTGCGCAATCACAGATACGGCAGGACACAATGAACACAGGCATCACATGTCATCATCAGGCCAAGCCAAGAACACTGCATCCCACGAGGCAAGTAACAAGATTCTGTGCTTGGTTTCTGCACAGGCTGAAACTATCCAGCATATTAAGAAACGTACCAGAACCTCTGACTGGGAGGGTGCTGAGCACACCGATCACTCATTACCTGAGGCAGCTTGGCACTTTTCTGGATGAAATACATCAAAAGCCCTGAGGGATGAGACCACTTGCTCCTAACCATCCCAAAAGAATCCAGCATTACCCCACTGAGCAGTAAATACACACTGCAGCGTGAATGAGACCACGGTCCGGTTTAGTGGGCACGTAATCCACCTGTTATTCACCACCACTATTAGTCATAACAAAAAGTTGTAAAGCAATATAGCAATTTCATTTCATGTTCATGTAATGAGACATGAGACCTGCTGACTGCAGCTGCTGATTGCAGTATTCCCAAAGTGAATACGTTACACTTTATCTTACATCTCACTGATTAAAATAAAACTCATTACAAAGTACAAAGCAGTCTATTTTTAAGTAAAACAGAAAGCAGTGTGATGAAACCAAAATGTTCTATCTGATGTCTTACTGATTTATAGATAAGTGACTTCTTTTATACCCTGACTCTTTCAAGATCAAACTAATTAATCAAAAGAAGAAAGGAACAGAAAACTGACCTATTTTCCCAAACAAGCATCCCAGAGAGTTCCGGTTGTGTAAAGGTGCAACAATTTCTACCCTAAAGGCATCCCCACTTTTTAGCTCCTGACGGGTGCTCTCCCTCTCCCCTTTGGAAACAAGGAATGTCTGTCTGGAGTGTGCTGAATTTGGTGACAAAGCACTGTACATTTATGTCACAGGACTGGAATTCTTCAGTTGTATACTGAACGTATTTGACTTCACCCAAGAAAACTGACACAGTATGATCCCTGGTTTTTCCAACAGCTGTCCTGTCCTCGCCAATGCAATTTCAGAAACTCTCTTTGGGACAAAACTAATGACAAACTCTTGAGTCCTGAGATAATCATGTACAAAAGAGCAATGTGAGACAGACTATCCCAGTGCTCTGCAGTCTGCTCTGAGGAGTTCACTTTACAAACTCCACGTCGGGTCATTGGGTGGGAACTAAGTGGTGCACCAGGCTCATGCTGCCCCTTTGCCTGGGGCTTGTTCCGTCAGTGGAAGCTGCCTGCATTCATTCAAGGGCAGAGCTGGGCCTACATCATTTCACAGCGAAGGACCCGAGATTACAGGTTTTACCGAGAACGTGCATTAAACCCCACCCGAGACTAGGTCTATAAATTAAAGGCTGTTCTATCTGGCTGGGGACTGATATACAGCTGAGCGCCTCGCAATCTTTAATGGATTTTATCCTCACAAGTCCCTGTCGCTCCCTATAGTACAGTGGTTCCCAAACTTTAACAACCTGTGAACCCCTTTCACTAAAATATCAAGTCTCGCAAACCCCCTCCTAAAAATGAATATTTCCAGGGATTTTCTCCTTTATCTGAGGATAAAGTATAAAAGCAGTGATCTCGGAAATATAACATTTGTTTTTATGACATGCTTATTACACACTATTTATTATTAATTATTCATCATTACAGTATTTTTATTACGTTATGAAAACGGCAACACTATTCCAAGATCTCTCTTTTGTAGCTTGTATCACTTTGATTGAGCCTGCTATAAGACAAGGCTCCTATGTTTCATCAAGGAGTATCAGATGTGAAACAGCAGGAAGGTATTTAAGAAGCCAACACAAAGAGTTCCTCCTACACAAGCATTCAGGTCTTGAGCAGTCCAGGCAAAGAACGCACATTACAACAAAGCTTAAACTTGTTCTTCATAATAATTTAAAAACAATACTAGCAGCCCTTAACTTTAAAAACAGCAAAAAAAATCCACCTCCCTTTCCATTTCTTATAAGGAGTCTTGAAGTTTAAATCTCCTCAGTGTGATAGATATGCTTGCTTTGATCTGCATAGCTCTTGGAAGTTCAGGGGCTCTGGGCTGCTGGCCCTGAGCTGCCCGTGGTCCCTAGGGACAGCTCTGTCTGCCATTAGGGAATTTTTTCCCAAGAACCCCCTGTCACATTTCACAAATCCCAGTTTGGGAACCACTGCTATAATACAGATGGGCACAGAGGCACAGAAAGATTAAGTGACTTGCCCATGGTCAGACAGGAAGTCTGTGGTAGAGATAGGAACGGACTTTGGGTTTCTGGAGTCCCAGGCTAGTACCCCGCCCCCTACACCATCCTTCCTTCTCTATTCAGAAGGGAGAAGGGCCTGAAGTGTCCGATCATGGTCAGGAACACGTTTCTTTCAGTTCTTCCCTCTGAGCTGCATTTGCATTAGATGCCTCAAACTTTCTGCTACGTAAAATCAATACAAAAAAGAGAGGTGCCACAGGCCCGATTCTCTGTCCTTCCTCTGCCTTTCATGGTTCTGGGCTTAAAGCAGCCGTCGGGCAGGAAATGAGAACTCCTCTATTACTGGAGATCGCACAGGGTGGGGATGGGGATCCCAGCCAGTGGAGCAGGGAAAGGGAGCTGTTAACCCCCAACGGAAGCTGTTTCAGTTTGTGCCGGGGCCGGCTCACCATCCAGCACCCCTATGGTCAGTGGCTTGGAGTCACTGAAGCCCCAGCCCCTGTCTCTAGGTGTGCGGGCACAACTCTGGCACCACTGGGGATCTGTCCTGTTTGTTGTAAGCAAGGACATGCCTGATCTCTCTGCATTGGGGAGGTTTAGCGCTGTATTTGCTGTAGCCGAGCACTCAAAGGCAGGCTCTATCAGCCCGTGGGTCGCGACCCCAAACTGGGTTGCCAGAATGTGTCAAGGGGTCCCCTGGGAGGCTGGGAAGTTGGGTGGGAGGACATGGGCTGGGGGGTTGCAGTGCCTGCTCTACACTGGCTCCTGTAGCTCCAGTCCCGGGGGGCAAGCTGGGCTCAGCTCCCTGGTCCAGGGGGTCACAGTGCTGCTCAGGTTTGACCCAGCCATCCCTTGGTCGTGATCATAGAATATCAGGGTTGGAAGGAACCTCAGGAGGTCATCTAGTCCAACCCCTTGCTCAAAGCAGGGCCAATCCCCAGACAGATTTTTGTCTCAGACCCCTCAAGGATTGAACTCGCAACCCTGGGTTTATAATGGGGGGTGGGGGGGAGCAGCCAGGCCAGAACTGGTCTCTATGAGCTGTTTAGCATTAAAGTTTTAATCTCCAAACAATTAAAGTTTTAATTTCCTGATTAAACTTCTATGGCTCAGCAATTAGCAGTGGAAGTTTTAAATGCTAGGCACTTGGCTGCATTCCAGAACCAGGAAGGGGGCAGCGAAGCTCCCAGTCTGGTGTGTAGGCACCTTGGCCGATAGCAGACCTGCTAATCGTTTTTTTTTTAATTAGATGCTTTCATGTCCTGTGACACAGGAGGCAATCCAGGTTGTCCACTTCTAGGGCCACGTTTCTTGCTCCATTACAGTCTATTTCCATGACAGTAACATGGTATTCGTACACATCATCTGTTGTCCTCCTCTTGTCTGTCTTCCACCAGGTCTAAAGCCTGTCCAAGAATACGGTTTTTTCCTGGGGCATCCTAAGCTACCAGCGTGTCCCTCGGGTGGTGGATGAGAGAACCCCAAACACACTATGGGCTGTTCCAAATGTATTGAATAAGGAGTCATGGACCTATGGTCGTGTGTCAGGCTAACCACACATCCAGATTAAAAAAAAGCACAGCAATGGAAACCCCCCTGAGATCTGCTAAGATCCAGCAGAGCAGGGCTCCTTTCTCCAGAGCTACACAAGGTCCGTTGCTATGTGGGATTGTATCTACGTGAAAAATTAAAAAAAAAAACCCTAATAATCTTTGTACTTACTTGTAAAAAGCTTGGTTTTCTATCCCACATTTCCAGAGGTGCTTGCACGCTTCTGGTGTTGGAGCAAAATAAGTAAGAGCAATTTTCTTTTCCTACAAAAAATTCCACATAGAAACAACTGAGTGTGGTTAGCAGGCGGCATGTTTACAATCTGCAGGGCAGCTGAAATGAAAACAGCTCATTTATTACACCACAGAACATGGAAGAATGTATCTGACTGACTGACCCGACTGGAAATATGTCTGATTTCCACTGGTAAAGACCCAATTAACTGATGCTTGGTTCATCCATATTCCTGTGTATCCAAAATGTATATATTTTAAAAGTGCACAGGATTAGCTAACTGTCTCCCATGTGCTGTACTGTACTTAACCCATTTCAAAATCGAAATGTGCACACCCATTTAGATAACCAGGTCTGACTGGGATGGGCAGGGATAACATGGCCCTGAGACATAACGCCCCGAAATGCAGTGGGAAGCCCTGTCCTGAGCAGATGACATGGATATTGAACTGGATGCCACTCTACGAGATACCTGGATGGTCTGACCCTTGTAGAGCTGCCCTGCCAGTAAAGTATTGGCACTTGACTGCATTGGTTCGGAACCCGGAATACATACACCTGAATGTCAAAGCACTATCACTGGTCCGAAAGGCCACTGCCAGATCTGTGTGTCTTTTTTAAATACAGGTCATAGCCTTCATTTTTATTTTGTAATAAGGGCTGGATCTTGCTCTCCTTGGAGCCAACAGAGATCAGACCCTAACTGTGTGATTACAGAAGGCTCCTGCAAAGCAGAAATAAAAGTTATTACTTAGTCCTGCCTTGAGTGCAGGGGATGGGACTAGATGACCTCTCGAGATCCCTCCCAGTCCTACACGTCTCTGATTCCATGATTAAATGCAGCTTCTTAGTTCAGGAACAGACTTCTGGAGCTGTGTTTATTTTTTCTACCAGACACAATAGCAAATGTTTAATATTTGAGGCAGAGTAAAGACTGTACCTAGTGAGCACTGAAATGATGAGAAAATCCACTCACCTCTTTCTGACTTACATATAAACAGAATGTCTTTCCTTCGAATTTCATTTTGGCTACCTCGTTCCTAAAATTACAAAACCACATATGTAACAGACATGTTGCTCATCACCCATCTCACTCTCATTAATGCAGAACCCACACACAGTGGAATTGGATCTGGTAATATGCACAAATTAAGCCAAATTGTTTGTATGAAACGCAAAGTTAATCAATAGATTATTTTCAGAACAGTAGTTGGAACAGTGTCAAAGCCATATTTTTCAGTTTGTCCGAAGTGTAACACAGTGATAAGAGGACTCCTGGCTCATAGACAGTGGCTGGAAAGGGGAACGTCTCGGGATGGAATGTGATTCGCAGGGGAAAGTCCAGGAGTCGTCTGAGAACTTTGCTTATATATGTGCATTATCTGGATGAAAATATCAAATATAAGATACCACACTGAGCTGATGAGGCCAAAATTTGAGATACAGCGAAGAATGAGGAACAATGCAACCAGATTCAGAGGGTTTGGGGGAGTCTTTCAGGTGACTGGGCCAATACATGGACAATGCAGTTTAATGCAGACAAATGTAAAAAATAATAAGTCTGGGGCAACAAACCAAATATAGAGAGTACATATTACATGGAACAGTCATGCAGCGTACTGACCAGGAAAGGGGTTTAGGGATTATTGCAGAAAAATCCTTGAAGCCATCAGCCCAGTGTGTGGCTGCAGTAAAAAAGGCAAACAGGATACTGGGATGCATCAACAGTGGGATAGAATACAAAGCAAGAGAAGTGATACTGTAAGTGTACATTGCATGGGTTAGATCTTAGCTAGAACACTGCGTTTGGGTTTAGTCACCCTTTCAAAAGAAAATACCATTGCCCTGCAGAGGGCATAGTTCAGAGCGCCTCGAGTTAACGTACCGGCAGCATTTAAGAGGACTCGGTTTAACAGACACTTTGTGTATCTGTGAGGCAGGTGGGGTTTGCATTTACATGGCATTTTCATTTCTGTTTATGGCATTTTCCAGACTACTTACCAAGTAACGTTTAAGAGCACAACTATTCTATGTTTGTGAGACACTTCCGATGGCTCATGCAACAGGCCATACAGGCAAAAGGTATCCTTTGCAGCAGCAAACCTGCTTATGTGCACAACCCAGTAACTGCATGCCTAGCCATGCATTCACAAATGTCGTTACCAGGATTTGTGTGTGCAGTCATCTGACTGCACATGCTAACACAAGGCTTTGCAAATACAGAAAATACACATGCAAATTGTGGGAGTCATCAATTGCTGGAATCTTTAAACACCCACATATGTACACTGCATGAACCCAATCCTGCACCCACAATGCCCACTGAAATCAGCGGAAATGCTCTATGTGCAAGAAATGTAGGATAAGCCCTATAGATCTCTAGACTATTTAAAGGGTTAAGCCGGCAAGAAGCCCCATTTTTGAGACTAGCCACAGTGTAAGCTCGCTGGGCAGCTCTGCAGAAAGATCTCAACCAAATATGATGATCCCAAATTTTAAGAAAAGTTCTCATGAAGGAAAGGCTAAAAAGCCTGGGCCTATTTTTGTTAACGAACAGACATGTCAGGGTGTCCTGAAGTGCCCCAGCTCTCTCTAATGGGTTGGGAATCACATTTGATTAACCAGTGTAACCCAAACAATGTTAAACCAGTGCAAGCCAATTCCTTCTAGACATGGCTTGGCTGGCCGGGGTCCATGGAACCAATGCAGGTTTAAATAAAGCTAGGGCACAATCATTTAGCGTCTATATAGTCACAGTTTGGCCCCATTCATGCCAAACCATCTCTAGGCCTAATTAGCTCAAACTTGTTTCAAACAATGCTTTGAGTCGGCTCTTCAAACATGGTCTCAGCTGCCGGGCCGAAGCGGAACAGGATAAACTCCTCACCCGAATGGGAGAGAGAATCTAAAAGGAATTTACAACTAACAGTTAATTGGCAAATTCATTTCACTTCGATTCCCAGGTCCTGTCCTCACGTGCCCCTTGTATCATGGCCTATACAGGAGAGCTGCTCTGTCCCATGCACTAAAATACGCAGTTACTCCAGGCAGGGAAAACACTTGTATATTTCTCCTTGTGGGGGGATGAAAAGAGCAAGTTACACAAATTCTCCTTTGGGGGGGAAGGGGCGAAAGGAGGAAGCAAACCCTGCCAGAAAGAGATGTGCCCAGATCCCAGGCTGAACACACATTGAGTGTGAGTCCCACATAGTCAAACCCCATCGCATAATTATTACTAACCATTGAGGCACCTTTGAATAATCCCATAACCATAGACACACGCCATGTTTATAAATATATCCGCCAAGCCTCCTATTCTGCCACCAGTTGATTGAAGCAGCTGACAAACAGTTACTATGATCTTTGCACAAGGCAGAGAATGGGGAAGGAAGATTCTGAAAGTGCCGAGGAAACGCACACTACCCAGACTCAGTCCATGGCATGCACAACTGGCATTTATGGCAGAATGTAGCCTACTCCATATAAAGTAAACATGGTGCAATGGGCTCCCCATTAGATTTATTGTTACTTTTAAATCATGTGAATTTTTAATCACTGAAGAGGCCGTACTGAGCCTCAGTAAAACAGCATGACATTAGGACTAAGAAATATACTCAGATTTTATAAATACACCAATAAGAGGGCAGTGAGAATGATATCAAGCACTTCCCATGTGCAAAGAGCAGCGTGAAGATGGCGAAGTCAGCATCACACTGCACAGCTGTCTGGTCACCACTTGCAGTTAGTTCATGGCATGAGTAGTCAGGAATTGTGCACAAAATACTAGCGCAATCGGGCTAACACACATTGGGGTTTATGGATGTGAGGAGAGGATCTTTGTTCCTGATGAGATTCTGTTTGGCAGCATCCCAAATGTGTTTCTCTTTCTTTCATGTATATGGTGTGAAATTCACCCCAGCCAGAAAACCCCAGGAGGTGCCTATCTGCATCCTTAAGTTACTCAATGCCTTTAAAAATCTGCCTCTTAAGCCCCAGTTCAATTGCCCAGCAAAGGACACAGCTTCTGCCCAGCAGGAGGCGCTCAGCTGGCCACTAGGGGGTCTATGCCAGGGCAAGCAGGAAGAACTCCTCTTCCCAATGCTAGATTCTCACTTGGTTTGGGAATGCACCAGAAGCCCTTGCACAGCAGCAAATCCTCTGGCCCAGTGCAGGGGAATCTGCTCCCTCTGAGCGGCATTCTAAAATCCTACTCAGCTGGCCAAATGCACAGCAGAAATGCATCAGTTCTGCTACCCAGGCTGCAAAGAGAAATGCAGGATTTCCTCTGCGGTCCTATGGGAAGCTGCTTCCAGTGGTATAAAGGGCAGGCCTTCTGCTCTGAGGGGAATTTTGCCCATTGCACATATTGAGGGTGCAGCAACATGGACTCATTTACACTGTGGAGGAGGTGGAAAGTAGGTACCTGTATATGGAACTGACCTTAAATTGTCCCCTGATATAAACACCTTCCACAGGCTGTTACAAAGCTGCATGTCTTACATATCAAGTGGGCAGAATAGCCCAATTGATGAGATGCCAGGGTCAAGACAGACGTTAGTGCCTGTGATTGGAGATGACTCACAGCATATTACACAAATGGGACAGTGCCAATCAGGCCATCAAAGCAGGAAGTACAGCAGTGTATGAGACAGACATTTTCATGGGAAGAAGCACCAAGGAGCTGAGAGAAAGCAGGAAGGTGGAGGTGAGACAAGCTTAAGGGTCTCTGACAAGCAGTCTAGGCCCAAAATGTGACCTCCCTCACTCAAGAGACAGCCAGATCTCCATGGCTGAGAAATGACGACTGCAGGACAAACCATCCCTCAAACCTCCATCAGTGAGAAAGGAGGAGAGGTCTTTTTATTCTCTTCCTAATTATCGACACACTCGAAGACATGTGGCTTGTTACTGTGCTTGCAGTGAACGTGCAACTAACGCTCATGACCTGTCCACACCCACTGACTAACCCTTCACATAAGGGTGTCTTGGAGACAGTCAGCCCTCAGTGAGACTGTGGTAAAGCTGGAGTGACTCCAGATTTAAAAGGAGTTATTCTAATTGACATAAGTATCTCTGAGATCAGAATCTGGCTCGATTAATATAAATATTTCTAAATTAAGTTTTTAACAAATGAAATTGCTGGCAACAGCTAACCCAGGGGAAAGTCGTTATGGGTACAGGACTGTCCTCACATAGCATGATTTTCTTGTTTTTCTCCTCCAACCATCCCAAACTGGCCTCTCTCTTCTTTTACCCAACAGGGAATTCCGAACTAACTTCCAGGCACTATTCTTGCATCAGAACGGCCAGACTGGGTCAAGACCAAAGGTCCATCTAGCCCAGTATCCTGTCTGCTGACAGTGGCTAGTGCCAGGTGCCCCAGAGGGAATGAACAGAACAGGGAATCATCAAGTGATCCATTCCCTGTCACCCATTCCCAGCTTCTGGCAATCAGAGGCTTACGGACACCCAGAGCAATCCCACTTGTCAATGCCGTTTGTTGGGCAAGTAGCTTTTTTACTCCCCAGTGAATTTTAACGTCTTCATAGAAGACACTGTGAATGGGATTTTCAAATGTACTTGGTATTGGCTTAACTCTGCTTTCATTTTGGTCAATAGGAGTTTTGCCATTGCTGTCAGTGGGAGGGAAGTTGGGTCAATGCAGAGCTCTTTTCAAAATCTAACCCTAGCACTCAAGTAGCACGTCTACTGTTCATAATGTGCCACTGCCATATTCGAGGAAACACGGCTACTGCTATGCTTTGTGCTTGTCCTTTGGACACATTTCTTATTGTTGCAATCCAGAGAAATACTAAGGAGAGTTACCAGTGCTTGGTAAACGCAGCTTAAACAAATAAACCCCAGAACAGGTTGAAATGGGGGGAACTCACCATTTGATGAAGTGAATTCTCTTGTTTCCCTGCAGAACAACAAAACCAAAGGGAGTGAAGGCCAAAAATGCCGCATTTCCTGACACATCCTGGAACACAATAAGACTTCATCAAAACGTTGCAGCGCCAGCAAAGTTTACACATCAATAGCAACACTCAGTCCTGAATACGGTGGGGGTAATGAATCTTCCCTCTTAAATTATGTCAAAAGAACACTCTTGACAGACCGTGACATCCTGCCTATGGACGGGAACCTGCAGGAGCACAAAAAATATGACTGGGCCAGCAGAATTTGTGAGCAGAAAATGCAATCCAACTCCCAGACCCGAGGGACTATTGATTTGCAGTGCAGCGCCAGCCAATGAAGAAAGCTCCCGAATATCATCGATTCACTTTCATTAGTAAACTTGAAAACCTTAAATTGTTGGTTACGCAGATCTGAGCAGCACGGACAAAAGGTCCAGCTGAGCAGCATCGAGACACTTTTCAAAGCAATAACTAGTGTCATGGACAGTGCAAGGCAGCAGTTTAATTTAACCATAATGTTTAGGCTCTAGTGAAGGTAACATTAATTGTCTTGGCACTTGTGGAAAAAAACATGTTAACTTTTTAAAATACGATGGACAGCAGCAGGCGCTGTGTAAGTCAGACTGAAGGTTTCTTTCTTTTATAAATTGGATTTTCAACCCACACCCTAACCTAAGTTCCCTCCAAGTTGTGAGGCCGTGCAGCAGGCTATTAAGGGCCATGCAGACGGGAGAGGTACCTCTCCCCCAGCTCTGCCGGAGCTGCCGCAGCAGGGAAAGGCACCTCTCCCCCAGCCCAGGGCTGCTGCAACGAGAGAGGGCTGGGGGGGAGTCCTCCCTCCTCATCGCAGCCCTGGGGCAGCCTGCACCCCAAACCTCTCATCGCCAGCCCCACCCCAAAGCTCTCACCCCCCACACCCCAACCCTCTGCCCTAGCCCCAAGCCCCCTCCTGCACCCCAAACCTCTCATTGCCAGCCTATCTCAAAGCCCTCACCCCCTGCACCCCAACCCTCTGCCCTAGCCCCCCCACCCCAAGCCCCCCAATCCCAGCCTCACCCCAGCACCCTCACACCCCCTGCACTCCAGTCCTCTGCCCCAGCCCCGAGCCCCCTCCCGCACCCCAACCCCCTCATTCCCAGCCCCACCCCAGAACCCTCACCCCCCCACACCCCAACCCTCTGCTCTAGCCTGGAGCCCCCTCCCACACCCCAAACCTCTCATCACCAGCCCCACCCCAGAGCCCTCACCCCCTGCACCCCAACCCTCTGCCCTAGCCCGGAGCCCCCTCCCACACTCCGAACCCTTCGGCCCCACCCCCGCCCACACATCAGCTCCATATTGATGCACAGAACAAAATTCATTCCGCACATGGATGTAAAAAGTCAAAGGGAACATTGGCTCTAACTTCTTTAAAAAGACCCTGATCTGACTGTGATTTTGTAGGCCGCACATCATCTCAAGGTACAGTTTTGCTGGGAAGTTTGGTAAAAATCAGACAGAGTTTTAAAATGGGTGTTCTGAAATGTTCTGAAAAATGTGGCTCTAATTTACTTCTTCACTATTCTTTGAACACGTTTCTTGGTTCAAAGCAATACAACGTGGCCTTAATGGAAGGCAGAATCTAACCCAATGAGGTGTTTCTGCCTGCACAGAACAGATGGACTGAATGATCAGCATGCAAAATGTTCCCTCATCTGGCAATGATTATTGTATGAACTACCACATCGTCTATCATTCATTATAATTAAGGCTGTGATTTAGTCACAGAGGTCACGGAAGTCAAGGAATCCCCGATTCCAAACACCTCAGTGACTTCAGCTAGCACCATCTGGGAGCTGCGGGATACCCTTGCCACTACAGGTGGTGGGAGCACCCCACAGCTCCTGGCCACAGCGGGCGGCAAGGAGGATCCCCGCAGCTACAATCAACCGCGGGTGGCAGGGAACCCCATAGATCCTGCTCCTTCTGGCCACTGCAGGTGTCAGGGGTGATCCCCACAGCTCCCAGCTGCCACGGGTGGCAGGGGGGACCCCCTCAGCTTGGAGCTGCCAGCAGAGGGGGACCCTGAAGCTCCCAGCCCCCCTGCAGCTGCCCAGGCCCCTTATTTTATCACAGATACTTTTAGTAAAAGTTAGGGACAGGTCATAGGCTCCAGTGAATTTTTCATTATTGCCTGTGACCTGCCCGTGACTGGTACTAAAAGTATCTGTGACAAAATCCTAGCTTTAATGATAATGAATACTGACAGGATACGGGGCTAGATGGACCATTCTTATGTTCTTAGAGATCTTGCAAAACTGCATGACAGAACAACAAAATAGTGGAAGAAATTCACTGCTGGTAAGTGAATTGGAAAACATAATCCCAACTATACAGATAAAATGATGGGGTCTAAATTAGCTGTCACCTCTCAAGAAAGAGATCTTGGCGTCATTGCAGATAACTCTCTGAAAACGTCCACTCAACATGCAAAAAAAGCTAACAGAATCTTAGGAAAGGGATAGATAATATAACAGAAAATATCATAATGCCACTATATAAATCCCTGGTACACCCACACGGTGAATACCGCGTATGGTTCTGATCATCCCATCTCAAAAAAGATGTATTAGAATTGGAAAAAGTACAGAGAAGTGCAACAATGATTAGGGGTCTCGAAGAGCTTCCATACGAGGAAAGATTAAAAAAAGACTGGGACTGGTCATCTTAGAAAAGAGGAGACTAAGTGGGGATATGAAAGAAGTCTGTAAAATCATGACTGGTGTGGAGAAAGTGATTAAGGAAGCATTATTTACTCCTTCACATAACGTAAGAACCAGGGGTCACCTAATGAAATTAATAGGCAGCAGGCTTAAAACACACAAAAGGAAGTATTTCTTCACACAACATATAGTGAACCTGTGGAACTCCTTGTCAGGAAATGTTGTGAAGGCCAAAAGTATAACTGGGTTTGAAAAAGAATTAGATAAATTCCTGGAGAATAGGCCATCAGTGCCTATTAGCCAAAATGGTCAGGGATGAAATCCCATATTCTGGACATCACGAGTCTCTGACTACCAGAAGCTGGGACTGGACAACAGGGGATGGATCACTCGATAATTGCCCTGTTGTGTTAATTGCCTCTGAAGCATTTGGCAATGGCCACTATTGGAAGACAGGCCCCTGGGATAGATGGACCATTGTTCTGATCCAGTATGGCTATTCTTATGATCAAAATGACAAACATTAAACAGCAAACACTATAGGTAAAACATGCTCCTTAGCAAGGTCTACTTAGACCTGCATAAATGAACAGCACACTGACTCAGACCCTGGGCCCCAATACAATCTGTTCGTATCAGTGGGGTGTAACAGGGACACAGCAGCTCTGAGGTCCTCGTCCCAGGATCAGGGAGAAGTCTGTAAAGGGAACATGCAGCCAAATTTGCCATGTACATTTGCTAGGTGCAGGTCAATCAGGTTCGAAGCCCATACAGTCAGCACAGCCCATAACTCCAAAGACAACGAACTACAGAAAACATCTGACTGCTCAAATGCCATATCACACTAGCAGAAAATGTATGGAGCTCTGATACACGCTAAAGCACCCCTGGGATAAGTTGACTTTGAAATCTTTAGATCTAATGAAATAAATAGCATATCATTTATTCAATGCATAACAACAACTACTTATTATCTCAGCAAATAACAAGGGGCAATGTTAAGATTGGACAGGGAGGTGTAACTACTAATCTGCTGAGATGTCATGAGCAGTGATCTCATCCAACACAGACGATTGCTCTGTCCTCAGCTGCAGCAGCTGAATATTTGCAAAAGCTCCCAAATTAGAGGTTCTGTCATTCCACCTCTTCAAGCCTCAATTACTTACTGATGCTACAGGACATCATGGTTACATTACGAGCGTCACATCTGTTTTTTAGACATGTTATTTAAAACATGACAGTTCCTTTGGAGTATTTACGAACTATCAGGTGGCTGCCAGAGAGACAAGGTAGGTGAGGTTACACACAGACCTCAAAAGCTGGTACCTTCCCCCAACAGAAGCTGCTCCAATGAAAGACATCAATCTCACTACCTGCTCTCTCTAATGTCCTGGGACCGACATGGCTGCATACTGCACCTGGAGACAGCCATCTGTGAAAGCTCTGGGGGTAAAACATGAACACCAAGGATTCAAGAAGGGGAAAATCATTAATAGTTGCCAATATACCAGCACTCAGATCTGAATCCATTAGCAAAATGCCACTTTGTTTACATGCAAAATCAAAATCAAAGCTCCTTTTTAAAATTCTGCGTACCAAGGAAGTGTAGCTGTTAACTCAGAAGAGGCCCAGATCCCTTTGCTTGCTGAACGAGAGCAGGAAACTGCTGATGGCTCCTTGGAGAAAGTTTACTCTGAGATTGTAACTGCTACCAACTATCCACTGAACTCTGTTTGGGGTCTCGGCAGCACAGGAATTTAAATGAAGGTGCAGACTTTCCTTTGGCTTCAAATCTACACCACAGCAAGTGAGAGAGGACCATCGCTATGCCTTCCTCCAGCAGAGCAGGGCAGGAGTGGAGCTGGGGCTGGTGGTGGAGCTGGGCTGGAGGCGGAGCTAGGTGAGGGGTGGAGCTGGGGCTAGGGGTGGAGCTGGGCTGGAGGCGGAGCTAGGCAAGGGGCAGAGCAGTGGGCGGGGTAGAGCTGGGCTGGAGGCGGAGCTAAGTGAGGGGCACAGCAGGGGCGGAGTGGAGCTGCAGCTGGGCTGGAGGTGGAGCTAGGGGCGGCGTGGAGCTGCAGCTGGGGGCAGAGCTGGGCTGCAGTGGAGCAGGGGTGGAGTGGAGCTGCAGCTGGGGGCACTTGTTCCCTGCCCCATGTGGCCTGTGCCCTGTACCCCTGAACATTCCTCTGCGCCTCCCAAGAGGGGTGCACCCCACAGTTTGGGGACCAATGCCATAGAGAAATTGTGAGGAGCATCACAGCAGCCTAAGCAGCTATGGACCCCCCACCGAGGGCTACTCAAGAACAATCCTCCAGTATCTCTCCCCACAGCCCCCTCCCCGAGCCTGACCCCTGAGGATTAGGGGCTGAGGGGCTTCCAGGAGATCAGGCCACAAAGCTGTGGCTCTCCCCCTTGGCCAGTTTCTAGTGAGTTTGGCTACCTTCTGCTGAGAGAATGGTAACCTACAGGCCTAAGCCATTGTGCTCACTCTGAGTGCAACTCTGTAAATCTGGTTATTGTTAGTAACAGTGCTGGTGGTGCAGTGCTCCAGCCCTACAAATTGCTAGCGCCACACGCACTTATCCAGCGCCCTGCCAGCCATTGCCCCTTTATACAGTATCACACCCTAAACGCCCCTCCATGTGCTTTTCAGAAATATATCCTCCAAAACGGCCAGAGCTGGGGATGCACCTGTTGGGCTTATATTTGCTCCATGAAATGCCGGGAATACAGGGGAGCATTTCCCGTGACTGGAAGCACTACAACTCGGAGTCAATTTACAAGAGATGTACACGGTGCTGAACATGAAGATGTCCGTGTTTAGCTCTTGTGGCCATCATGCTAAAATCCCAAGATATCTCAGCCATATTGTTTCAAACAGGCTGGATTTTCTCTGATTCCATGTCCAGGTGTTGAGCTGTTGCTTCAGGTGTAAGCTTTCTCCTTCTATCAACCCACTCAAGTGATGGGTTTATTATTTTTACCTACGGCGCTTGCGATGGCTTCAGACCATGCCGTGCAAGGACGCAGAAGACAACCCCCATGCCTATGGGTGCACTGAATAAGTCAGTGTAGCTCACATTAATTGGGGAAAGTAGACTGCTCAGCACGCCTGCCCTGTATAACCTGTCCTTACCAGACATCATGCCCAAGGTGAGTACCAGACATCAGGCCCAAGTATGTAGGTAGAAGACCAGACTGATCTCAAGGGAGTGATGCCGATTTGCATCAGCAAAGAATTGCTTAATATTTACACCAAGCGACACGACTGGCTTAGCAAATATCCATACCAAAACCAAAGCCCTGCCTGATAACAAATAGCACACACAAAAAATCAGCAAAGCTGGGGCAGGGAGACCCCACCAGCCCTAACCAGGATCTGCAGCCCAGAGCCCACCTCCTGCCCAGGGACTACAGCATTATCAGTTCTTTCTGATTGGCACAATTGTAACATTTTAGGGTGTTTCCATCATCTCAACACAAATCCCACTTATTGTCCTTGTGTTTCAGCCCCAGACAGCAGAGAGGAGGTCACCTGAAATACATGTCAAAGCCATGCTGTCAGCTAGTTTCTCTGATTAGATCGTGAGAATTTGAGTAGTCAACAAATTGGTTTTAAATCCAGATTAGAGTGAAATCCATCTCAGTGTGACAAGGGTGAATGGTCAAAAGTAAAAAGCATTCTCTGAACAATCTCAACCCAATCTCCTGCACAAAGTGACACATAAATCCCCAAAATAATCACGTCTGAGATTCTGGACACAGCTTGAGAAAGTGGAAAGATCTCCATGTGTCTCCACTGTGACCAGGCTCTATTTCCGACATGCGGGAAGCGTTGCTGCACACGGAATACTCCCTAACCCCGGGCCAGGTCCCAAGGGACTGGAACAAATCAGTAAACCATCAATTTGTAACCACCTGGAGACTAACCACCTGGGTGATAAGGAATAACCAGAATGGATTTGTCGGGAACAAATCATGCCAAACCCACCTAATTTCTTTCTTTGTTGGGGTTACTGGACTAGTGCCCAGGGGAGAGGCAGTAGATGTGATATGATTTTAGTAAGGGTTTTGATACAGTCTCACAGGCGAACTGGGGAAATGTGCACTGAATGAAGTTGCTATAAGGGGGGTACACAACAGGTTGAAAAAATGTACTCATAAGGTAATTATCAATGGTTCCCTGTCAAACCGTATGGAGGTATCTGGAGGGGTCCCACTGGGATCTGTTCTGGGTCCAGTACTATTCCCTACTTTCATTAATGACGTGGATAATGGAGTGGAGAGTATACTTATAAAAATCTGCAAATGACACTGTCATAAACAGATAGCTAAGGGTTAATGTTCTTTTACCTGGAAAGGAGTAACCTGAAACACCTGACCAGAGGACCAATCAGGAAACAAGACTTTTTCAAATCTGGGTGGAGGGAAGTTTGTGTGTGAGTTCTTTGTCTTTTGTCTTCTGCCTGTACTCTCTCGGCTATGAGAGGATTTTTCTGCCTCCTGCTTTTCTGATCTTCTGTTTCCAAGTTGTAAGTACAAAGATAGGAAGACCATAGGTTTGTTTTTTTGTATTTACATGTGTGTAGTTGCTGGAATGTGTTAAATTGTATTCTTTGTGGATAAGGCTGTTTATTCATATTTCTTTCAAGCAATTGACCCTGTATTTGTCACCTTAATACAGAGAGACCATTTTTATGTAATTTTCTTTCTTTTTACATAAAGCTTTCTTTTTAAGACCTGTTGGAGTTTTTCTTTAGTGGGGAACTCCAGGGAATTGAGTCTGTAGCTCACCAGGGAATTGGTGGGAGGAAGAAGTCAGGGGGATATCTGTGTGTGTTAGATTTACTAGCCTGACTTTGCATTCCCTCTGGGTGAGGGGGGAAGAGAGATTAGCTCTCGGTACTTCTGTTTTCCAGGACTGGAAATAGAGAGGGTGGAATCCCTCTGTTTAGATTCACGGAGCTTGCTTCTGTGTATCTCTCCAGGAACCCAGGGAGGGAACACCTGGAAGGGAGAAGGGGGGGGGAATGGTTTATTCCCCTTTGTTATAAGACTCAAGGAATTTGGGTCTTGGGGTCCCCAGGGAAGGTTGTTGGGGGGACCAGAGTGCCCCAAAACACTCTAATTTTTTGGGTGGTGGCAGCTTTACCAGGTCCAAGCTGGTAACTAAGCTTGGAGGTTTTCATGCTAACATCCAGCTTTACCAGGTCCAAATCTGGGAATATGTTATGACATGGTGGCAATGGTGGGATAAATAGAATCCAGAAGCCAGTAGGAATATTATATTTTTCTTTTCTCTGCTAGTGGCTTTTAAGCAGAGAGGAATGGTTTGGTTTTAAAAGGAACCAGAGAGAATTTTTTTTCTCTGCTCTCTCTTGCAGTTTTTGGCTTGCATATTAAGCAAGGAACCATTAAAGAACTATTACAGGTCTTTTGTCACACAATAGCACTCCCATTGTGAGACAAGTATCCAGCAATACACATGCAAATAAAGTGGCTTTTCTGGTTTACTTTACATTTAAAAGATTAGCTAGAGGAAGAAAGGGAAAAAGGCACTGTTGCTAGGCAGACCCCAGAAGGCAACAGAGAACCTGCAGTTCAGAAGATAAACACCGGAGGGCACCCCAACACAAGAAAACAGGAACCATGCCTAACAAGACAAAAATGGAGCCCCAAGCACAAATCAAAGATGCTGAGTACAGGCGAGAGATGGAAAAAAAAATACAGGAACTAGAAATAAAACAAAAAGAGATGGAGCTGAGAGAAAGAGAAAGAGAGGCAGCCTACAAAATAGAGCAAGCAGGCAAAGATGCAGACCACCAAAAAAAGCTGGAAATAAAAGAGAAAGAGTGGGAACTCCAGAGGGAAGCCCACCGACAGGCCTTGGAATTAGAAAAGGCTAAGCAACAACACCCAGCCAATCCTAACAACCCTTCGCCAGTACTTGTTCCACAGCACAGGAAATTTCCCACCTACAAGGCAGGTGATGACACTGAGGCCTTCTTGGAAAATTTTGAAAGAGCCTGTCTTGGGTACCACATCTCTGAAGACCAGTACATGGTAGAATTGAGACCACAGCTCAGTGGACCTTTAGCAGAGGTGGCAGCTGAAATGCCTAAGGAGAACATGAACGACTATAAACTTTTTCAAACCAAGGCCAGATACAGAATGGGGATAACCCCGGATCATGCCCGTCGGCGTTTCAGAACCCAAAAGTGGAAACCAGATGTGTCATTTCCCAAACACGCCTACTACGTTGGGAAAAATTATGAGGCCCGGATATCAGGACACAATGTTAAATCCTTGGAAGAACTGCACCTCATCATACAAATGGAGCAGTTCTTGGATGGTGTTCCTGAGGACATAACACGGTAAATACTGCAAGCACATTGGAGGACAGGATTAGAATTCAAAATGACTCACAGATTAAAGAATTGAGCCGGAATTAACAAGATGAAATTCAGTACAGACAAGTGCAAAGTACTGAACTTAGGAAGGAAAAACCAACTGCTCAACTACACATGGGGACTAACGGGCAAAGTGGCAGTACTGCTGGAAAGGACCTGGGGATGAGAGTGGATCGCATGTTGAATATGAGTCAACAATGTGATGCACGTATGAGAAAGGCTAATAACATTCTGGGGTGTTTTACCAGGAGTGTCTTATGTACGACACGGAAGGTCATTGTTCACTCTGCTCAGCACTGGAGGGGCCGCAGCTGGAGCACTGTGTCAAGTTTTGGGCATCACATTTTAAGAACGATGTGGACTAGCTGACCTCTCGAGATCCCTCCCAGCCCTACGTTCTGTGATGAAGCTGAGTCTGAGGTTCCCTTGTGCAATGAGCTGAGGATCTGTCCCTAAATATTATGTTAAATTAGAACATTCCAGTCCCCTTTGCTGTTCAGAGCTAGCACAGATTTAACTGATTACAAGTGACTTCCTGCATCTAATGTCTATCAATATTTAAAGAAGCAGGTTTTTAACAAAGAAGCTGTCTGGTCTGAGGGTTTTCTTTAGCTCCCCTCCTTGTCGTTTGCAAGTGCTTCCCAGACAGATCAGACCTGCACGGTGAAGCACTGGACTGGGACTCAGGAGACCAGAGTTATATTCCTGACTCCGCCACTGGACTCAAGGGGAACTCGGGCAAGTCATTTCATTTGCCTCAGTTTCCCATCTATACAATGGGGATAACTATACTGACCTCCCTTTGAGACGTGCTTTGAGAGCTATCAATGAAAAGTACCAGATAAGAGCTAGGGATTATCAGCTTATTTTGATATTGCTGAGGTAGTGCAGATATGACATAAACAGAAAATATACCATTATTGTCTCTGTAGTGCTTAGATATCTATGTGGTAGGGATTAGCTATAGAGATCAGAGAGGTTCTCAGAAACTGTTGAATAAAACATTGAAACACGATGGACAACTAAAGAACAACTAAAAACACAGGCCAGTAACAATTAGTCCATCATAAATGTGTGTATCCAGACAGGTAGCAAAAGGAAAACACAGCATATTGATCAAAAGCCTTCCTGATCAGGCTACAAATTACCATCAGGAAGTTAGCTGAAAAAACGAGATTTGGAAGATTACAAATCTGAATTTAATCAATTCAAAAATTGTGTTTGATGAGAGCAGAGCA
The DNA here is from genome assembly GCF_007399415.2 of Gopherus evgoodei. Lineage (NCBI taxonomy): Eukaryota > Metazoa > Chordata > Testudines > Testudinidae > Gopherus > Gopherus evgoodei. Next base: position 1,911,564 of record NC_044331.1, read on the forward strand.
AAGGCAATGCATGATCCCTATGTTATGCAGGTGCAATCTTTTCACTTTATCTGATATGAGCTCCTATTGGATTTATTTGGGTGACATTTTATTACATTTCTATTATATTGCACTTGGGAACATTTTAAAAAGTACCCAAATGACACAGACTCGTATGTCCTATTGATTTTCAATTGGATCTAGGTTCCTAAATCACATAGGCACTTTTGAAATGGTTATACTTTGTCTTTATTCCTTTGCTTGGTCCCCTGAGCACTTTGGCTGGATGGGAAGGAATTAGGGGAAATGCTACTGGGGTTTTTTGTATTTTTACACATTCTGAAACAAATAAATTAAGATTGTGATGCAGCAAAAAAAAAAAAAAAAAAAAGTTAAACATACAAGTCACAGAAAGAAAATGGTCCACATTAATATAAATTAAATGTAGCATTTTTAAAATAGTAGATTAAATATTAAATGCACCATCCATGATGTAGCACTGTTTCTGTCAGATGACAAATCTCAGAGCCAATATGATAAATGCTTTCTCACAGCACAGTCCCATTTTAATTTTCCTCTGATTCACATCTAATGTTTAATATATCTCTATAAACCTCTGGGAGAGGAGGGGATTGGCAGAATGGAATATTCCATGAAGATTTAGCATACTGAACTGAGACGGGATTTGTGGGTCACTGGGACTGGAGCTGGGTCACAAAGAGATTTTGATGATGATGATGATGATGATTTTGCAAAAAAGAGATTATCTTCACAGTCAGGACTCTTATATTCCACTCCCGTGATTCCTGACTCCTATGGATAATCGAAAAAGAAACCTCATACAGGCCATGCTGCTGACCATTCCCATAGTTCTGCCTGCTTGTTGAATACATTCTTCAGCCAAGGACTATGTAAAAAAGCCAAGTGGTTTATATGTTTAATTCCCACTGTTGGAGTCCTCTGGTACCTTTTACACACACACACACACACACACACACACACACACACACACACACACACACACACACACACACACACACACACACACACACAGAGTGACAGTCTCAGGATGGCTCCCCCTGTCAAATCAGGCGGGCAGACAAATGCACTTTTTGAAGTACCCAAAAAGGGACCAGTTTTATTTCAATAAGAATCTTTTACAACAAAGCGTGTCCTTCTCTGTGTCGGAGTAAGGTCCTTCATGCTCCCGGCTCTCTGCTAATATTACCTGTTATACTCTAGCTCCCTCGATGGGCTCCCTGCCCACACACACTCGCAAAACCCTGCCTGCTCAGGTGAACTCCTTTACTGGTACAATGTCACAAAATAAACCAGGAATAAAATGGATGGAAGAAAATGAAACATTGTGCGCCTGGTTCTCATTTACACACCTCTGACGGTATAACGGGGACTTAAAGTGGGTGTGAAAATAGGAGTGATGTCAATGGGCCTCAGGCCTGGTCTACACATAGAAGCGAGGTCGACACAGCCACAGCTAAGGAGTGAGAAAAACCCACACCCCTGAGTGCCATCACTATGGCGACCTAACTCCCAGTGTAGACGCAGCTAGGTCAATGGAGAACACGTCTGTCAACCTCACCCCAGTCACGTGGGGAGGTGGAGTTCCTGCACATGAAGGAAAAACCCCTTCGGCCGCTGTAATCTGCATCTCCAGTAAGAATGTGCACAGCATGCCTACAACACACAGCTATGCTGTTGGAGCACTGGTAGCACAGACATGGTCCTGGAGTAAATGAGACTCAGGCCCTGTGCTTTTCCAAAGTGGGCTCCCTCCCAGGGCACGTGTACCATTTCCTCTTTTTGCCATCTAGGCCTTGGCACTGCAGCTGGCATGCAGTGTACAAAGAGGAAACCGAGGCAAAGCCTGGAAGAAATCTAGGGGCACCTTTCCAAGGATTCTGAAGTGCCTTAGTTGTCTCTATTACCTTGGCCGTGTTTCGTCAAACCAAGTTACAAACTCATGCAGTCACAGCTCGTTACAAATCCTTACTTTGCACAGCTGCGTTCCAACAGGATCCCACACACTGATCCAGTGTCTTCAGCCAAAGAGGTGGGACTGACAAGAGTAAATGTGAGTCCATGTCTCACAGAGAGGAAGGGAGAGAGTCCCAGACAAATGAGGCAGCACAAGCAAAAGAGTGGCCCCCCGTTGAGGACGGTGATAGGCACAGGCCCAGGCTGGAGTGCGAACAGATGTAATCAGGTCAGTGTGGGTGAAAGCAGGAAGTCTGTGGAGAGTTTCGAAATGCTGCAAAGTGGTTGTGAACAGGCCTGGGAGATGGAGAGGAGGCTGGTGAACATGCCCAAAATGATCGGGAAACAATTGTACCATGATCCTGCTTCCTGAAATTCACAGGAAAGGCTTCTAAAGGTGACAGATGTAGGCCTGGAGAAAGATTTCCACAGAGGCGAGATCAAGGGGACGTCTCTCTCTATCATCGTCACATACAGAAACGTTTCTATCAATGAATGATACTGCCAGAGGCTGGCTGCAGGGACTGCTGCTCCAAGTACCAAGCTGCAGTCACATGAAATGAAAGCTCACGGTTTCAGTGATGTGTAATGTTAATCTTCCTCCGGACGCTGAGGACCAGCAGCCTGGCATTGGCTTGGATAGATGACATGTAATAATTAATTAAAATAATGATTTAAAAATAACGAGTTCCAAGGCACTGAGGGCTTGTTTACAACTAAAACGCTACAGTGGCACAGCGGCATGGCTGCAGCATAGACACTACCTACATTACAGGAGAGGTTCTCCCATCGGCAGGGAAAATCTGCCTCCACGACCTAGTGCCATCTACAATGCTGCTCAGGGGGTTTCCACACCCCTGAGCAATGTAGTTAAACTGCCCTAATTTTCTAATGTAGATTAGGCCTAAATATGGGGTGGATTCAAAATTCGTGTCTCCACTTAACACTAGCCAGAAGCATCATACCTGTGCAGACGGCAGTGACTGGATATGGCCAGAGAGCCCTGAGTTGAAGGGTCCATCTACAAGCAGCTGGGGGATCAGAGTCCCAGCTCAGGCAGATGTACACACAACATCTCGGCTTGAGCTGGCACTTCAGAACAGCACCATGGCCACAGCAGCCCAGGCAGTGTCTCGGGCTGGCTGCCCGAGTGCACTCCCCCGCCGCCCATGCACATGGGGCCACGCTGCCATTTTTCATGCACTAGCTCGAGCCAAGTCATTGTGCATACGTCTACCCAATCCAGGAATGCCACCTCCCAGCTGTCAGGCAGACATACCAATGTGATGGCCATGAAGTGGGAAGAAGGGAGAAAGGGGAAAGTAACTTTGAGGCTCTTTCAGTGAATTCTCGATAGTCACTATCACCAGACACTGGACACTTAATCAAGTGGAGTTTGAGAGACCAAGAGGCCGGCAAACTGCCAGTTTGTAGAAGTGCAGATTGTGTAAGTTAATGGGCCTGATTCTGCTGTCTTTGAAGTATACAGGAGTCCTAACGCTGACCTCACTGGGGGCAGGACGGCGACCAATGTTTGAATATTGAGGAGACTCCATCAACAGGTGCCACTGGATACATACCACAGAGATGGTCTCTGCAGGATGCCTCAGCTCTGCGCCAAACTGGATTTAATCCTTAGGTCAAATCTCCAAATTATTTCATGGACAGTAAAGTCACTGACTTAGAAGCCAAGCTGTGTGGAGAGGGGGCATTCCATTTCAGGGAGGGGTTCAATACTCCAGAATTTTGTTCCAATCCAATTTGGCACGAAAGCTAAACATTTCAGGATTCCTTGTGAAGGGGATGGAGCCCTTGCTGCTGGACAGTACACTTTGTGGCTGTCCCAGAGCCATGGACCCTCAGAGCCCTGGGGTCACCTCTGGGGCAGTTTGGCACGTGGGCTGCCAAGAAGCCAGCCAGCATGCTGGCAGAAAACCAGAGAGGTCTGAAAACCTGCCTGGGAAGGCAGGGTTCCAGTGGATCCCCACAGAAATCAAACCATCTCCCTACTTCATGTGTTTATTCCTGTATCAAGGACCCACATAACTGAGTCTCACAAACTGGAGGTGGTTGTTAGCCCAGGAAAATAACAACCCTTCCTGCTTCTAAGGGCTTGGCTACACTAGAGAGTTGCAGCGCTGGTGAGGGGGTTACAGCGCTGCAACTTAGGATGTGGCCACACTTGCAAAGCACGGCCAGCGCTGCAACTCCCTGGTTGCAGCGCTGGCTGTACACCCGGTCGAGCCTCGGGTGTAGGGATTCCAGCGCTGGTGATCCAGCGCTGGTCAGCAAGTGTGGACGCCCACCAGCGCTTTTATTGACCTCCGGGGTATAAGGAGGTATCCCAGAATTCCTGTCCACAACAAACCGGAAGTAAGGGAGAGCTCGGAGTTCAGCCAAACTGCTTATTTAAAAAACAAACACAGCTCCTGTTTGCTGAGCGAGCGGAGGCAGGCAGGGGAATTACTTTGGAATGTTCACAGCTGTTTGCTTGAAGAGAGAAACAGCACGCTCACACGGCAGAGGGGGAGGGGGAAGTCCGTGTTCAGCAGTTGCTGATCTGGTCTGACAAGTATTTAGCAGTACATAATTTGCATTTAGTGAATGAGAGAGGAGTGGGGGAAGGGAATTAGAACTTTTAAAATGATTGAAGGTAGGCACTGTGTGTCTTCCAGTCCTTAGAACTTGCAAGGCAGGGAGCTGAGAACAGTGTCAACTCCAAAAATCCATTCTGTCTGTCTCCTCCACGCTCCCTGTCACATTCCACCCCACCCCCTCTTTTGAAAAGCACATTGCAGCCACTTGTATGCTGGGATAGCTGCCCACAATGCACCACTCCCAACAGCACTGCAAGTGCTGCAAATGTGGCCACACTGCAGCGCTGGCCCTACACAGCTGTACGAACACAGCTGTAATTACCAGCACTGCAAAACTGTAAGTGTAGCCATACCCTAAGTAAACCAGGGTTAGCTCTTCTGGAACCATGAAAGCATCCTCCCTCTGTGAATGACACACCATCAGTTAATCAGCGTTTCCTCTCTAGGGAACAAGAGCTGAATGTGCAGAAGGGGAATTCTGCTGATTGGAGTCTGATCACTAGTAGATAATAATGGCATCTCCTCCTCCTTAAATGAGGTAGCTGATCAGACTGGACATCAGTGCAGACACCAGTTCGATTTTATTTACTTCTATCAGTCTGACTCCCCTTTTCTCATTTCTCCCAGGGCAGCATGCCCCAGATTCTACTGCCTGGTAATGCTCTCGAAGCTAAGAGAGATCATTTTTACTTATTACACTGCATCTCTCTTGCTGCTTCCATCTTTTCTAGTAGGAACATTAATGTGGATTCTGGCCAGAAAATTACCCAAGTGAACTCTATTTAGCTAATAAGAAAATGTCAGAGCAACTCGCTTAATGTCTCTGCTCTTCTTATGTGCTGGTGGCACATTGTAAGGTCTCTTAGTGACTTTCACATATTCAGCATCAGGCTATCAGTGTAATTGACTTCAATGTTCTTTTCACTCTGGCTACAGCCACACAGTCACGGCTCCTGATTAGAATTGGAGATAGCACCAGAGTGCAGCTTCTCATTATCTCTGCTGGATGCTGGCAAGTGTGACTCTTAACTAGCCTTCTTCTGTCGGCATCCAGCACCCTACATGCCAGCAAAACATCCTGGCCACAGAGTGACTGACACCAGGGTGCAGGGTGACTGACAGCTTGCAGGCTTTCTGATTGTTGATGATTTTGCTTATGTCAGAGTCAGCTCCCCTGACCCCTCAATGGGTGTTGAACTTTGTGGTTCTCTGGGCATGCTTAATGGGATCAAATAAGTTTAAACCAAAGTGTGGGTGAACTCACTTTGGCTTTTTCTCAGCTAAACAGTCCCTACAATTTCCCACTATTGCTAATGCTGCTTCATCTCCATCCGTGGCAGCAAAGACGGGCACGCTGAGGCAGACGAGGTGTTGGCAGCTGCTGGAGTTTTACATATCAGGTTGCGAGGTAGGCCTGCTTTCAGTGGCAAGTTGGAACAGTGTCCAAAACACTGGGGCACCAGCACACTGCTCTCAGCTGTTCAGTGCCACCAATAGCAGAAACTAGCACTTTTAGGGATGCTCCCACCGATGGAGCTGAGCAGCTGATAGCAACAGAGGGAAAATCTAAGGGCAAAACACTAATGTAGAGAAGGCCTTTGAAGGGGGAGTCCACCACAGTTTGGGGCTTAACAAGTGTTGAACTAGGTTGAGCCTATCAATAAAGTTCAGCACCACCATGGTGGGCAGAGGCACCCCACAGTCAAACAGAGCAGAGTATTCGAGTACAGACAGAGCTGAAACTCCTCCGGCTGTCTCACTGTCTGCCTATTCTTGGTACTTACATGGTCCCCGGCACCACAGTATATCAGCAACTCACAAGCTTCAATGTATTTACCCTCCCAGCACCCCTGCGTAAAAGGCAGTGCTGTTAACCCTAGTCCAATTCAAAGAGGGGAAACTGACACACGGAGAGGCTAAGTGACTTGCCCAGGGTCACACAGGAAGTTTGTGGTGGAGCAAGGAATTGAGGTTCCCACCTCCCAGGCTAGTGCCCTGACCATCGACCCAGCTTTGATTTTTGTGTTGGTGCCTCAGCAATGTTTGGAACTAGTGACACCCTGAATATCCACCTCTGGAGCAAGGCGACAGCTAGAGAATTACTCCTTGGGGACGGGCTAGTTTTAAGCCGATGTGGGGAATACGCGTATCTGAAAGGGATAAGCATAAGGGAGGCTAAAGGAGAGGAACATGTGAAGTACAGCTCTGCAGTGGGGAATGCCAGCGCTGAGCCAGGAAAGACAAGGGCTACTAGGTTAACACAGCCCAAAGTGACAGTCGTTTGGCAAACCAAGAAAACTGAACTGACCAAGTAATTCATTTGTCCCAACTTTGCACTGGCCTTTCTCTGTAGTGTGGGCTAACTGCTTCATAAATCCAAAACACAGGGCAAGCCAATGCCAGTGAGTGGGGCAGGCAATCCACTGTCAGGCATTTATGCTGTATAAACTCACTATAAATAACTGGAAGACCACCCTAGAGTAAAGACACTGACTTCATGCACATATCCGCTGTCTGCTTGACACTGCCGCACATTCACAGACGTGCAGTGGAATTCGATGGGACACATCACAGCTCCATGAAATCATGTTACCGAAGTCAATAAAAGCCATTTTGTAAAGAACACTAAACGATGGGCCAGGGAGCGATGGAAATTGAGCCCATCTGTGGCGGATCAATGCCTATGGATCTCTCGCATATCACAGATCTTGTCATTTCCTCAAAAATAAATGATGCTGCAAAGAATGATTAAACATTGTCCTTTCATTTGTTGTCATTTACATTTACTTTCTGTGCAGTCGAACACCAGAGTTACAAACTGACCAGTCAGCCACACACCTCAGCTGGAACCAGAAATACACAGACAGCAGCAGAGACCGCCCCCCCCGCCCCCAAGACAAATACAGGACAGTGCTGCGTTAAATATAAACTACTAAAAAAATAAAGGGAAGTTACAAAAAGATTTGAAAAGGTAAGGAAACTCTTTGTGCTTGTTCGTTTAAATTAAGATGGTTAAAAGCAGCATTTTTCTTCTGCATAGTCAAATTTCAAAGCTGTATCAAGCCAATGTTCAGTTGTAAACTACAACCATAATGTTTTGTTCAGTGTTAATAAAATAAAATAATAATAATAATCTGAGACATACCTATCTCACAGAACTGGAAGGGACCCCAAAAGGTCATCGAGTCCAGCCCCGTTTTCACTAGCAGGACCAAGTTACGAGTTACGAACATATCAGAGTTACGAGCTACCTCCATTCCTGAAGTGTTCGTAATTCTGAGGTTCTTCTGTAGTTTCCTTAAATACTCTGATAGCTACATTTCTCAGCAGCACCAAGAACCAAAGCTTTTATGCTATTTTTAATCCAAGCTAGCAAAGGGGCCGCTAATCCCTTGAAGAGGGCCTGCCTGTCATATACAGAACATGTCACTATCGCACGGCCCTGCAAATGCCATGTGAGGCACTCTGATGGCAAGGATAAATTGCTGTACTTGGAACCAATCAATGTAACTTTTGCAACTTGTCATTTGCCAGTAATCTGCAAGGCTGAAAATCTAACAGAAGAAAAAAGCTTTTAGAGATGATCTTTACCTTGCACGGGTGTGGGTCAACTCCGTATGTCTCCAGGGTCTGGGCTTTTCTTAAAAAATTTAACTCTGAAGTAGCTGGTGTCTGACCACTAGAGGAAAGAAAATCAGGGAAAGGTGTGAACATTAGGACGAGTCATTATGTTCACTGTTTCCATTAAAATACCAGCCACCAAATCAAGCAGACTCCTTTCACGTCACTCAGCCAGCAGATTGAATCTAAAACAGGATCTTGTAAGAAGACTCGGCTCTTAAGCCTGTCTTTCCCGTTCTGCAAGCTGGACTTCAGCTGTACAGAAGACAGACTCCCAATGCTAAAAAGGAACAGAATAAAGGAGCCTCTGCACAAGGCAAGGTTTAATTAAATACAATCAGCCCAGGCTGCGATAAGCATTTCACTTGGTTGCGGAGCATTACATGCTGAAAACAGCCCATTTCATGTACGTTTTTCAGGTCCCTTTTATGTCGTCACATCAAATGACGTAACATCTGTACATGTGTCTGAGGTTAAAAACAAATACAAAACTCCCTCTTAGGGAATGTGAGAGCTGGTAAAAGCAAGTTCAGTAAATGATCTACGCACTGCGGACAGCTTATAACTCCTTCCCCGAGCGCCACACGAACAGCTTTACTATCTCTGGTTTCCAGGATGCCCATTCTGGATTCTTATCTTGCTGGCAAACTTGCAAGCCTTATTGCCTGGGTCACCTTCACACAGTTTTGTGAATGGACTTGAAGTGTAATAGACTGCGGCTTGGCATATGTCATAAACAAAGATACAGCTAGTGTAATGGGAATATCGTAAGAGGATGATATCTTACTTTTATACAGCACCTCATCCCAAAATAGGATGTGCATAATAGAGCAGGCAGCTGAAAGTGCAGGGGGAGTTTAGGAAGGCGGACTGTATTTATCCAGGACAAAATAAGAAAAAGCCATGGGATCGTTAATCAACCCTTAAACTGGGCTGAGTTCAAGACTCAACGAAATAAATAAAAAAAAGTCAGAGACTCCACCTGAGCTGGGCCCCTGGCGCGTGAGGAGATATTAGGAATCCGTTGATACAAACTGCCTGTGCCAGACATTTCTGTTACAAGCTAATGACAGTCCATTGTTGGGAAACGATATTCTCAGCGCCCCACTTTGACCACTTTAGGCCTTTTCTTTAACTCTACAAACGGTCGAGACCTCAAGCTGAAATCCCATCTGACGGCTGTTCAGTGGATGAGATGAATAAAAAAGATTTCAGGGTTTTTATTCTTCTTTGATTATCTACATTTTAAAGCACTTCTGGTCGTTTTTTTTTAGGCAGTTTTATGATGTTCCTATTTCACCAAGTAGAGGTTCAGTGTTAGCTGCCATGTCCTATTTCCAGACTATTTTTATTTTTCTTTTGTTGTAATGCCTCTAATAGTGCTTAATAAAAATTGACCTTAATTGATAAGAACATCTCCATTATTTTCCCTCTTATTAAACGTGAACTATGTTACTAAAAGAAACTCTTCTTTCTGATTTAGTGTAAGTACACATGCAATAAAGCTCTTTACCCCATTACACAGAACCATTATGTTTGAAACCCTGAACAGGAATAGTAGTAAGCCAAATACAGTAACTCTACAGTTAATCAACATACATGACCCCTTTTAAACGGCACAGGATGGTAAACCCCAAAGCTAATGTTACCTGAGTTCTGTTTTGTGAATCTCTGCAATTTTCCTTTCCAGCTTTTCTGAATGTTTGGGGAAAAATTGGAACTTGGAGCTGTAGCCTTCTGGGTGCTTCCCGGGGTCGTAGTCCCCAATCTCGGCTAGTAAAAGAGAAAAAGGCCGTATAATGAAATAACAAAGTTTTCATCATTTGGAGTGAAATCATTTCTAGACGTAACTGCAATTAAAAGAGCAAAATGGGTTAATATTGAAAGTCAAAGGACGTCTTCCTAGAAAGGGGGTTTGTGGGTTTTCATGGCAGTTGGTTTTGTTGGAAACAGAAAACTGTTTCTTCTCCAAATGAAGCTGATAGCGAGGTGGTAACTAGCTGAGGAGGCTGGCAATGGGATATAGAGCAGTAATAATAATAGGAGATATACCTATCCCCTAGAACTGGAAGGGACCTCAAAAGGTCATGGAGTCCAGCCCTCTGCCTTCACTAGCAGGACCAAGTACTGATTTTGCTCCAGATCCCTAAGTGGCCCCCTCAAGGACTGAACTCACAATCCTGGGTTAGCAGGCCAATGCTCAAAACACTGAGCTATCCCTCCCTTCCAGGGGCCCAATCCTCCAAAGTGATGGGTACCTTCAAACCCCCCAGGTGCCAATGAGACTGGAAGATGCTCAGCACCTGGCAAGGGTAGGGGTCAGGTCACCAGCTCAACTCCAGCCATGCTGGTAGCAAGCCTGGGTGAGTGGAGGCCTGTGAGAAATTAGTTTGATGGGTCTCTGTCCAGTGCCCACAACACAAGAAATCCACCATCACACCTGGGTCCTAGTCTCAGCAGGGAAATCAAAAAGTGAACAGGCATAGAGAGTGAATTAACCTCTGACTCTTTCCCCTCTCCAATGGCTCACCCACCCACCCATGCTGGTGGCTTCAACTGACACACAGAAAACATACCAGGTGAGGCAGCCTGGGAAAACTTGCACTGCTGATGCCTGCATTTGACAGTTGGGTGAAGGATTTGTAAGGAATAATTAATCTCTGAATTTCACTCTGTGTTTGTGAGCAGATGGCCACTGTCTCACCTTTAGTCATTCTTCAGAATTATTCTGTCAAATAATTCGTAGGAACTGCTCTTGGCCTGCAGTGCACTTCACTGCCAATATTAAAAGTGGAGTTCTTCTGAGAGGACAAGTCATCCACATGGTGTAGCCCTGTTCTGACTGCAGGAGCGGAATCAACGTTCCAGTGCATAAACTCCCCCTTCTGGGAACATTCTGCAACATTCACTTCACATTTGGGCGACATTTCTGCAAATAAACTAATTTGCTGGCATAGTGCTTGAAAACGAGCAAAGAAGTGGCACGGACACACCTGAAGAGGATTTTAAAGTGTTAATGAATATCAACAGAATTGTTTTGCGCGGTATCTTCCTGTCTGTACTGTGCTGAACCTGCTCTAGGGGAGATTGGAGGAGTCCACTTGGCAGGACTGGCAACTGGGCAGCTTCTGCCAGCATTAATGTACACGAAAATGTTACCAAAAAATAAAATGTACATCTCTATCCATGCCATCTCCCATAACAGCCACCACATGGCTGTGTAGAACAGGGACCAGCTCCTGAAGTCACCAGCGTGTATTCCTGTGCTCTGAGGACTTCTTCGTCCTTTCCCATTAAACGAGACACAGCAATAAATAACACTCCAAGAGCTGGAGCTGCCCATGAATCCGAGACAGTGAACTGTCTTATCAGCGGATTAGAAATCAGCTCTGCTCCTTTCATACATCTGAAAGAAATGGGCTGATTTTTCCTTGAGACAGGCTGAACAGGCAGCTGCCCCATCTCCACCTTCATCACCCTCTGGGAAGCAGCCAGTAATTAAATCCAAATTTGACTTAAGCTGCAGTAAAGGGGAACAGAAAAGAGGTGAAAAAATAGTTCTCTCTTGGCTGAACAAGGCAGCACAGTATCTCATCTCTGCGTCTCATGCTGCTTACCTGCATATTAGTTGGGGACTGGTCCTGCTTTGAGCAGGGGGTTGGACTAGATGACCCCGAGGTCCCTTCCAGCCCTGATAGTCTGTGATTCTATGATATCTGCTTTCCATGTTACATAAAAATACTGCATCTGCAGCATCTCACAGCTCAGTTAGAAAGGACCTCACCTCTCTCTCTCTCTCAATTTTCTTTGGTCTGCAGCTCCTAGTGAAATGTAGATGTTATGCTAATGTACATGCTTCCCTTATAAAGTGTTGGGGGGGGTACAGGTGTATTTCCCCCCCTTTGCATTTTACAGGGGAAGCATCAAAACTAATGATTAGTGTCCTTGAAAAATTCAAATATATTGAACTGTAAACATGTGTGAATGTAGAAAAAATATCCGGTCTGCTATGAAATATCTTGTTCGTGCCTTGGAGCTGGGCCGTGTCATTCGGCACACCCCTGGCTCTATGTCAGTGATGACACACACAAATGACATTAAAAAGAACATTATTAGCCCCATGCAACTACGAGTTGCAAGGTCAAGCACTCAAAAGTTAGGAAATGCCAAATTTAAGGTGGCCCACACCACCTTAAATCAGCATGCATTATGACAGAGTCTTTAATTACAGTCACATTGCATTTTTTCCATAGGGACCCCTTTTTCAAAGGCTTGGACAAATCTGAGCAGATTTCATGGGAATGGCAAACAGTACACCCCAGACACAAATGCCACCCTGCTGCCAAAGCCCCAGCTCGAAAGCTTTGGGGTGCTAGAATGTTTTAACATAGAGAAAACAATGTGTTTTGCCCTAGTCTCATTCTCAGAAATAGATGATTTTTTTTTTTTATTTCAGCCAAAACAAAGTCCGTCTGAGGCAGACACTCAGAACGGAAAATTTCAGCCCAAACAGTTAAAGTTTGGCAAAGTTATAAGCAACTGAAAACAGGGTCTTCTTATATAAAGTGTCAGTCAAACTTAATACTAGTCTGTGCTCTCAGAATGTCTACAGATTTTCAACCCAGCCCTTCAGCTGTTCAATTCTTTAGAGGAATTCACAAACTGAAGGGATGTTGTTGGCCTCTTCTGATAGCAGGGGCACTGGCAAGATCAGGAGTGGTAAAATAAGCAGGAGGTTTCCAGATATTTTCCCCCACCCCACGCTGTGCAACAAGCCTGGTCCTGTCTGCAGCTTGCTGACAAGTTGTTTCTTGGCTGATGAGCTTGATGTAAAGTAATGAATTTGTATAAGGATGTTCATTTGTGCCACCAACTAACAACCCTGCATTTGTTGTACTAGGGTCCCTCTTTAAAGCCACACGCTGGAACGGCATGCAGTTACTCAGGTGGAAAGAGCAGTGTTTTGTTGTGAGGCTCTTTAGGACTATCCACGTTGATTTGTCTGGTGTGTACATATTTGAGAGACCGGGAGATGGTAACGGTGCAGACATTAATCTTGTTAGCTGAAGCACAAAACAATTATTTCATTTTTCCTTAGTTAAAATGTAAAGCTCCATAAACCAGGTCTTTCTTTTGGAATTCACCCTTCTCTGAGGTTTGTAAAGATATGCACTTCTACAGCTAATAACTTTTACCCAGGAATTCTGACTTTCTTCATTCAGATAAGCGAAAAAAACAAATGTCATTCTCAACTTTCAGTAAATGAGTCTATATCTTATCTAGCTTACCTGTCTATTGTATTTAGATTGATCTATTTTAAGGCCAGGAGGGACTATTCCTTCAACTAGTTGGACCCCCTGTATAACACAGACCACAGAATTTCATCCAGTTACTCCTGTATTGAGCCAAGAAACTTGTGTTTGACTGAAGCAAACCGTTCAGTAAGGCATCCAGTCTTCATCTGAAGACTTCAAGAGATGGGATTTACAGAGCCAGTCACCATAACTGCTGTTTCAAGAGACCTTCTGCAATACTGAAAAATATAAACATAACCAAGCTTCCTTCTCTGTCTTTACAGATAACTAGGCATCGCCCTGCCAAAACTGGCCACACTCACTTGCTGTCTAGTACTGGGACGGCTGACGGAAGACAGGAAGGAGAAAGTTACGCTGAGGAGGGTAAATCGGGATAGGACCAACCAATTTAACTTTGAGATTCCAAATCAGAGGGTAATAACAGCATGACAGTGACACTCTTGAAAGCACCAGTTATCACGTACTGTTGCATCTATCAATTCCCAGGAGCACAACTACAGCACAGATGCATGTCTGGACACCAAGGTCTGGTATGTCTGAGGATGTAGCAAAACTTTTGTAGTAAGTCTCAACACATGAGCGTGTTTTCTATCCTGTCAGTATCCCAAATTACCTAGGAGGCTTCTCTGAAATCAGTACGGAGTAAGTCCCATGCTGCTACAAGCCTTACCCACCTATCAGAGAGCAGCACTTCAGCTCTGGAAATCCCTGTATTCTAGTTACAGAGGAAGTGTGGATTAGTAGCTGCAGCTCACTGACCTGGAAGTCAGGAGTTCTAGATGCCCCTTTCGCTCTATCACTGAATCTGTGTCGCTTAATGCCTGGTGCTGCATCTCCCTTTATCACAGTTTCCCATCTGTTAAATGGGGATAAACCCAGCTGCCTGACAGGGAGATTGTGATTTTGTAAAGTGCTTTGAGATCATCAGATGAAAGAAAGTGGAAAATACTAGACACATAATGTTGATCAAAGGGCCATTTATTCAGACACAACTGACCTGAATCCAGGTGGAATAACTTTGAGAGAAGAGATGGCAGAGTTGTTGCTTTTGGTATAGTTTAGATGACACTATCAATTCTAATTCTATCATAGACCAACGGGTACTGGCACAAGTACAATCTTGAAGATGAGCCCTGCATTGGTTAGATGACATTTGTATTCAAGGTGCAGTGATCTGCTGTAAGTGAAATAATGTAATCAGTACTTAGCATGAAAAGCACATTTATCTTGTCACAAAGCATTACCTTGAAGGATATAGGCGGCTAACAATGCAGCATCCGATGTCTTGCAGAGGAGGCGGCCATGGTAGAGATCTCTTTTGATCTGCAGGAAGACTAAATACCTGAGGAGAGAAAGAGAATTAGCTCTGAATTATTTCTTTTATTAAGCAATGCTTAAGTTACCTAAATGTGTGACTCAAACAAGGAAAATCTGTATCGAGACACTTCCACTCTAAATTCTCTCCAAACATTGCATCGGCTGTGACTTAGTCAAGTGCTAATTTGCCAGTCAATACTCAATTTAGGGTCAATTCTCAGGACTCTGATGCACGCGTGCCACTCCTGCTGAAGTCCATAGGAGTGGTGACAGGCATATATATGAGACAAGAATCCAATTTATAATTTATCGTGTGGGTCCCCAGTCAAGGTTATTGCTCTGGTTTTAAACTTCTCTAAACCTGCACTTCACCCTTGGAACCCAAAAACTTTATGTAACATCTACTTAGAAGAACCTATCGTTCCCTTAATGTACATGTGTATGGGCTAGTGGCACTGTTACAACTACTAACATTATTATGTGTAAGGCCCATTAACATTATTCCCCCTCTCTGTGCCTCAGTTTCTCCATCTGTAAAATGGGGGTACTGATATTGACCTCCTTTGTAAAATGCTTTGAGAGTGACACTGAAAAGCATTATATAGCAGCCAGGTATCATTATTATTACTATTAGGAGATGTTTTAAGAGCTTAGATCCCTCTGTAAGCATTCACCTCCTTGGCACCTGTCATTAGCTGACAATAAAATCAGCAATTTCTATGCTCGACAATCATTATTTCTCCTAGTTTGTATGTGATTTCATTAAATCAATGTCAGCAAAAAGAAAAAACAAAATATGACTAAAAATTATAGTATGATAACAAACTTAAAATAAGTAACCGTGTGGCAGTTCAGACTCAGTTACGATGGCATTCATTACATTTGGGAAAAACAATCTGATGTAGAATATAACTCACGTAATTAAGGAGCAAATTGTAAATTGGCATGCTTGGAAATATGTTTAAATAATTTAACTTCCATTCTGCAGAACCTCAGCCAGGCTTGATTTCTTGAGTTCAGATTTCTGATGCTGCAAGCGTCATCATTTCACTGCTAAAATTACAAAAATGTTGAGAAAAACCCAACTCTCATAACCCACACCATTCTCCTTCTGATCCGCTGGGACAAACGCAAGCCCCAGCTCTGCTCTTAGTTTCGTGCATACATCTCATGGCAGATTTAGACTCAAAATGTCTTTATAAGTAGAACCAGCCCCTAGCTGCTAATTAGCTTTTGCCCTTTGCTACCCTACAGAATATCCATGTCACCATTCCAGCTGTTTCGCTATGTATTTCAAGTTCTAATCTCCCCACATTGAGTACTATTCATATGTACCCAAATCTCACCAAAATGCTGGTGAGGGTCAGGTGCGCTCTGTAATCCTGTTTGCGGATGGGAGAATATATCTTCCATTTCTACCTTACCACTTAAACCAGTTCTGGAGGGCCGTTTTTGGTGACCCAGGATGGTTTAAGCCCTGTATGCCTGTACCTTTACATTGCACTGGGAGCCGGAATTTTCCAACTCAAAGGGCTAATGCAGAAGACATTAATACCTAGCAGTGGGAGCCCTAGATCTTCAGGCATGAAGGAATTAATGCAGAAAAGTGTGGACAGAGGTGGAGGTCCATTGTACAGAAGATTAAAACACAGTGATGCTGGCTATTGCTCTTGGGTAGTGGAAAACAGGATGAGACCTCTCTTTGGCCTAAATAGATGCCCAAATAGAGAGTTCTCAGCAGCAACCAGTTTGTTAGGTCCCAATGGCATATCTGGTAACTGACATAGGGAAAAAGTGAACTGCGTTTGTGAAAAATCAGTGTTGTTCCGATTCAATAATGGCTGGTTTTGAAAGACACACAGAGGGGCAAGAACAGACTGCATCAGCCCTGACACCCGCAGGCAGCACTAACATGCAATGTATTATCTTTACCACACCTACACAGACCTACCTGAGCCCCTGCCATGCCATGTGCCATGAGCCACTCGCAGACACAGAAGAAATCTTCCCACACCAGCCCTCATGCCTGTGCTAAATGTGTATTTGTTACCGTCACCCAAAGAGGGGAATAGTTCTTCCTTTTTTCTATCCCAGCCCCCGAAATCTCGTTGCCTTGCAGGCCTTAATTAATGGACCGTCTTTAAGAACAAAAGGGTAGATGATGGTGCAGGGCACATAATTTAAGCTTTTCTGTGTCCTGACTTTTGTCGCCCTTGCCAATATTTTCTGGGTATATTATAGTTTATTAGACAATAACAAACACAGGCAACTCTCAAAGGACTTGAACACTGTCTCGCGTACTGGGTAGCTACTGGCCATCTCACCTGCCCAGAACTGGGCAAAAAATGCTGAATCATTCAAATGAACTAACAAGTCAGCTGATGACACTTCAATCCACCAGTTGTGATGTCCAGTACCTCACATGTATTCCCAGCACATCTAAATCTGCCCTACGCCAGTGCAACGGCGGGACTGCAGAAGCAGTCAGTCAGTCTCTTTTGGGTTTCACGTACAGGATCTGTATCCAGTTATTAGCTCATCAAAAAACAGTGGACAGAAACAGAAATGGATGAACTAATTTGGCCTAATACCAAACTCACATGAACATGGAGGGCAAAAGTTGGACGCAGACAAGAAGGTTATTGTGTTTATGCTTGTCATAAACAGATAGCTAAGGGTTAATGTCTCTTTCACCTGGAAAGGGTTAACAAACAGCACCTGACCAGAGGACCAATCAGGAGACAAGATACTTTCAAATCTCGTGGATGGAAGCCTTTGTTTGTGGGTTTGGGGTTTGGCTTTGTTCTCTCTGGGTCCTGGATGGGGCTAGAGGTGCAACCAGGTTTCTGCCAATCTCCCTGCTACAGTCTCTTATCTATTCAGAATTGTAAGTAAGAAAAGGCGGTCATAGTCTTTTAATTTGTTTTTTTCCATTTGCATATGTGTACTTGCTGGAAGTAGCTTAAATTGTGTCTCTGTTGGAGAAAGTTTCTATTGTTTATAAGTTGAAAGACCCTGTAACTGTTTACCATCTAAATTGCAGAGAGAAACCTTTTACTTTTTTCTTTCTTTTTTTATTAAAAGTTTTGCTTTTAAGACCTGTCTGATTTTTTTCTCCTAGTTAAGGCTTGAAGGACTTGAGTCTGTGTACTCACCAGGGAATTGGTGGGAGAAAGGAAAGGGAGGAGGGAAGAAAAGCCTGCTCTCAGCGTTTATCTGTGTATCTCTCTCCGGGGAAGAAGGGAAGGGAAGTGGTGATTCAAGGATTTGAATTACGGTGATCTCCTAGGGTACCCAGGGCGGGAAAGATCTGGGAGGAGGTAAAGAGGGGGAAGGGAATGGTTTATTTCCCTTTGTTGTGAGACTCAAGGAATCTGGGTCTTGGGGGTCCCCAGGGAAGGGTTTGGGGACACTAGAGTGTATCAGGCGCTCTACTTAAGTCCTGATTGGTGGCAGCCTATCAGATCTAAGCTGGTAATTAAGCTTAGGGAAATTCATGCTAGTACCCATCTTTTGGACGCTAAGGTCCAGATTTGGGAATTATACTATGACAATGCTCCACTGAAGAAAGATTGTGAACAGAGAAGCAGACAGCAGGAGAAACATCCAATGACAAGGTAGGATGGAAAATGGAGCAGAGATTGGGGAGAGTGAGTGACAAAGAGACGCTGAACAAAAAGCAGAGAAAGAGCAAGAACATTCTGAATGAATAAATGTAGTACAAGCACCATGGACAGTGCTATCTGTCTTCCCGAGAGTTCTTCCATACCAGACACAGAGCTTTCCCTTACCTAGATACATGTTGTTCAAAAACTGAATCAACCTTGCAATAAAGCCCGGAAGAAATCATGGGTTTAAATTAGGGAAAATACATTTGTGAACTTTGTCTATTTTTGTGAACTGCAGCAAAAAGTTTCAAGATGCCCCCAACACAATGAACGTGCAAATATTCCCCCATCTGTAGAAAACACCCAACCCAGCCAGCGAAAGGGAATTTTTGAGAGAAGGGCTTGTGTTCTGGAAATGTAGCTTCCTTCAAAAATGCAGTGAAGAAAGTTATGCAGTTTTCGGAACTAGAGAGTTCCCGCTGTCACAGCTCAGCCATTCTTCCTATTGCTGATCTTCTCTTCAATCAGAAACTTTTAAAGCTAATTTAACTCTGAATTGACTGGAGTTTTTTCCTGGTCTCGGCACCAATCAATATCTGAACTCTCTTAGAACCAGCTTCACTTATCCTCCCTATTCATTACTTTTTACTGATTTCATTCTGTCTGTCTCGCCAATGTGTTGGGACTGGAACACTGACAAAGTGAACAAACTCAACTGATGAGTGACCCCTACTCCTAAGAACTGCTTTTTCTTCCATGAAAACCAGGGTTTCATTTGAATTCTTCTGCCTTGGATGTCACTAGAACCCAAAGACGGGGAGATTTACATACCTGTAGAAAAGTAGATATGCCAATGGAGGGAAAGCTGTAATCAAAACATGCAATCATGTTATCTTGGAAATAAGCCATTGTCTGTCTGGCTCTACACTCCAAGTAACACAAAGTGCTAGTGCTTCCCCCACCCCCTTTATTGTTATATTAACTGCAAGGGGCTAAATCTTTGATGGCCTTAATTGGCCAAGTTTTCACCCTGCCCTCCCCAAGGCATAAATCTGAACTGCATTTCAATACCTGACAACTGCAGCTGTTGTGCTGATCTCAGGTTACAGAAAAGAAATAGAATACCGTAGGAACAGTTTAATGACCACGCCCACCTAATAGCGGTCACTGTTCAGAGAGGTGTCATTGGCCATTTCACATTTAAATTGAGGCCTAATGACTGCAAAATTTTGCAGTTGCTAGGAGTTAACATAAAATCTGCAAACCAAATAAGTGGCTCTTAAAAAAGGGCAACCAGATGCATCTGTCTGAGATCTATGCCTGGACACTTCTTTGTTTCTTCTCAAATGTACCTAGAACAAAAACCAAATCAATCGTATCTGGGAAAGCTGATTTGGGGCACCTTCTTAGAGAAGCAGAAATGCTTGTGTTTTGGACATGAAGTTATTTTAAAACAGGCTCAGCAATTAAAAATGGTCTATTTACAAATGCTTGATTTTGTGCTAATCTGACTCTACTATGGGGCTGGCAACCAGGTTCGGAAGGAGTTGCCCATGTATTCAGGATACTAACTATGGGTTTTATTTGTCTCTCCCTGAAGCACAAGAAAAGCTTCCATTAATTCTGTACATCATCGAGAAAGGCACAGAACTCCAGAATCCTCCTTCCTTTGCTGATCTCACCTTCTATTGTCCACCTTCTGTTCTCTAACCCATCCTTCTATGAAAAAATATTTAGTTTATTAATACAAAACCAAAAGGTACGTAATCCTGAGCCCAGAAGTATTTCAAATACGCCGTGTAAAAGAGGGCAAAATCCCAGAGTTCATCCACTCATGGTCCTCGCTCACCAGACACTCCAAAGAGAGAGTGCACATCCAAGGGATGGTATGCAGAAGACTGGACTAGAAGACCTCCCGAGGTCCCTTCCAGTCCTACACTTCTATGAATGCTGGAATATCTTTAGCCCTTCCAGTTGGCCTACTTAACTCCGGAGGAGCTTGGCTTGGATCTTGACTATCCATCTTGGATGTTTAAAGACATACAGAGGCCTGCACTCTAGGATTCCTCAAATGCCAGGGGAAAAAACACCAGCTGGCCCAGGGGACCAATAGAAGGATTTAGAGCCTTCCGCCTTCAGGCCACTGATTCTAATCAAGCCCAAGTCAGTGACAACTGAGCTTTGTCTCCACCTGACAACCGCTGAGGGCATACGGAAATAAGTCTTGTGATCTTGTAATTTCTAGAAGACAAGCGGCTACCTCACTCAGCACCTGTTGTGCTTTGAGGATACAAAGGGAAAAAAGCTTGTGCTGCTGCTACTCCTGTTTTTATTCTACACGTTCATTCATCAGGGCTGTCAGTCGAATGCCTTTACAGTCATTTACAAAGTAAAAAAGCAGAAGGACCCCCCAGTGGCTAGTAAACAACTTTTCTAATCCCAGCATCACCACATGTGCCCTCTGCTCCATCAGCAGCCTGTTGACCATCACCTGGGGCGATTTCAGATTGTTTTACAACATACATATGTAGGACAAGAAAATGAGTCAGTAAGGGCCACTTCTAAAGAATAAAAATAGGTACTCAGGTTCATATGTAAGAATTAAAAGCTGATGGGTGCACACTGGTAATTGCATAGCAAAATATGCATCTATATACACAGAATGGGTGTCCTCACATGCACCCATTTGCATGTACAGCGATGTGTTTGAAGATACCTGATCACATTTTGCATACACAACTTAACATGTTGTTTTGCAGATTTTACTCTCAACATTTGTTTCCTTAGATACAGAAAATACGTATTTCCACAGGATACTCTGAGCACTGCCAGGCAGATTGGAATAGACTCATGCCCGAGTTCTTTAAATTAGGCTTAGTTTCTCAAACTATCCCACATTTAGGGCTTGTCTACATCAGAAAGTTGCAGCGCTGGTGAGAGAGTTACAGCGCTGCAACTTTGAAGGTGTACACATCTGCAGGGCACCACCAGCGCTGCAACTCCCTGTTTGCAGCGCTGGCCGTACTCCCGTTTTGTCTCGGGTGTAGAGGATCCAGCGCTGGTGATCCAGCGCTGGTAATCCAATGTAGACACTTACCAGCGCTTTTCTTGACCTCCGTGGAAGGAGGAAGCCTCTGGTAATCAAGCTGGTCTCCTTTCCCGGTTTGCTCTCTCGTTCCTGGAACCCCGAGCAAGCAGGTCTCCTTCCCTGCGGTTTGCAGGGTGGTTCGGGGAACGCGAGAGCAAACTGCGGCGAAGCTGGTCTCCTTTCCCGGTTTGCTCTCTTGTTCCTGGAACCCCGAGCAAGCAGGTCTCCTTCCCTGCGGTTTTGCTGGGTGGTTCGGGGAACGCGAGAGCAAACCGCGGCGAAGCTGGTCTCCTTTCCCGGTTTGCTCTCTTGTTCCCGGAACCCCGAGCAAGCAGGTCTCCTTCCCTGCGGTTTTGCTGGGTGGCTCCGGGAACGCGAGAGCAAACCGCGGCGAAGCTGGTCTCCTTTCCCGGTTTGCTCTCTCGTTCCCGGAACCCCGAGCAAGCAGGTCTCCTTCCCTGCGGTTTGCAGGGTGGCTCCGGGAACGCGAGAGCAAACCGCGGCGAAGCGGGTCTCCTTTCCCGGTTTGCTCTCGCGTTCCCGGAACCCCGAGCAAGCAGGTCTCCTTCCCTGCAGTTTGCAGGGTGGCTCCGGGAACGCGAGAGCAAACCGCGGCGAAGCTGGTCTCCTTTCCCGGTTTGCTCTCTCGTTCCCGGAACCCCGAGCAAGCAGGTCTCCTTCCCTGCGGTTTGCAGGGTGGCTCCGGGAACGCGAGAGCAAACCGCGGCGAAGCTGGTCTCCTTTCCCGGTTTGCTCTCGCGTTCCCGGAACCCCCCTTGAAGCCGCCCAACAGCGCTGCAGTGTGGCCACATCTAACACCACTAGCAGCGCTGGTTGCTGTAAGTGTGGCCACTCTGCAGCGCTGGCCCTATACAGCTGTACTAATACAGCTGTAACAACCAGCGCTGCAAAATTGTAGATGTAGACATGGCCTCACTCTTTCAAATGTTGTTTCTCCCATTTATAATCCAGTGTCCGGGATCTGATTGCATTCACTGGCAGGAAATCATGAAATCAGGTTCACTGCTCTAGGCCAATGGGGGCTGCTGGAAGCGGCGGGGGCTGAGGAACATACTGACCGCTGCATCCAGCAGCTCCCATTG
The DNA here is from genome assembly GCF_007399415.2 of Gopherus evgoodei. NCBI lineage: Eukaryota > Metazoa > Chordata > Testudines > Testudinidae > Gopherus > Gopherus evgoodei. Next base: position 1,934,187 of record NC_044331.1, read on the forward strand.
GCCTGGAGCAGCGAATCACGGCCAGTGGAAGCCGCAATTGGCCGGACCTGCAGACAGGACAGGTAAACAAATGGGCCTGGCCCGCCAGGGGATTTCCCTACACAACCGGCATCCCAGGTTTGGGAAACACTGCACTAGCCGATATTACATTGATTTTACATTTCGTCTTAGCCAAACATTTCATGATGTAGGGGAAAAAAACGAAGTCTCGGGTGCTAGAATGCAGACACCAATTTCCCCTTTATTTTCAAGGAGGGAACAACTAGGCATTGGAAACAGCTTTGAAGATTTCTGACCTTAGCTGCAATGCAAAATATATTGTGGTGTTTACCTGAAACATGTCCCACCAACTTCTCTATATTCTCTTTCCTGTCAATTTCCCCGCCTCTCACTGCAAATCCTGATTCCTTCGGAAGCCTTATTTTCCAAACTTGCTAGGACACAGATATGTGTTTGCAATTTGTTCTGTCTGAAAGAGTAATTACACTTTGGACAGTAATTACACTCCAGACTAAGACGGCTACCCCTCTGATACTTTGGACAGAGTGGACAGTGTTGTAAACATCTCTAACCAGTAGCCGCTTTGGCAGAATTATTTGTTAATGATGCTGTACTGTTCCAATGTTCTCAATTAACATTTGTGCTCCTTCCCCTCTGGAGGGCCGAGAGGATGGTTAGCATGCTAAACACGGCCTACTGCAAAGACTTCTTAAAAAATTCAAGTCATTTTTTAATGAACTCCACATTGTGCTGTTCCTCCTCTCCCTTCTCTCCCCTACTCCCCCCACCTGAGATCTGCAGCAGAGAGAGAGGAACATCCATTTATCTGAAGATGACAAAAATCATTCATCAAGGGCTCTGGACTCAATGTATTGCCTGGGAAGAGTCCAATTTACTGAACCCAGCTCTCAATTCCCCATCTCATTCTGCCTCAGCCCTGCTTTACAGCAGCCTTTGAAAAAGACAAGACAAGGCCGGACTCGAGCATCCGAACCGTCTCAAAGCGCAGCACTGACAACTGCATTTGTTTAGTGATCAGGTGGCGGGACAGGCTTTTTGCCAGGAACCATTCCTGGACTTATTATCAAGCTGCAGCATCTGGGAACAGGTGCGCCTGACTTGCGCAGGCAGGAATGAGGAGTGGAAGCGACTCACAGCTGGCTTGCAGGGAAGTTAACACTGTGCAAGTGGCAAGGGGAAAAGGGAATCCTGGAGAACGGATGTCAGAATTAGCCAGTTTTGGAACTGTTGTATCGGCCTGATAGCCTCATGCTATAAGTTACATTATTAAAACTGCACATCTGCAAACACTTCACACACAGAACCAAAGACACGCTCCCGAAACAAATCTGCCTGTTTCTCTGTCTGTTCCAGCTGGACAATGGGCACAAAGGAGGGGAAGGCTCCTACAGTCACACAGTCTGGAATGGATGCAGTCTCTCCTGCTCACTCCCTGCCTAGCCAGTGCTCCTCTAGAACCTGCTCCCACCAAAGTCAAGGAGAGTTGTGCCAGTCGCTTCATGGAAGCAGGCCTGAGCCCTCACTGCCTTGAGTGTTGGAGTTAAAGGGACACTGCCAGCTACTCACACAGCATGTCCCCCCTCTGCTCTTCCTGTCGCTTCTTAGCAGCCTGGAAATAAACCAGCTCTCCCTCAATGCATACAGCGGACAAAGAATAGAGGGGACATGTGGTAGACATAAGGAAGTAGCAGGGCTGTTCATCGGGCTCCATATTTTAAGCAGAAGAGGCAAAACAGTGCCTGTATTGGCCATCAATTTACTGCAAACAACAGACCAGGAGGTAGTCAGGCTAACAGAACCAGTTATGAAAACGTTAGACAAAGAGCAGGGGTCTGTTTTGGGACCGGCTCTGTTCAATATCTTCATCAACAATTTAGATGTTGGCATAGAAAGTATGCTTATTAAGTTTGCAGATGATACCAAACTGGGAGAGATTGCAACTGCTTTGGAGGACAGGGTCAAAATTCAAAATGATCTGAACAAATTGGAGAAATGGTCTGAGGTAAACAGGATGAAGTTCAATAAAGATAAATGCAAAGTGCTCCACTTAGGAAGGAACAATCAGTTTCACACATACAGAATGGGAAGAGCAGCAAAGAATCCTGTGGCACCTTATAGACTAACAGACGTTTTGGAGCATGAGCTTTCGTGGGTGAATACCCACTTCCTCAGATGCATGTAATGGAAATATCCAGGGGCAGGTATATATATGTGTGCTAGCAAGCAAGCTAGAGATAACGAGGTCAGTTCAATCAGGGAGGATGAGGCCCTGTTCTAGCAGTTGAGGTGTGAAAACCAAGAGAGGAGAAACTGGTTCTGAAATTGGCAAGCCATTCACAGTCTTTGTTCAATCCTGAGCTGATGGTGTCAAATTTGCAGATGAACTGAAGCTCAGCAGTTTCTCTTTGAAGTCTGGTCCTGAAGTTTTTTTGCTGCAGGATGGCCACCTTAAGGTCTGCTATAGTGTGGCCAGGGAGGTTGAAGTACTCTCCTACAGGTTTTTGTATATTGCCATTCCTAATGTCTGATTTGTGTCCATTTATCCTTTTCCGTAGAGACTGTCCAGTTTGTTCCGTAGAGTCCTTTTCCGTAGAGACTGTCCAGAATGGGAAGAGACTCTCTAGGAAGGAGTATGGCAGAAAGAGATCTAGGGGTCATAGTGGACCACAAGCTTAATATGAGTCAACAGTGTGATACTGTTGCAAAAAAAGCAAATGTGATTCTGGGATGCATTAACAGGTGTGTTGTAAACAAGACACGAGAAGTCATTCTTCCGCTTTACTCTGCGCTGGTTAGGCCTCAACTGGAGTATTGTGTCCAGTTCTGGGCACCGCATTTCAAGAAAGATGTGGAGAAATTGGAGAGGGTCCAGAGAAGAGCAACAAGAATGATTAAAGGTCTTGAGAACATGACCTATGAAGGAAGGCTGAAGGAATTGGGTTTATTTCGTTTGGAAAAGAGAAGACTGAGAGGGGACATGATAGCAGTTTTCAGGTATCTAAAAGGGTGTCATCGGGAGGAGGGAGAAAACTTGTTCACCTTAGCCTCCAATGATAGAACAAGAAGCAATGGGCTTAAACTGCAGCAAGGGAGATTTAGGTTGGACATTAGGAAAAAGTTCCTAACTGTCAGGGTAGTTAAACACTGGAATAGATTGCCTAGGGAAGTTGTGGAATCTCTATCTCTGGGGATATTTAAGAGTAGGTTAGATAAATGTCTATTAGGGATGGTCTAGACAGTATTTGGTCCTGCCATGAGGGCAGGAGATTGGACTCGATGACCTCTCAAGGTCCCTTCCAGTCCTAGAGTCTATGAGTCTATGAGCCCTGGCCACAAATAACAAGCCCTGCTGGGGACTCGGGAAGGGCCTGTTTAAACAGGTCACTACATCTGGGAGTGAATCCTGAGTACTGGAAAGCAGGAAGCATCCCACCATCTTGGAAAGGGCAAAGAAACAAAGCCGGAAATCTTTGGCCCTGTGATTAACAGCTCTTTTGATGAGACCTTTGGAAAATGACTAGCGATGGCCTAAGAGATCTCTCCCGGCTCTGTCTTCTATGATGGACCGGGGACAACAGGAACCAAAGGCAGCATTTCCAAGGACTACACCTTGCGGTAGCTCATGGCAATACGCTCCACTACCACAGCGAATTCTAGCATGGAAACCTCAGCTCTCTGGGTTTGGCGCATTGCAGCTATTGTGACCTGTTGTGTGGGAACACAGCCGTGCTGAATGTTCCCATACACATCCCAAGAGAGCAGCAAGCCAAGATGTGGTGTCAACACACGGGCAGCATGGCGAACTCCTGCATGTTGCCTTTTCCATTTGCTAGCAAAATCTGGGAACAATACGCCTGCTGAGCCCAAAACCAGCCCACTTCTCTATGCCTACACAGTTCCTTGTGACAAATTCTGCATTCCCGCAAGCAGCCTGCTAGCATTAGCTTCCTCTCCCCTGTTCTAATGTCACACCCAGTGCTTCCTCATCTCCCTGCAGTCCTAATCACACCCAGCCTTTCATATTCAAACAAACTCCATCTCTCACCACTCTGCCAAATCCACCCCAACACTTTTAAACAGTGCTGATAAATTCTGGATCAGCATTTAGTGCAATCAACCCCCCACCGGAAGGGAATGTCAAAAGCCAATCTGCTCTTACCTCAGCAGTATTGCAAATGAGACATTGCACTGCCAAGCCAGATTTGTCTTCCAGGCTCAAGAGAATGTGAATATTTATAGCCCACCTAGAATCAGGCACATTTTGTACAAAGAGCCAGTGAAGTTCAGATAACGCGTGACTGTTTAAAGATGACGGTGCATAACCCCTAATAGAATGTCTGGCAGCCAAGGCTGGAGGGGCAGCTAAAGACTAAGTATTGAAATTTTTTTAAAAACAATCAGGCTTGAGCCAGCTTAGTTACATAAATACAATACTTTTTTTAAAGGGGAGCTTATGTCTGATTGGCTGAGGCATACAATAGGATTCTGCTCCTCCCCCACAAGGGAATCTAAATGCAGCATGTCAGGAACACTGAGCAATTCAAACTCTAGTGCATCAACATCTAACAGGTAAAATGATTCAATCTGCATCAGTCATTGGATAGGCTAGAAACTGAGTCACTGTAATGGCATGCTGTCAGAGGATCAAGTGTCCTGCCTTGAAAATAAACGACTCGGCTTTACTCCGACACACAGGTAGCAGCGGGAGGGCATCAGGCTCTGACAACCCTCTAGTTCACTGACATTCTCTCTGAAATATGCCTAGCCGACGCTCAGATTCATGGGGCGCGAAGGGTGGGGAGAATGCAAAGCCCTGTGCTAACAGAGTGAGATGTTTAATATACTGGCATAGGGAGAAGGAGGACACTGGTTCTCCTGCCCTGCAGGAATGTTCATCATTCCCATCCTGTGGCCAGACCTTGTGGCAAACGCTGCTATTGTCCCACGACTTCATCAATGTCCACAGGACAGGAATTCCCTCATCTGCTGTTCAAAGGCCACAGGCTTACAAACACCTCAATCCACTAGTAGGTGCGTTAACCTGTAAGTGTCAAACACTACTCCACAGCCAGGTGTACCAAGGAGACACAGGAGAAGCTGCCTAGCAGGAGTGCATCAACTGTGCTGGGTCTGGAGCAAGTGGCTGCAGTCAACCCAAGGGAGGGCTGGGTTCACCAGATCTGATCCCGCTTAAACCTCGGGTTTCCTTCAGCTTTGTCCGAGTGAAGCTGAAAAGCTGAACAAATCACCAGATAAAACTGCCTAAATATTTGCTCTTCAGCAGCATTTTTATTCCTGGAACAAGACTACTCTGTCAGGGATGAGTCAGCAAAGCCCAGGAGAGGCCAGGTCCACCAGAGAGAGGAAAAGCATCCCTTCAATCAAGCCCCTGGTGGGAGCTCTGGGAACCTCCTCCGCACATCACTGGTTAAACCCTGTGAGGTGTGGCAGGGCAGATGGGGCAGGGAAGGGGGTATTAGCAGCCTTGAGACAACTCACGTCTTGTGCTGTGAAACTAGAGTTCTACATCCCCTTCCCTTGCTGTCACCTTGAGCCCTCCTTCTGTCCCTCCATTGGCACGACTCACATGGGATTTCTCCCCCTCCCCAAACACGTCAACCCCATCCTCCACTGAAGCACTGAATGTAATCCCATGACCACCTGGCCTGCTCCTTCACCTTGAACCTCCCGGGGAACAAGTTGGACTACTGCACCCCGCAAAGAACCTAAGCACCCTCTATTTAGGATCTGCAGGAAGGAGGAGGAGGAGACGGTCCTAATCTTAATCAGGCACCCAAACACAGCTGTGTCACGCACTTCCATCACATCAGGTCATCCCCGTGCCACAATGCTGCACAAGATGAAAGAGCCCACCAGTTCCTTCCATCACTGCAGCTTGGAAACATGCTCCCTGCATTCTCACATTTACCCTAGTGGCCAAGACCATGCTCCTACCCTACCCTCCTCAGAGCAGAACAGGACATGGGGACTTAACAGAGCATTCCCTAAGCACTGCCACATGTTTGTGCTTATACATTTAGGGATACCCTTCCTCTTGCAAAACTAAATGCAGGGAAGCGAACTAAAGCCCAAATTTCTTCATAGGGATGACTCGGGAGAAACAGCGTGAACCATTTGACATGCAGTTGGCCATACATTTCATCCCAGGACATTCCCTTTATTTAAATAGGGCTGCGTCCTGAGTGCTGCTGGTCACCAGCAGATACCAGCGACGTCAAGGGGAATGAGAAGCGCTTAGACCCTTCCAAGTGCACTGTGTGTGTAGAGCTGTAACTACGTAACCTGGGCTCTGGAGCTATTCAAAACAGCGCCGTGTGTTTCTGTGACAATGGGAAAAGTGCATTTTTCAACCTCTCCTAAGACTCCACAAGAGGTTAACTGTTGCTGTTCCAAACTACACAGCAACAGATTCGCCTTTCAGCAGAGACCAGCGTGGCCAAGTTCAGCCTGAAAGGTGAAAGTTACAAGGAACTGAAATATCCAGGGGTTAGACTAGAACCTGTTCTGCAATCATGGCTATCGTAGTCACTATGGGGATGTCTCCACTGCACACAATGGCCAGGTTCTGAGTCTGGTTTGACCCTAAGCCCCACTTCCATCTACACACAAGACAACCTGACTCAGGATCTGGGTCCTAGGACCCTGTTAGTGGGACAGGCCAGAGCCCAAGTCCTGCTGTGAAGCCCATTTATTTTGCATCACAGATGCACCTCAAGCCACAGACCCAAGTCAGGAGGTTTGCAGAGTGCAGTGTGGACGCATTAGCACGGCTGTGACACAAGTGCAGGCCTAGAAACACCGAGCCTGCAAGCCCAGCTCCCATAGACCCAGGTTTCCAAGGCAGCACAGACAGACTCTCAGGCTCCTGCTGTAGTTATGACATAGGCTCTAAGTGCCGTGTTCTGGCAACTCAATCTTCTTAACAGGCTATCGTGGAAGTTCAAGCAAGCGGGTTTAAATCAACAGCTAACGATAAATATCAGCCGTGGCGGGATGACGCTGCAAGCTTCCAGTGTATAGTAACAGTATTGTCATGCTTCTTTATACCCGAACACGGTGGGTGACTCTGACTGGTTCTGTTCAGGGAAATCTGAAACAAAACTTTTCAGGCTGCGGAGCTGCAGGTGTGTCTGACCTTTAACAATATCTCCTGGGAGCTCCCAGCACGAGCCCCATTGCATGGCTGCTAGCTTCAGTCTTACCTGGTTATTTCCTCTTTCAGAGCAGCAGGGTCGGTGGGATAGAACTTCACACGGAAACACATGGTGAATGGAGGCTGGGCTGCAGCGTAAAATGACAATGTTACGGTCACTTGAATTGTATCCGTGCAGAGCAAATACACCAGAGCCTTCCTCAGCTACTAACCCAACTAAAGGAGCCAGTCAAATCTTTTCAGGACCAGATGTGGCTCCGCAGTTACATATCCCCCCCAAAGCACAGGCAGAGCACTCATTAACAGCACAGGCAGTTGAGATCACAATTCCCCAGGCACCCAGAGAAAGGATGGGCCTCAAGCACCTCCCTTTGTCATAATGGCAAAAGAATTCAATGGGGACGCTAAGAGCCCTTTTTTGCCCCCTGTTCTGCGCAAGGATTGTGGTATAAATAACAATCTAGAGTCCTCCAGGCTTCCTACACCCCTAAGAGTACATGGAAGACACTGCTTGAAATCTGAATGGCCTGTCTGTCTGCTCCCCCAATCCCTACCCACACACACACCCCCCATGTACACATTATAGGCTAGACTGTGAGCTGGCCTACACAAACACAGAAGGCGGGAAGGGTCAGGAAGATGATCTCCACCTCCACCTTAGCCAAGCAAGGCTGCTCATGACAGCAGTCGTGGTGCTCCTACACTTGGCTTCCACTCTACAAGCAGGATGCTAAAGACAATGGAGAAGGACAGGGAGGGGATGGGGATTCCACCACACAATGCCCCTGGCTGCTCCTGCACTGGCCCATGGAGCGGAGGGACAGCTGGGAGGAGGGAGGTGATCTCTGAACCACAACTCAAGGAATAATGGGGCATTTCCAAAGGGGGTTTTCCTTGGGCCTCCATGGCTGTGCTGACAGTACATGTGATGGTATCTGTTGTGTGGAAAATAAAAGTTCACTTTTCCTTGCAAAACAGGTGGGCTTGAAAATTGTTATTTGCTCGCTCGGATCATTTATCCATGCAAGCACCTGTTTTATTCAAGCAAACACAGATTTGGCATGTGCAAAATGGACATACTTATGTTGGCACAAGTAGGTGGGCTCAATGAAAATTTGCCCCCAAGAGAATTATTTCATTTTCAAGGTAACAGATACTCAGAAGGGCACATTCGCTAGGTGATGCACAGGGAATAAACCACACGGATTAAGTGGCTGAACCAGAGGGAAATGCTTATAAAATTAAGGGGCGCATTCACAGGAGCCATAGGAGATCTCCATACACAGATGCACAGTAAATGCAATGCTTACCTCTCATCTGCTTCACAACAGACTTTGTAAACTCCAACCAATGCTGAAATGAAAAAGAAAGATTTTTTTTAAAAAGGACCAATAACAAATACCCTCTTGTTCATGTTGTAATGCCTCCTCTTTGGGGTAAAAAGAAAAGAAAGAGAAAAAAACGGGTTGAAACAGAGATATGTTCCTTTGAATGACCAATACATTATTGAGAAAAAGACCATGCAGCAAGGTCAGATTTTTAAAATGAGGGGGCCTGATATTCCACTGCCTCACATCTTCTTGAGTTATTTACACCTGTCCAAGATGGGTACACAACAGTAACAGGCTGTACAGGTTTGCCATGGGTGTCAATAGCCAAACAAAGGGTAAGGCAGTAGAGTATCAGACTCTAGCGCATCAGATGCAAATCCCGATCACCACAATGACCAGCCACTGGGATCCTGACTTTGTTAAAGTAGATGGAATATTTTAGGAACATTTGTTCAACCAGCTGCGTAGTTCGTGCCAGCTCACATGGGGATGGCAAACTCGAAGACGCCAGGAAATCAGAAGGTGAGACTGATACTTCACAAAGGACACAACACTCCATCCAGCGCAGGCAGTGCAGCTTCCCTATGATCTAGGAGGAGCGACGGCTGCAGTAGGAAAGGAGTCAGACGAGGCAGCCTTCAATACCATGGGCAGGGCTAGCAGACAAGCTGAAAAAACAAACCTCGACCCCACTCCCATGGGGTTTAACACTGACAAGGACAGCACACCTGGGAGAGCAAGCTGCTGGTATGTGCTAGGACTGCTGGAAATCACTGGGTCCGGCCACGCGGATCAGACAATAATGATGGTGCCTCTGAGCAGGCCAGGCCAGGAATCAGCGACATGGCCTGGCTCATCCGAGCGGAGCAGCAAGGAGGAAGCTTTGTTCTGAAGGCTGTCCCACCTCCAGCGGCTACCCCAGCAACGCACACAGCCCCTGGCTAGCCCGGTCACTCTGTCCCCAGACTGCTCAGACTGTAGCTGTGCTACGACCAGGATGCAGTGGGCATTTCCGGCTGAGCACTCAGTGCCTGCAGACTCTGATGGGTCTGACAGGAATCACCTCATTTCCCAAAGGAAGGCTCCACCTCTGGGTAAGTGGCCCCCTCTCCGCTCCTTCTCAGGGCAGCATTAGCCTGGCTGCACTGAGGCCTGCATCTGGCCTGCTGCTCACCCCGCGTCAACTGGGGGCATCCCCTGACCCAGGGAGGAGTTACATTTTAAAGGAACTTGGCCCCCTGCAATTTGCAGGCTGAGAATCGGCTTCTGATCAGCACCAAATACGGCAGGGAATAAGATGGCATCAGTGGATGTAAAATGTCCACTCAGGATCAGTGTCTCTGTTTAAAATCCACCCTGTAGCACAAAAACATCTTTCAAGGCATTTCCTTCCCTCTGGCATCCTGGGGGGCGGGGGACAGAGGACCTGGAGGGAGAATTTCCCTCTCTCCCTGGAGTTTGACCAGCCAGCGGTTCCCTTCTGCCCTTGCACCTTAACACCCAGGGAACCCCTGAGAGACCATGTCACATTTCTATTACAATTCTCGCTCGGTGCCTCCGATGCGAGTTTCCAACAGTAACAGGCTGTACAGGTTTGCCATGGGTGTCAATAGCCAAACAAAGGGTAAGGCAGTAGAGTATCAGACTCGAGCGCATCAGATGCAAATCCCGATCACCACAATGACCAGCCACTGGGATCCTGACTTTGTTAAAGTAGGTGGAATATTTTAGGAACATTTGTTCAACCAGCTGCGTAGTTCGTGCCAGCTCACATGGGGGTGGCAAACTCGAAGACGCCAGGAAATCAGAAGGTGAGACTGAAATGACCAGCCAGGGTTCCCTGGGTGTAAAGGCACAAGGGCAGAAGGGAACCGCTGGCTGGCTTTACTGGGATGGACGAGTTTCCACACTTCCTCTCAGCAGCCCCATTACATCTGACTAGGTATCACCATCCAAGTCCATCTGACATTGGAGTGGGAGCCTTTTATCTTGTCGTGTTGAGCAAGAACTCTGTTCTTCTGCTGGCATCTCGCAGTGCTTGCCGAGGTGAAAGTACAAGATTGTTGGGAAATATTTCTAGCTGCAACATCCCAAGGTCAGGTGCAGTTTTCCATTTGTGCCAACAGATCAGCCAGGTTACGTGCCAAACCCATTCATCTTTGGCTTGAGCACCTTCCATTAGCCGGCATCTTGAGCTCCATATCGCCTGACTGTCCGACTCCTTCCAGAGCACAACAAGCTGACAGGACACTGTCAATATCTAGGCCCACGTGTTACACCTGAACAGGTATGTTATACCTGGACATGTGCCTTGTGTTGTGACAACAGACATCCATCCCTTCAATGCTGAATGATTACAACCAGAGCTCAAAGAGGGGCACGGTCGGCCTGGTCTACACCTAACACATAAGTTGGCCTGGCTACATCGCTCATGCTGCTGAGATGTTAAGCCGAGCATAGCCCCAGTGTAGACTCCTGTCGACCTAGCTGCCGCCTCTCAGAGTGATGGAAGAACCCCATAGGCTCAGCTGCAGCGTTTCTAGCAGAGCCATAGTACTCACCCTTAGTATCGGTCCTGCACTATAAACACATAACAGAAACCCATTGATGCGTGCTGTGATAAACCCCTCCCTATCTGAAAAACTGCCTCTTTCAAGTCGCAGCACGAGGATTTTTCAGCTACCCCCACGTCTGCTGGATCCCTCCCTCTGTCCGGCACAAACACCTCTCTTTTAAAGGGATGGGTCTTGTTATTTAACTTTTCTATAGTGCCACAGATACATGCAAACAGCGCTGGGACATACAATCAGCACAGCTGCGTATGCAAAATGCCATTTTCTGCTTGGCACTGTCTGGAATGACTGATTGAAATCACCCAAGGTAAGCTAGGGGGCAAAAAAAGAACATCTTTAACTATAACATGACAGAGTAGGTTACACTTGAGGCCTGTCTTTCTGGAGTGACTCTGACAGCACCTTCCAAAAAGAAGCCCCAAGTTCTTACTGCAGTCAGTTTTTGCAACTATTGCTGCTAACCTTTGTGGCCCAACTTAAAGGGTGATGCAAGAAACTAAAAGATTTCCCTAGGCATGAAGAGAGGCTAACAGATGCCTGGGGAGAGGTACCACGAAAAAATACAGAAAAATGACATCACAGCAGTCAAGGGAAAGGTCAGTTAACACAAAACATTGCAGGCAACGCAAGAACCGTCCCGAGGAAACAGCATGCATGCCACAAGAGCCAGCGAAGAGTTACCCTTGCTCAAAAGGGACCCGTAACACTTGCATCACGCAGGAAGTACAGTAGCACTGCCACCACTGGAGAAGCCGTTCGTATGAGAGCCCTTTACACAGGCAGGACACGGCACACCTCAGCGAGAGCACCACACCTGCCTGCCCTTTCCTGGAGGGGGATAGCTCAGTGGTTTGAGCATTGGCCTGCTAAACCCAGGGTTGTGAGTTCAATTCTTGAGGGAGCCATTTAGAGATCTGGGGCAAAAATCTGTTGGATGATTTAACTGGGGATTGGCCCTGCTTGAAGCAGGGGGTTGGACTAGATACCTCCTGAGGTCCCTTCCAACCTTAATAGTCTATGATTCCTTGAGAGCAACTCAAGGCCTTAGCTGAGTCCTTGAGCAGGGAGAATTTCTTTGGGAGGCCAAGGGAGGAATGAGATTGAATGAAGGAAAAAGCATCAGGAAAAACCTCCCCCAAGAGCAAGACCTGCTGGGTGGTGTCTAAGATCCCCTGGGGAAGTGGGGGAAGTCCCACCAGCTGGAACACTTCACACTGGACCAGATAAACACCAGTACACCTCTGGTAGGGAAGGGCCACAGGCTCAGGGCACCTGTCATTAGAAGCCATCACCAATTTTTATGGTATGAGAAAAATTTCAAACCCCTGTTTCTGGCTCCTCAGCATTTCGTTCCGTACCACAGTCTCTCAAACAACCATTTCTAAACTGCTGACGGTTCGCAGCTACAGGGCAGTTTCCTTGCCAAGCCTGGCCATACTTCACACATAAATATGTCTGCAACAATATCAGATACTGTTTCTGTACGGCCCAGAACTCTCTGTGGGGCATGTGCTCAGCTGGTACAGTCACACTTCCTGGAGACTTGGAACACTGGAGTCAGCTTTGTGCCTCCGAACTCATCCCAGATCCGCTGTGAAGGCAGCAAGCGAGCCTGGCTGCACGTTTCCAGCAAGCCCCTGCAGCTGCCCATGCCTCAGATCAGTCACGTCTCTGAGCAGCAAAGGTTTGCTTTCCAGTAAGAAATATTTACTCGTGCAGCAGTGATAATGGATTGAGGAGGCAGCCCCATTCGTCAGGTGTTAAATGCGGTGCTTTTAACCGAGAAATGCAAAGCCTAGGCAGCTCTTTAATAACAAAACTGACACATCTTAACTGCAGAGGTTAAGACGATTCCTGCTCAGCCCCCTCGATTCTGGTCACACTGAAGCCAGTCTGACACCGGGGTCACTCCGCTGAGTTCTGTTATGTCTCCCATAATACACACCAGCCAGTCATGCCCTTTCATTGAACTGCAATGGCTGTAACTGGCTCGGAACACCCCCAAGAAATGCAACAACAAAAAGAATGACATTAACACAACCCAAGGGTGCTGGTAACTCTCTGAGGCCAACCCTGCCCATTTCAAGGGTTGGCCTCCAGCTGACCAGCCCTATTTGAACTCTGCATCCAGAGTCTTCCAGGCTTTAACGATGCCATAACCATACACACAGCCACGTGAGTTCTCAAACTCAATGCACAACTTCGAGAGCGTTCCTTCTGATCTTCACATGGTCAGTGATGTCAGGACCAAGCCCAGGACTTTTTTCACACTAAATGCCATTATAACTTCAGTTTGGACAAGACAAAACAGTTCATATTATCCATGTCTCCATCCCAAACCACTGTGTAGACATTCTGATAGAAGAAACAATGTTTCCGCTTGATTCTATTAATATATACTGAGAAATTTCCAAAGGCACTTCTTAGCCTTTGTGTGGACTCATGGTGCATGCAATTTTCTGTATGGTACTCCCTTTCCAATGGCCATGCGAACAGACAACACACTCCAGTGTATCACACACAGGCCTTATCTGTACATATATTTAAAGAGGCTATTTGCCAACAAGCAGGAAAACAAAGAGGCAGCACAACCAGAGTGGCAGTTAGTTATCAGTCAGAATCACTGCAAGAAAAATGTTGCTCTCCACCGTCAAAGAGCTTCCACACTTTAGCCCATTATGAATTCAGCCACTCCTTCTAATGAGGTTATTCATCGCCCGTGACACTGATAAGCAGGAAGAAAGGTCGGAGAGATTTCAGAGAGGAGCATGTAACCACAAGTGCCCAGAAGAAAACTTGCAGGGTTAAGGAAAGGCACTGGGAGTCAGCTGATCACGAGCGCACAGGAAAGACATCGAGGCCACTGATGCTGATGCATCATCGCTAGCCAGGAAGTTAGCCGGGGGGACCACAAAAACCAACGAGTGCCAAAGAGACAGCAAGCAAAGCCTCCTGAGCACTGGTGTGTGTTCCACTGGGAGGGGAAAAGGAGACAAGTGAAAGATCCCCGTGCTTAGTGGAAGTTAACCATAACAGCTGTTCAACTAGGACAGCTCATGGCACCACCTCACTCTTCAGGGAACTACGCTGTAAGTTCTCTTCCCCTGCGTATGCTCACCGTTTCTCAGACGCAGCAACGGGTGCAGACTGAGCAGGAACAGAAATTACTCCTGTTCTGATGCTTTTGGGACAGGTCTTGATCTCAGCAGCAAACCCAGTGCTACCATAATAGTAAAAAACAGTTGGTATGCATGCAGAGCTTCCAACCCATCCGTTTCAGGTGCCCTCATGGCATATGCTGTATGCTGGTACATTCTGCATTCTTTAGGTGTGTTTAAAGGAATATTCATCTAATGTAGAGAACTAACCTCGAGAAATGGCAGAAATAACTCACACACATATTCATTGCCAAAACATTTTACTTATTGGCGATACTGTGATATTGATTATACGCAGCCACAAAAGTGACAGCTCAGCAAGTCCCTGTTCCTGCAATAACACCTGCTCTTGTGTATTCCTGCACCTGGGCAGAGCTGTTTTTGACTTGAATGGGACATTGCAAAGGTGCCTGGATCGGTACTGGCAGATGGCACTGTGCGATCAGCACCCATATCCTGATGTCTGAAACAAGCTCAAGAACGCAGTGCACAGCCAGTTTCTAACCTAGAAGTCTTCTCTACCAAGCTTCCACATACTGTGTGGTTTCTTCTCATGCTTTCTTGCCCCAGGTAGCAGCTGCTCTATTTCCTACTCTAGAGGGGATTGGTGCATGTCCGTCTCTATGTGATTCTATGTGTCTCTATGTGGTTCTACTTGGTAAAGCTACTCTGAAAAACACGGGCACTAGGAAGTTCCATGTCTGCGTCTCCTTTTCGTCCACACGTATCTGCTCGTTTTACAAATGAAAAGATTTTTTTCCCCGTAAGTCCGAGCTCATCCCGGGATCTGAGAGTCCTGCTGAGTTCTTTCCGGGTCACACGTCACAGCCTATGATAAAGATCCTGCAGCTGGAACTAAGTGATTCTGTTGCTGATGCATGAGCCAGAATACGATCCAGCTCCCTCTCCGAGCTGCACAGGCTCTGAAATGCTTGAGGGAATAGAAACATATGTTTGCAATGAAAGTAAGCAGATGAGACTCCTCACCTGGTAAGGTGTGAAGAAGGGAGACAGCTGGCTTTTTGACTGACAGGTGGACCACATCACCCTGCTAATTAACCCATTGGGGTAGACACAATTTCTCAGGCTGATCTTCTTGCAGATCAGCAGAGACAGGAAAAACTATAGAGAAAGACTCCTGACAAAGGGCTGGGTTGATTTCTAATTCTAATTCTAATTCCATTTATTTCCCTGTTTGTTTTGCACTGTGGTTGTTGGTCACATGAAGAACAACAATACTCTCTGACTTTTTTTTTTTTAAATAGTGAATCACTAAGAAAAACTACAAATACAAACCCCAGACAGGCAGGGTATATTTTCCCAGCTAAGGAGTGTGACATGTACCTGGAGCAGAACTGCCTTACAGGTTTACTGTAGGGAAAATTCCTCCAGACTATCCAAGCATGTCTTGGAACAAGATCTTAGCATAACTCGCAACTTAGCTGCTACTTACCCTTTGCTTGTCTGGGTCCACAAACCGAATTCCAAAGTAGTCTTTCTCCAGTAAGTTTAGGTGGTGGCAGAGAAGGTCAAACAGATACTGACCCTTGGCATCTCTCTGCAAGATAAAGAAACTGCATTTACAAATGGATAGACACACGCCCGCTACATTTAACTAAAAAGCAAAAGCAGAGGTCCTGCAGAACATTGAAATACTCAACAGCACGTCCAGCAGGCTTCGCGTTTGCTGGAAACGAGATGGTGAAGGATTTGCAAGCGGGAGCATGACATACCAATACGCTCGGACATCTGAAACCTAGGATCATATCCAGGTTTGGTTTAATCCCATTAACTTCACTGGAGTTATATCACTGCTGAATTCATCTCAGTGGGTCACGTTCTGCTCTCCCTTACACTGGTGCAATCGCAGAGAAGTCCCATTCACTTCACTGAGGCTGCACAGGTGTAACAGAGCAGAACCCAGCGTGTTTTTATCTTATTGGTCCTGGCCTGAGAAATGTAAAATCACCACACTAAGCACTCAGGATTAATATTAATAAGGATGTTTCTGGGTTCTGTGAAATACTCAGAACCTTTTGCAATCAAGTGGAGTCTAGCTCAGGTTGACAAAAGAAGGATGTTCTGAGTCCAGGCTGCTCCACACCGAATTACCCTGCCAGTGTCTAAGGTTTCAGAAGAACATGTGATCTGAATGATCAAATGTGCTCCAATATTATGCACAATGGAACAAACTATCAACCCTAACTGAATTATTTTCCTTCTGTTGCTCAGCTCAGACTCTACCAACTCGTGGGCCACTAGTGACCGATACCCTGATTCAGGAAAGCATTTAAGAACGTTCTTATCTTTAAGTACACGCTTAAAACACATTGAAGTTAAATGTGTGTTAGTGCGTGCTGAACTGAGGCCTCGGCATGCTTACTCCTTTCCCCTCGCTAACTCCAAGCTGCTCCAGGCTTCTGCGGGCCTGGCACTAGATCATTCAAATGGCCTCATTTAATTTTATATCAATCACCATCTATAGGATGATTTCCCAATTCAATAAAAACCCCTTTCAAATGTTCACCGAGTATGTGCCAGTATTTGCATCCAGCCAATCTCATCCTCATTCCCCAACAGACTCCTTGCAGAAGAACACTGCAGCCTGCAGTTCTGACACTTCACTAGCAGGCACGTAATTTATTAGTAAGAAAACTGCTTCTAAGTAACTGTGTTTCACTTTTATCATGGAATGGCTGTCACTGGGGCCAGTCCACCCTAATTAAGAACAATGACAATGCTCTGAAATGCTGTAATTACATTCCTGGATACTTCTAGGAGAATATTTTCACTGGTTTTCACAAACATCTTGCCAGAGATTCACGTGTCTGTTTTCATAAATTTCCTGCTTTTAGTAATTTTCCTTTCACTTGCTTCAATAACATTTATCGTTTATGTAGCACTTTTCAAACATTAACTCTCACAATCCCCTATGATGCCGTCCTTTGTTCACACATGGAAACGGAGGAAGGGGTTTAAGCCATTTGCAGAGCCCTGTGTGTATACCTGCTCCCCAGAAAGTGAAGATATCTGCAGATTTGCAGAGCTGCAGCCATTTGCCTGAGGACTCAGGGTGTTATTAGCACTGGAATTGGAACCTGAGAATGTCCAGTTTACAGTGCTCTGCTCAGACCATGGTATCGCACCTCCTGATTTCTGCTGTCCAGTCAAAACCATCTTCTACATTACATTGCACAGTGGAAGCTGTAAGATTACCAGTCTCCTTTCAAACAGTAAAGCCGCAGAACACCGTACTGATGTTTTAATAGATTTAAGGCCAGAAGAAACGGTCATTCAGTCTGGCCTTTTGCATAATACAGGCCAGAGAACTTCATCCAGTGATTTCTGCACCAAACACAACTTCTGCCTGAGCTAGAGCAGATCTTTTAGAAAGACAATCCGTCGTGGTTCAAAGACCTCAAGTGACAGAGAATCTACCACATCCCCAAGCAAGTTGTCCCAGTGGTTTACTTCCCTCACTATTAAAAATTTGCACCTTTTTTCTACTCTGAATTCGTCTGGCTTCAGCTTCCAGCCACAGGAGCTCATTATGCCATCATCCACTAAAGAGCCACCCAATGTCAGAAATCTCTTCCCCGTCTACGTACCTGCAGACTGCGATCAAGTAACCTCTTGGCCTTTTCTTGGATAAACTAAGTAGGTTGAGTTTCTTTAGTCTTTCACTATTTTATGATTCAAGGACTAATTTATTTTTAACCTGTTTTCTCTCTCTCCTCTTCTATTGAGATACACCTCTACCCTGATAAAACGCTGTCCTCGGGAGCCAAAAAATCTTGCTGTGTTATAGGTGAAACTGCATTATATTGAATTTGCTTTGATCCACCGGAGTGCACAGCCCCGCCTCCCCGGAGCACTGCTTTACCGCGTTATATCCGAATTCGTGTTATATTGGGTCACGTTATATCGGGGTAGAGGTGTATTAAGAATAACTACTTCTTCCCTTCCTGCTCTACACTGGTTTGCATTGCTGTGTGCTGTTAAAGTCTGTATTTGTCTATAACCAGCGAGGGCTTTAAAGACTCTATGCTGAAGAAACCCCCACTCCTAAAAGGAACTTCTAAACATTCTAATTCGTCGAAGCATTGCTGAATTATTGCAGAACTCCTTTGGAAGAACAGGATGCACATCCAGTCCAACTGCCATTAAGAATGGGACAAGACACCTCCAGAAAAGTAGCAATGTTTAAACCTCCTCTGTGTAATGGCATTGATTAGCTCTGCGTCCCAGCATGGCTAAACAGAATGTTTTAAGAGGTGTGGCTAGGGGTCTATGCCATAGTATATTTTTTTGTGGTTCTTATGATTCAGTCCCTCCCTGAGTCACTTCAGCTAGTCTGCCAAGAGGAATTGGTATTGGTTTTGGCCAGGTTCTTTACTCAGCTGTATACAGGTGAAGGCGCTTCCACTCTGCATGTGCTGCAGCATATACATCAAACACACGGCAATGACTTCCGTAAGAAGCTGAACAGGCTGTCTATGGAAAACAACTTTCTGAACAGCTACCATGTTTTGTAAGGTCCCACGTGCGAAGACAATTTCTAAATACAGTGAGACTGGGAGTTACAGAGGAATTTTGAAGAATCATAGACCTAAAACTAGGTATATTTTGAGATTATTAAAACCTGAAGCTCCAGTCCTGCAAAGCCTTAGGCACATGCGTAATTCTAGGCAGTAAGAGTGGTGCCATTGAAGTCCATTGGGCTGCTGACTGGGTATGAAGATAGGTATATGTGTAGGACCTCAGCGGATAGTGCCTATATATCCTCTAGATTAGAAGTCGGATTACTATTTTTTCAAAACATTCTCCAATCCATGGTTGAAAGGTTGTTTTTTGGGGGGGGCGGAGAGGGGCAATATTAGTGTAGGACCTACAAAAATATTTGTTGCTCTTGAACTTTCTTTGCTCTCCAGCATCACTTAACTAAGGATTGGTCCATACGTAGAACTGTACCCATTTAATCAACAGTGTGATTTAGTATTGATTTAGTTAACCCAGTACATCATTGTCTGTGGACGCCCTTGCATCAGTGTAAAGCTGGCCCAGAACCATTTAGCGGGTGTCAGTACATTTACAGAAACAAGCCAAGTCAATGTAAGCTGCTGTTTTAAAACAATATAGAAGTGTCCACATTGGGGGGGTGAGGTTGCACTGATGTAACTAAACTCTTTTTTTTTTAACTGATTTAAGACAAACTAGTGCAACTTGTGTGTGTAGACAAGCCCTAAGAAACACTATTCTCAACCCTCCCAACCCCCAAGTGCTATGGAGGCAGAGGCAGGGGCGTACAATGTCTATTTCTTGTGTTCTGTGCTCGGGAGAAAAACTAAATCCTGGTGAAAAACCAAAAAGGGGCGTGTGTCAATTTCAAGATCCATTAGGAACCACAGGGGGAAAATTCACCATTTACCAAATCAACAAGAGACAAGATTCGATGGGAAAGAAATTACAGTTCCAAATTCTGAGAGACCGTTACAAATAATGATGGATTTTCAAGATAGTGCTCAGTAAAGTACTGTGCTGATGACTCATTCTGTGGTATATTTTGTAGAGAGGAATATAGTGCTCATCAGGCAAGGACTAAGAGCATCTTGGAAAGCCAAGTGTAGTGTGAACAAGATGAGCACACGCTTCCCCACCCATCACCTCCAGTGCACCCCAGTCTGGAGCGCAGCACCCATGCCAGGCCAGTTTGGAGGCTAACCTTGCTGAATGGTGCTAGATTCCTGAGGTGCTTTCGTGGCTTTGCTAAAATGCTGCCCTCAGAGCCCACTATGAAGATCTACTACAGGAACTCATGGACCACCTTTCAAGTGCCTGTCAGCCATTTGCTCTCACCATCAGCGTCAAGAAAACGGCTGTATTAGGACAGGGGGTTCCACAAGATCCTTCAATTACCTTAAATGCAAACCAGCTAGAAGTCGTCCAGAAGTTCAGCTATTTAGGTTCGACAGTGATCACCAACCTCTCACAGGATGAAGAACTAAATGTTCACATTGGAAAGGCTGCTACCATCTTTAGCAGACTAACTAAAAGAGCCTGGAACAACTCAAAGCTGACCACCAACACCAAAATGCTAGTGTACCAAGCTTGCATGCTCAGCATTCTCATGTATGGTGGGAAAACATGGACACCTTATGCTCATCAGGAGAAAAGGTTAAACGGTTTCCGCCTACGTTGTTTACGCCGCATACTCAATACCAAATGGCAAGATAAAGTAACCAACGCAGAGGTTCTTTGAAGGGCAAATTTACCAAGTCTGACAGCCCTGCTCAAGCAAAGACGACTGCACTGGCTAGGCCATCTCAGTAGGTTGGAAGACAGATGCACACACAAGGACAGGCTATATGGGGAGCTATCAGAGGGAACAAGAACAACAGGATGGCCCAAGTTTTGCTATGTCACGGAGTCCCCGGGTGATGCTCTGGAACTGCTCCCCACCAAGCCAGTCAGGACTTTGGGGAGCCTCCTCTCCCTTGGAGCAGACTTGTTTAGGGCAAGACGCTCACACGTCTTCACCTCCTGGGTCTCTCCTTGGAGCATTCAGCATCCTCTGCCCCTCCGTGCACTTCCCACAGTGAGTCCGCCTCAGTGGGGTCCTGGGGAAGCCACCGGGTCCTGCACCCCCACTTCGCAGTCAGACGTGACTCTTAGCCAGCCAGTAAAACAGAGGTTTATTCGATGAGAGGAACAGGGTCTAAAACAGAGCTTGTAGATACAGCGAACCGGACCCCTCGGCCGGGTCCATTCTGGGAGGCAGTGAGCCAGACCCCCCACGTCTGCACTTCACTCCTCGTCCCCCGCCAGCTCCAGATTAACAACTCCCCCTCAGCCCCTCTTCTCTGCTCAGCTCCTTTCCCGGGACACGAGGTCACCTGATCCCTTTGTCTCCAACACCTTCAGCTGGCACCTTTGCAGGGGAGGGGCCCAGGCCATCAGTTGCTAGGAGACAGAGGGTCAGGCATTTAGGTGCACTGGCCCTTGGCTCTGCCAGATACTTAAGAACTGCCATGGGGACACTGAGGCACCAACACAGTATTCAGAGAAAACATTAGGAACATTCCTAGTTCATCACATGCTATAAAGACACATGCAAGCGAGATATGAAGGAATTTGGAATTGATCCTGACCAATGGGAAAACTTGGCAAGTGATTGTAACAAGTGGCGCCATCGTCTCCATCGGGGCATCAGAGTCCATGACAGAAGCTGCCCCCCGAAAGCTTGAAGAGAAACGAGCCTGTAGGAAGCCAGCAGCTCCCAACCAAGATACAGACATTCGCAACAACTGCCGAAGATCATTCAAATCTCAGATTGGACTACTCGGTCACACGAGGCATTGTAAACCATCTACATCATAAGCTGCAATTCCCACCGTCTTCTGCAGATGAAAAGATGCCAAAATAAAAAAGACTGAGGCCATTACATTCCTTTTCACTTCTAACCTAATTAGAACCAGAACACATGGATCCCATGTGGTGCTGAGTGCCCTCAACGCCCACTGAAGGTGCCCACAGCATCCGGCCACAAGTCTCCAGAGGCAGGAAGCTGACATACAATGCTCCTAACCCAGCACTATGATTCCAAAATGGCTGATTTCCAGAGAGCAGGTGCTCAGCATGCTCTGACAATCAGGCCCCTTTGTAACAGCTTCGGTTGGGCACCCAAAAATCACAAGTCACATTTGGAAATCTCAAGCCCTGCTACCTGGCTCCGGCAGTTTTCTTGGAAATGATTCCAGGCGTAGAGCTTGCCAGGGGTTTCTCTCACTGCAGTTCTTACTTACCAAGAGAAAAAAGAGAAAAAGTTATTGGGCCAGATTCTGCTCTTACTTGTACCAGTGAGAATCTGGAGCCAGTGCACCACCAGCACTGGATCGGGCCTGTCCATCTGGCACAGTCTTGTTCGTGGTATGCTAGTTCTGAAAGCACTCCAGCATCTCTTTGCCTTGCCAGACACACTCAATAACCTGGCTGTGCTTGCATTCTGAAGTCAGCATGAGCTGTGTTTAATGCTTTTCATCTTGTGCAGATCAAATGTTGCTTCTGACAGCTGACAGGGCTCCTTTAAGATAACACAGGATCCTATTTTCCTACAAATCCATTTAATGAATATGTTGTTATCTGATCAAATAATCACTCACCAGAAATAGGCCAGGCAATCAGGGAACCCCTAGAGGTCTGTCTCTAGCATGTTTCTGGTGTTTGATACATTATGGTAAATGTCACTGCATTTTAAATCACTTGTGCTTCGTTTAAAGAGTTAAGAAGTTCAGGCTGGAATTATGCAAATACTGAAATTACTTGCTTACTCCACATCAGCCTGCACTGGCTGCGGTGTCTGACCTTTTCAAAGGGCTAGCAACAAGCATCCCAGAATCAGGCTGGAGCAGTAATGGAAGGGCTGTCCCCTGCCCCTTGCAACAGCAGGCCTGTGTTTCCAAGTATAAATGCATGTCAGGGTCTATTCCGTTTGCAAGTCTGCTGCATTTAATTGGCTCCCATCCTGCTGCAGCAGGTTACTAGTGTCTCGTGCAGTCATAGAGGAAAGTCAGCAGTGATGGGGACAAGGAGAGGGACTCTGCTTGAGACACACGAGGTGTGAAGCTCCAGCTCCAGCAGAGAATGAGCCTGTGGAAATCCAGCCGCTGTGTCCAGGGGAGAATGGCAGCATGACCTGGACATCAAGTGGAGTCCGCTGGGCATGGAGATCAGTGCTCGTTCTGTTCTGCTGCTTCAAAAACTTGTAACCTGGGTGGTCACTTACTCTGAGCTTTCTTCAGAGACTCGTGTTGCTCCTACTGGGAAACGGTCAGTCTGCTGTCTCTAGAATTCTCCTGCCTTGTGACCAGGCTGTCTCCTTTATGACCTTGCCGCACGGTCTTTCATTCTTTACTACTTTCCCTGTTCTGATACCCGCCTTAGACACCTGCAGTCTGCACAACCCCCCAGAGGCAGAATTCTCTCCAGAGCCAGGGTCTGCGAGCACAGTCCTCCTACACGGGAGAACTTCACTGGCACTTCTTTATGATGATGCCACGGATGTTTCTGCTTGCCTACAAGGCTACTCTTTGCAGTCTCACTCCTTCCCCCAACAGTTTCCTGGCCAGCATTCTCCTAAGACCTGGCCTCCGCTGTAGACCTGAGTAAATCTTGACAGCTCTCAGCGCTGCACCCAGTTGGCAACTGTTCTTCTTTCTTTCCACCCTTACCCGCCGGAACTCACTTGCTGCACTAACTCATCTGACTGAGTCACTAACTACCTTTAAATCAAGTCTAAAGACTCTCCTGTTGCAACCACTATTGATCTGTTTGTAAAGTGCCTGAGACACTGTCGCAAAGGGCGTTAAAGGGAATGGTTGGTTCAGAACATACCATTTGAAAAGACTGTTCAACATATTGAGAACTGAGAAAGACGAGTGAGTTCACCACTGCGTGTGCAGAACGTTTTAGAAACTTTGCATCTCTTTGCGGATTACGCAGTGGGTTATGTTGAAAGATGCAGAGTGTGTGTGTGTGTGTGTGTGTGTGTGTGTGTGAGTTAAAAAAGACAGTTAGGAAAAGCTTAATTTGAACAGACAAGAATGTTTCAGAATAATGTATCCCACTGAAATTAGTCAAACCTGGGGGCACCGGCAGTCTGCCCTTTGAATCTAATTAACAGTGCACATTGTCGCTAGCTAAAGTGATAGCTAGAGTCTGTGTAACCATGGGCCACATTTCATGTGATTTTCAAAACACTGAAGGACCAGTACACTGGTTTTCAACTTTGTTCTAATTATGGTAACACAAAATGGAACTGGAGCAAGTTTTGTGAACAAATCCACATGGACAAATTTGAGAGGTTCCTGTCTATGACTGGAAACATCCTGCTGCCCAGACCCTTTCTCCCAGGCCAAAGGTCCCCAAGCATTGTAGCCATGACCCACATGGCAGCGGGGCCCCTTCTCGGCCAGAGCCGGAGCCCATCCCCCAAGGGCAAACTAGAAATACCCCTGCTCCTGAAAGCATATGCTTAACATGTGCAGGGCTTTCCCACACAGGAGGAAACCACAGAGAATGTGTGTAGGGCATGTTTGTCAGTGGAAATCACATCTGTTCCATCGACTCAGCTCTCTGTAGTGCTCATCACTGTATCATCTAGCACCCCAACCTGATTGTAAAATTTCCTGTGGACTCCTAGGGAGCAGGATTGGGCCTAGGCACTGCGTTCTGTTCTGCACTAGCGTTCAGAAATGAGAGGAAAAGGCTGTTGAGCCATCTTTCCCCGTCATTGGTTTGCCATGAATACAAAGGACATTTGTTCCTGGTGTAACTCCACTGGCTCCTGAAGAGTTACACCAGGGATTTACCTGGCCCAGAGTGACAGAAACCACATCAGCTGCTCTCCCTGGGGAGGAGGAGCTGCGAATCTCACTTCGTACGTGTTTGTTTTCTCTCCGATGAGTTTTGTCTGTGACAATCTGACTAGCACAATAAACACCCCCATTCACTAACGTATGCAAAAGGCGGCTCAATATAAAAATTCCCTCTTCTGATAGTAGCAGCAACACACCAATGCCACAGATGCCGTGAAGCTGCAATGAAAGCAGTGTGCACAACGGAACCCACGGCCAGAATGGCACCAACTAATGTCCAGTCCTCACCATTGCTGCTTCTTTATGAGTCTTTCCTGAAGGTCTCTGTGAGCTCCCTGCAGGGCCTCTGCCGCTAACCTCTACTACAGACTATTTGGTGTTCGTCCCTCTCATGCTTATCGATAACACAGAACATAAAACCTGGGCATGGATGCTAGTCAGCACTTTGCTCTATTTACAAACACTGCAGACATTCAAGGGAGGAGTTAAATATTTATAAATCCAGCCTGTTGTCTCGCACTCTTGTATTTTCTGGCTGGAGATACTGTGTGCCTATCCCCTGAAGCCCATTAGAGAAATCTCCATTCACAGCACTGAGAGTCAGCAGTAAAGAAGAGCAGATCCACAGCTACATCTCTGCTTGCTACTGGTCTCGTCTAGCCAAGTGACACTGCCCCAGCTTATGGCACTGGCGTTCAGGCCGCAGAGTTCAGATCTGGAACTGAATCTGTGACCGGTTGGCTGGGATAGGCCACGCTGATAGCAGACTATCCCCAAAGCTGGCGGTTTGCGCTATAATTAGGTTCACCCAGTGTGACGAACTGGGAAAGTTCTTAATGTTTTCTCTGAATACTGCGTTGGTGCCTCAGTGTCCCCATGGCAGTTCTTAAGTATCTGGCAGAGCAAATGGCCAGTGCACCTAAATGCCTGGCACTCTGTCTCCTAGCAACTGATGGCCTGGGCCCCTCCTCTGCAAAGGTGCCAGCTGAAGGTGTTGGAGACAAAGGGATCAGGTGACCTCCTGGCCCGGGAAAGGAGCTGAGCAGAGGGGAGGGGCTGGGAGGGGTTGTTAGTCTGGAGCTGGCTGGGGTCAAGGGTGGAGGGCAGACCTGGGGGTCTGGCTCACTGACCCCCAGAATGGACCCCGCCGAGGGGTCCGGTTCGCTGTATCTACAAGCTCTGTTTTAGACCCTGTTCCTGTCATCGAATAAACCTCTGTTTTACTGGCTGGCTGAGAGTCACGTCTGACTGCAAAGTGGGGGTGCAGAACCCGGTGGCTTCCCCAGGACCCCACTGGGGTAGACTCGCTGTGGGAAGCGCACGGAGGGGCAGAGGATGCTGAATGCTCCAAGGAGAGACCCAGGAGATGAAGCTGTGTGAGCTTTTTGCCCTGAACAAGTCTGCTCCAAGGGAGAGGAGGCTCCCCAAAGTCCTGACTGGCTTGGTGGGGAGCAGTTCCAGAGCATCGCCCGGTGACTCCGTGACAACTGGTGGCAGCGGCAGGACGTACTGCACCCCGTGAATGGCGCTGCTTGCAGTAAGTGACTGGGGAGCAGTAAAACAGAGGAGGGATAATGAGGACCAGACGTGCTGAAGGCTCAGAGAGGGACGGTTTCAGGGGGCAGTTAACCTCTGGGAGTGTGTGACTAGCGAGAAGGACTGTTGGAGTAACAGGGTACCCCTGAGGACTGCAGCGAGCAGTCTCAGGGGCGGAGGAGCTTGCCGCTCGACCCTGGGAGAGAGACGGATTTTTGCAGTAGCAGGGTTCCCCTGGGGATTGCAGGAGCAGTCCCAGGGGCGGAGGAGTCTGCAGCTCGACCCTGGCAAAGAGGTGGTGATCACGAGAAGGGCTGGCACACCAGGGGTTCTTCCTGGAAACCATGGGGGAGCCAAGAGCACACAGGCCTGTGAGTCCAGAGCCACTTGGGAACGGTGAAGTGATGGCCTATCACCATCTCCTTGAGAAGGACATTGTGATCCTGTGCACAACGAGAGGGTTACGCATGGGGAAATTCACCAAGGCACAGTTAATCGTGCAGTTGAAGGAGAAGCACCGCTCTGAGGAGCAGATTCCTGGCCCAGATGGGGCTACAAGAGGATCTGAGAGCAGCTGGAGCATCAGCCAGGCATCCCCAGGAGTCTGGTCCCCGATCAGACGAGGGTCTTCACGATTGGGTTCCCCATCAGGAGATTGGAGACGGATGGGATGGGAGCAGAGCCCGAGAGAGCGAGAGGACCGTGAGAGAGAGCAAGAGCCCGAGGAAAAGCTGCAGGAGAAGCAGCAGCAGCGTGGACTGGTGATGGTGGAGCAGAGAGACATAGGGGGCTGCCCAGGGGTCAGTGGGGAAACACGCCTGCAGGGGCGAGACCCTGGGACAGAGAGAACTGTGGTGGTGCAGCCCCAGATGCTGAGGGACTGTGGAACCTGGGTGAAGTTCCCTGGGGTGAAGCCACTCGCCCTGCCTATGGCCCAGATCCCTGTGCAGACCCAGGAGGGGTCGGGCTGGCTGGTAGTTGGGGTTCTCCAGGATATCGGCTGGGAGGCCCTGTTGGGGGGTGACTGTCTCCCCATGGGACAGGATCCAGGCCCCGCTCCTGTAACGGGCGAGGGTTTGAATTCAAATCCAGGGAACCAATTGGCTAGGATGGGAATGGTCAGTGAAAATGCAAATGACCTGGCTGGTAGGGGGGAGGGGCTGCTGGGCTCAGTATACCTGCCTACCTGTAACCAGCCCCCTGGGGCTGAGTGGGAGGGAGAGATGCTTCCCGCCCCCCTGCACACCGGAGAGGGGGCTCACGCTGGCTCTGATGATGTGACCAGAGCAGAGAGCTCGCTGCCTGATCCCACTGGGACAGCAAGGGGAGCGCTGAGCACGGGGGGAGCTGAGACCCCAGCTGAGTGGGGGGACACCCAGGCAGGGCAGGTCAGCTGCCAAACAGGTTTGCCTGGTCCAGACGTGCTGCTGGGAAGTGATTACACAGCAGGAAGGGAGCTACCAGGGACAGGGCTCAGGGGGGCTGTGACCCCAGGTCCAGCCAGTGAGAGGGAGCAGGTCCCACTCCCTGCCCCAGCCGCTGAATCCCAGACTGAGCTGCAGAGGGATCCCTCCTTGGAGAAGCTGAGAGAACTTGCTGGCCACAGCACTCCAAACCCCCTTGGGGAAGGCTGCAGGGTCAGAGTCCTGCAGGAGGAGGGATTCCTGTACCGGAAATGGGCTCCCCAAGGGGAAGTAGAACTGGGGGGAATCGGGAGGCAGCTGGTGGTACCCCAGGAATCCACAGGGTTCTTCCTGTTCGAGCTGCTGGATGGGAGAAGAGTGAGGGGACCCCTGGACCTGAAGGGGGAGGATTGGATGGAGAAGGGGGAAGACCCTCTGGGGGATCTCTTCCCTGAGGTGGGAGACAATCTCCCCATCAGGTGTTCCCCATTCAGAGTCACTGGGAAAGCAGCCCAGAACCTGGAGAGAAAGGTCAGGGACATGCTGGCTTTAAATGGGATCCAGCCATTTTACAGCCCATGGGCCTCACCCGTGGGGCTGATCCCCAAGCAAGACAGGATGATCTGGTTTTATGGGGGCCATCAGAAGCTTAAAGCCATCACAGTGTCCGATGCCGACCCCATGCCTAGGCCTGGGGAGATTCTAGACAAGCTAAGAGGGATGGAGAACTTGGCCCTGGCAGACACTGATAACATGTGCATCTTTAGCCAGACCTGGGAGGAACAGGTGTCCCAGGTGAAGAGGGGGCTGGGCTGCCTCAAGGAGGTGGGACTGATGGTAAAAGCTGGAAAGTGCAAGGGGGGACGGCAGAGGTGTTGTGTCTGGGCCACAAAGTGGGAAGCGGCTGCCCAAGCCCAGAGCTGGCAAAGGCCAAGATGGGGGCTCTTAACCAAGGGAGCCCGAATCACAGACCAGAGTGCTGGGAAAAGACCCAATCCCAGCTTGAAGCCTAGGGGTACTGGGGTGGCAAAGGGCGTGGGCTGCATAAACCTTCCCACATGCGGCCTGCAAGTGCCATCAAGCACACCCGACCTAAGGGAGGGCGTAAGACTGGACTGTCCTGGTGTAACTCACACCAAGGGATGGGAGAGATGCTGGGGCATCCATGGGAACGTTGAGGGGTTCGAACTTCCCCAGGTCACTGGCTGAAGTGACCTCGCTCAGTTCGGTCTCGAAGGGGGGAGAGATGTGACGAACTGGGAAAGTTCTTAATGTTTTCTCTGAATACTGCGTTGGTGCCTCAGTGTCCCCATGGCAGTTCTTAAGTATCTGGCAGAGCAAATGGCCAGTGCACCTAAATGCCTGGCACTCTGTCTCCTAGCAACTGATGGCCTGGGCCCCTCCTCTGCAAAGGTGCCAGCTGAAGGTGTTGGAGACAAAGGGATCAGGTGACCTCCTGGCCCGGGAAAGGAGCTGAGCAGAGGGGAGGGGCTGGGAGGGGTTGTTAGTCTGGAGCTGGCTGGGGTCAAGGGTGGAGGGCAGACCTGGGGGTCTGGCTCACTGACCCCCAGAATGGACCCCGCCGAGGGGTCCGGTTCGCTGTATCTACAAGCTCTGTTTTAGACCCTGTTCCTGTCATCGAATAAACCTCTGTTTTACTGGCTGGCTGAGAGTCACGTCTGACTGCAAAGTGGGGGTGCAGAACCCGGTGGCTTCCCCAGGACCCCACTGGGGTAGACTCGCTGTGGGAAGCGCACGGAGGGGCAGAGGATGCTGAATGCTCCAAGGAGAGACCCAGGAGATGAAGCTGTGTGAGCTTCTTGCCCTGAACAAGTCTGCTCCAAGGGAGAGGAGGCTCCCCAAAGTCCTGACTGGCTTGGTGGGGAGCAGTTCCGGAGCATCGCCCGGGGACTCCGTGACACCCAGCAAATAACAAAAGAGCTTCTACAGTACCACAGTGGTTAAACCAGAAGGCAAACACCATCCCTTGGAGGCATTCCATCCCATCCAGGCAACCCAATCTAATACAGTGAGAGGTTACGGAAAATCCATTTCACCATAGGTGAGGTTCATTCTAATCTCAAACGATCGGACACTTACTTATCCCTGGGATCAAGATGTATCTCAGAGCTTACCCAAATATCACAGTGTCAGCCAATCTTCAGTAAACCAACTAAAGATTTAACAGTAAACAAGCAGAGAGTTATAAATGGCTAGTAGATCATATGCATACAAATGATTACAAAGTCCTTGTATCAGGTGTGTAGCAGTGATGGCAGAGACGGCTGGCTTATAAAGTCTCTCTGGTACCGTCCAAAAGATTGGAAGGTGGATCCATAGTTCAAGATGCTCCTTTTATTTGTAAATCCAGAGAACTGGAGCAGGAAAGAGGCAAGATGGAGATTTCTCAGGTGTCGTTTTATAACCTCTGCCATGTGCATGGAAATTTCCTGTCCCAAACCAAGCCCATAGCCCTGGTGAATGGACAGTTACTGTCTCCAGATGGAGTCCAGGGTCACATGAGCCTGTCATATGTCCTTTCATGGTTTGCTGAATCACAGAGGGTGGCCATTGGCTCCTCACTGTCTGAGGCATCTGCAGGAAGAGTTATCTGGGCGGGATGAGTTTCTTCAATGACCATTGGAAGAGTGGAGTGTCCTTGATGGGCCATCAACACCTAGCTGTCTAGCCCTGTTGTAAATGTATCTGGAGGGTGTCACCCAGGACTACTACAAAGGTCTAAGACACAAGTCCATAGCCAATATTCATAACTAAGGATATAAAGATGATATCTAGATTTAACCAGGATGGTCATAGTTGACAGATTGTAATTTTTCCAAGGATACCTTACATCAGCAGTTCTCAACCCCTGGGCTGCATGCGGCCCGATTAGGATACAGTTGCAGCCCAGATGTGTGCTAAAGGCCACCAGGCTATACAGTGGGGTCCAGGCTTCCGGCCCAGCGGGGCTCTGGGGTTGTCAGCTGTGGAGTGGTCTCTGGGCAGGAGGCTCTGGGCTAGGGGTCTGTGGGGAGGGTTGGGTGAGGTGTGCTGTGGTTCTCAACCTGTGACCTACAATGATAAATGGATTGAGAACCACATGATACACTTTGTACAAGATTTATGGCAACTGTATAATCGAGGTAATATCAACGATATAAATGGTCATCTCTAATCATACGGGATCCATCCAGACTTTCCCAGAGTTCAGGAGTGGTCAGATATAGGGTTCTCATTCCAGACTCTCTCTAATTTTGGGAGAGGAGAACTCACATCACTTTCCAAGCAATTTCCAACTCCGGTGCAAAAGTCACAGTTAAGCATCAGAAATGGGACACTCCCAAAACTTGGCTTGGTACCAGCTATTAATCTGGCTATAGGACTCCTCCTTGCTCTTGATAATTACATTTAGTAATTCCAGCTGCAGCATTATCTCCAGCTCTAGCATAGAACTTCAATATTAATGACACTATAAAAGTAAAATTCCACTTCCACGTGCAATATCAGAGCCCTACCTAACCATACTCAGTGTATTCCAAGAATGAAATTTTAAATGCGATTCTGGGGCTGCCCAAGCCCACAGCTCGATAACCTCAGACCCTTTCGTCGGCAGTCGCGTCAGCAGTTTATCGTTCTGGATGGGCTCTGATACGACATCACCACAAGAGTTTAGAATAGCTAATCCAAAGATACTTTGAACTCTGGGGAGAATTAACGGCCAAATTCATTGTAGCTCCACAAAAGGACTGAAACGTCCTTAGAATGTCAGTGAATCAGGTTCCCTGAAAGTGAATTTGCTACATAAAACTTCAGTTGCCTGTTCTGACCCTCTTCCTTCACACTATGCTTCAATAGGGAAAGGAGAGACTCTCACAAAGAATGGTGAATGGTCATCTGCCAAGACAGCACTTCAGGAACTGGTTACCAACCCCACAACATCCCTGTTTATCAAAAGAACTCGCAGGACTGCCCCTCTGTCACTCTCAGGCACACAAAGATGACTCAACAGAAAAGGAAGTTCAACACCAAACACAAACTCTTTCCATTCCACAGGCACAGGCATTACCGTTGCTCCTGACGCAGACCCTGCACTCCTTCCACACCTTTCACCTTCTCTGCAGTAAATCTGCCCATCGGTCTACCTTTTAATATTATGCTCATCACCATGGTATCTGCTCGCATGTGTTGCATGATGAACTGCGATAGGGTAGGGCCTCCTGTCTCTCTAACTACTCCTGAAGTTCCACACACAGTGGGCGCCAAGCCAAGGCACCCAGACACCACAGTGAGGGAACAAATAAATGGCTGTCACAACAGACTGACTAATTAACACAGTACACACCTCTTCCCACAAGGCAGAGCTGTTCCCAGGATTTACTACATGATTCAGTCCCTCAAGGACATAGCCAGGAAGCCAAGTGAGGGGTAAGGGCTGGAGCGCAATCTCACATATACACACACGGAGGGTTTTAGGAAAATTAATTTGCAACAATCTGTTGACATAAGTCTTGATTGAGACATAAGTCTTGACCTTTGACCTAATGGTGCAGGATCAGGCTGCCAGGGAGCTCTGGGCAGATTGTTTCCCCCAGGCTGCCGGTGTCCATTGTCACACACTGCTCTCCCTTATATCAGTATGAGGAGCATGACATGGGCAGTCAGGCTCAGTGGTCTGAGTTGGGAGCCAGAAAGTGGAGCTAGGGTGGGATGGGGTGTCAGAACTGGAGACAGAGTCCATAGTCAAACCAAGGGTCAAGCCAGAGTCAGAGACCAGGGGAGGGCAGAGGAGCAGAGACCTGGAGCAAGGCAGGGACCAGGCATGGAGGAGGATCTGGGATAAGGCGGCAGGCACCAGGACTGGACAGGAAGACAGTGCTCAGGAGTCAGGAGAGGAGACAGGGTCAAAATGGCAGCCAGTTGCAGATTCCCCTGCTTGCTCAAACAGCTTCCTGTGCCTCGTTCTGGCTTAAGTAGTGTGTCTGAGCCAATCGGTGGGGCTGCACGTCTCCCCCAATTAGGAGCGGTGTGGGCAGAGCCCTTGGAAAGCGAACTCCGGTGGCTCCGGCAAGCTGCCAGGTGGTGGTCACCGTCTGAGCACTGGGGACCTGGGCTGGGGACCTGTGATCCCTCTCAATCTGCTGCATCACTGTCTTTCACAGGTATCAAGTGATCAGGGTGAGGAGGTCATGCGGCTTGGCCCTGAAATCAGCAGAGAGGGAGCTCACCAAGTAGCAGCTTCCTGCCCTTCAGTGAGTTCCTTCTTCTCTCCACACCACACACCACTCGAACACAGTTACACAGAGACGCGCATGTCATTAGAGCCAGGGCAGTTAGTGTCTGTGGCTCTCTCCCCCTGCTACTGCACAGAGGGAGACTGACTATCAGACCTGAAGCAGTAAGGGGATAGTGTTAAATAAAATAAATCCTGCTTCAGAGCCTAGTAAATCTTCACCAGGCTCAGTTTCAGTCACTGAAGTCAGCGTGTGGGAAGAGGCTGTCATCAGTCTGTACAGAGTAACGGAGATTCATAGATCCCAAGTCCAGAAAGGACTGTTGTGATCATCTAGTCTGACCTGCTGGGTGACACAGGCCACAGACTTTCCCCAAAATCACTCCTAGAGCGGAGCTTATAGAAAAACATCCCATTGTGATTTTAAAATGGTCAGTGATGGAGAATCCAGCATGACCCTTTGCAAACTGCTCCCAGGGTTAATTATTCTCGCTGTTAAAAACGTACACCTTATTTTCAGCCTGAATTTGTCTAGCTTCGGCTTCTGATTGCATCAGACCTCTCTCTGCTAGGTTAAAGAGCCCATTACTGAATATTTGTTCCTCAGGGAGGTACTTACAGACTAGGATCAGGTCACCCCTTTACTTTCCTTTGTTAAAGCGAAAGCTAACTAGATTGAGCTCCTGGGGTCCACCACTAACTGAGGCACAGCCCTCATCCTTGCTAATTATCCATGCGCCCTGGAAGCCTCTAATCATTCATTCCCCACTGTTGATACCTCTGGAGCGGAAGGCTGGGAGAGAGATGGTGATCACTCTGTCCCCTGTCATGAATCTTTTACTGTCCACTGGTCAGCCTCAAGTGAGGACTCTGTGCGAGGTGTGGGAATCCCACTGCTTTCCATGCGATGGCATCGTAACAATGCAACGCACTCTGCAAGTGTCAAGCGCTGCGTCTCAGGCCTCCCCGTTCACTACTTTCATCTCACACGTCACCTGCTGTCACCTTTCAAGTCCAGCTAAATTGTTTGTTGCGTTCGGAATGTCACTGCAGTTCGATGACACTGGAAAAACATGCAATTGAACTGACAGACTGGCAGCGATTAGCATGAACCATAACTTCGCGCTGCAATTGCAACAATTGTGTCTAGAGACGAGACACGCATTTCTGACAAAGCAGAAATTGAGTCAAACCCTTGGCCGAGCCTTGTACAGCACATAACAAAACTCTGTAACGTAAGGGCCAATTCTGATCTCGCTCCCACTGGGGTGACTCAGGAGTAACTCTGTACCCACGGAAGTCTGATTCAGCCATGGATCCTTTCAGCAGTTGCTTTTCCCTAATCAAACTTTGCTGCAGCAGAAACGAAACAAAAAATCCCAACTTCCTGTGCCAGACTGCAAACAGTAAGAAGCCACCTTCACTTAATCAGTTTGACAATTATTATAAATTGCTGGTCGCAGGTCCTGCAGGCAGACTGCTCCTGGGCTACTGTTCATCGAGGGGCACTCAATCAGTTGCTATCATTAGCACAGCTGGAAAAATTACAGTTTAGCAGTCACCCACATAGCTTGTGCTAGCATAATGTACAGACTGATGTTGGAAGTGGCTGGGAGAAATCCTAGAATTTCTTGTTACGCGTTCCAATATTAGACAAGGATGGAAAAACCACAATTTTAAGACACTTCCTAGAGCATTTTAAGCAACAAAGCTCAGCTTCTTGATTAGCTGCTGCAGTAACCTCTGCAGCCTACACGGACAAATTTCTGCATCAAGGATAAACATACTATAACATCCCAGCCATAAAAACTACTGAACAGCTGGCTGTGATTCTTTGCATCAGCTGCAGAACCTCTGGAGCCCTGACAGCTCATAGGTCTCTGGCCATGAAATCACCCCACAGGACCTAGAATTTGTTTAACCCCATCAGTTCACTTCAATGCACAAAGTAACAGCAAGACAAAAGAGGAAAACCACAGCAGAGACGGCACCCTTGGATACGGAATCCGCTAGACAGACCAAAGCAGCAAATTTCACAAACCTTCTACGCCACCTCGGCCCGGCCCAAAGAAAAGTTCAGGGGAGTCCATGTGTGCGGCTGAGGTTCAGCCCTGTCTGTAGTACCTCACTAACCATTCCCCACAGACTGCTGGGTACAAAGGCTTAAATATTAAAACGATAAGAGCAGGAGAAGACAAACTCTGCACAGCAACGTTTAAACCCAGACGATCTTTTCATTCCTCGGGTGTGCTTTAGCCTGTGGGCTTTTGATTCTGATCAGAATGAGATATACAAATCTCCCATCCACAAGGACAGGTCTCCAGCTCCCCTCTAGTCAGCACCAGCCGACTGTGCATTAATGTATCTGATGCCTGCATTGTACTGTCTGTAACATCCTCCCACCACGGAGCTCTTCTCTGTGATTCAAGCTAGCAGCATGAACACACATCAAGGGACGATCACACACCAAGAGCGCTCTTCCAGGGGAGCAAGGCAGCTATCGTTCAAAAGGAGATTGTGTAAGCCTGGTGCACGTAACAAGACGGGGGTTTGTGCATAAGAGAACATGGTGTTAAGGGCGCCTTAGCTGCACTCTTAGCTCAAGCTACAACTTTAGTTTTGCCCCAACCCAACTCCGGATCCCCCCCACCTCAATCTCTAAAGGGTGCTTTCAACCTGAGCTAGCCACTGGGTCTGTGGGGGAGCTACTCTGCTATGTTCAGCTGGATCAAAGCCAGCGCATGTCCCTCCACCTCCAGCTGCAGTGCAGATGCACCCCGAGTAAAAGGTGGACTCGGGAGGCAGCAGTGGGTAGTGGTCAGTGGCAGGGCTCCAGCAGAGACACTGATTTGCGGCATGACCTAGGTTCCCCAATCTATAATTGGGAACAATTTACCCACCCCCCAGGGAAACTCTGGAGATTGATTTGATAGTGGCTGAGAAGGGCTTGGAGGGTTTCCGTGGAACTGCTCAAGCCCTTCAAGTTCGCCACATGCTGCAGGTCCTGGCTGAACAGGGCCTCAAAGTGCCATGCAAACATTAAGTGCAGCTAAGATGTAGCCACTGTATTTAATGCCTTTTTTGTTCGCTCTTAAGCGATCAAACGTCTTTATGGCTCTAAGGGGCTTATTTAGAGAAGAGTGAGGGGGGGATTTGTTAGCAGCCTTCAGCTACCTGAAGGGGGGTTCCAAAGGGGCTGTTCTCAGTGGAGGCAGATGACAGAACAAGGAGTGATGGCCTCAAGTTACATTGGGGGAGGTCTAGGTTGGATATTAGGAAAAACTGTTTCACTAGGAGGGTGGTGAAGCACTGGAATGGGTTCTCTAGGGAGGTGGTGGAATCTCCTTCCTTTGAGGTTTTTAAGGTCAGGCTTGACAAAGCCCTGGCTGGGATGATTTAGTTGGGGATTGGTCCTGCTTTGAGCAGGGGGTTGGACTAGATACCTCCTGAAGTCCCTTCCAACCCTGATTTACCTGAGGAGGGATTTTAATAATCTTAAAAGGAAGTGAAATGTGAAGAAAAAGTTGTCAGACCCCAGCTGAAAAATGAAATTGAGGGGAGGGGAGGGAATCCCCTGTTTCTCCAATGAAGCTTGTGTCTCAAGTATCTGTGATTGATCGTTTCTCTGTTCTGTTGCACCCCTCCCATGGCTGGGATCCTCAGCAGAACAAGCAGCATCACGGCTATAGAACTACAGGGCGCCTGCTACCCTCCTTGTAACCCCTTTATTTAAAGGAATTTGCATGACACACAAACAGGGCATGTGGGTTCCCAACACTTCTGTTACACATTGGCCAAGCAAGGCCTTGCAGGGCTGACTTCCCCCTCAATGCTTTAGGCTTCCGCTCTGTCACACGGGCAGTTCTGAGGGAGGAGCAGTGCGGGAGCCTCTCCAGACGAACTGTGCGTCAGACGGTGGCTCCCAGAGCTCCCTCCTTATGCTGGGGGTGGTAATTTACTGTGGCCTGCAACGGAAATGGTGCCAAATGCTACCCCTCTGCTGGCCCATGCGTGATGGGCTGGAGCCATGATTCTGCTCCCCCTCCTCTATACATCTGCACTCGGCAAGGAGGATCCTCGCCCGGGGGGTGGGGGGGTTGTAATCACCTTCCTTCCCTTTATAGCTGGATGGGAGGTGGGTCCTGGAACTCGGACCTGTGTCAGCAGACGAGTGACAGTCCAGGAAAGGCTGAGACCCACCAACTGAAATTCTGTAACCAACACCAGCCCCCTAGATCTGAGTGAGTTATTACAGGAGCTCTCAGGGAGCAGGATCCGTTTGTGTTGGGCACTGGCATTCACACCTAACGAAACGACAATCCCTGCCCCAGTTTATAGCTCTGGCAAACACTCTGAACCCCTCCGGCGCTGGGAGCGTTTGTGAGATCAATTAGAGCCAAGCCAAAAGCCTGGATCCAAATGCCCCAAACTTTAGTAAGGTTTAGAGCCAAATCTGAACCTGGTAGCTTGAACTCATCTCTAGCTAACATGGTCACGAGCTGGTTAGAGGCACTGTCCCACATGGCAGAGGCAAAGCTAAGAACAAACCCAAGAATTCCTGGCTCCCAGAGTGCTCTTCCCACTGGGACATGCGGCTATTTAACAAGAACTGCACAAAAAGTGTATTTAACAGCCACAGCTCTCAGCACCTTCTCCATTGTAACAACTGTAG
Organism: Gopherus evgoodei; assembly: GCF_007399415.2. Classification (NCBI taxonomy): domain Eukaryota; kingdom Metazoa; phylum Chordata; order Testudines; family Testudinidae; genus Gopherus; species Gopherus evgoodei. The sequence goes on from NC_044331.1 coordinate 1,971,658, forward strand.
GCGAATGAATGAGCTCTCCTAATGGCCCTCTAAATGTGAGGCAAGGAATTAAAGGGAAAACAAGCCCCCTGGGCTACTAGTTAGAAAATAATAAAATTTTCAATGTGTCCACATTTACTGGCACTAGAAAAGTATCAGAGGGGTGGCCGTGTTAGTCTGGATTTGTAAAAGCAGCAGAGTCCTGTGGCACTTTATGGGCTAACAGACATAAGGGGGCATGAGCTTTCGTAGGTGAATACCCACTTCGTCGGATGCATTCACCCACGAAAGCTCATGCTCCAATACATATGTTTGTCTATAAGGTGCCACAAGACTCTCTGCTGCTGGCACTAGAAAAGGCGTTCTGTGAAACGAGTCTTGCCTTACTTGTCCCTCAGAAAAAGTATAATGACTTCACACTGGAGATGATGCCACCATAAGCTAATTGTAGCCTCCAACTTTTTTCCCTTTGGCTTTCTCAGATGAATAAGCATCAAACTGGCAGATGAGGAGGAAAAAACAGCAAGAGAGCTCAAAGATTACTCTGCACATTTAGTCTGTGGTTGCACCGTTCACACAGTAATGATGCTATCCGGGGCCCTGGCTGCGGCTGCACTGGTTGATAGGAAAGACAAGGCAGCGATATCGACACGGTTACGGCATCAGCACTCTGGCCTGTGTTCACTAGTTCCACTCACTGAAGCTACTCGAAGCATCTCACATGAAAATTGCCAGCCACAGTGTCTCACATGTGTTACAAGCTAATGAGCACTAATAATGGGATTTGGGATTCTAATCACTACTCTACTGTAATAACACTTAGACCAGCATCATTTACTACTAAACAGCTTTCTGGCAAACCACTGAAAGACCACCTGTGCTGAGAAACGCAGATGAAATGCCAGAATATGAAGACTGCAACTGCAAGTCTCACCAGCTGTCATGCAGAGGGAGAGAGAGAAGCAACTAACCGACAGGGTTCTTTCCTCTCCATATCCCAATCCAAAACCAAGTGGGCCAATGACTCTGAAAATAGCCATTTCAGCGAGCTCTGGCGTGGTAACACCCTGGCCCCTGCAGGAAGCCACATGGTGAGGTGGTTCTTTCTAACACAGCTCTGCAATCAGGCCCCTTGCAGTCATTGGCAAGCCCTGCTTTGGTAGGCTGGCTTGCCATCAGGGTCGAAAATCAGAAGTGTCCTCACCTGTCACTCTGCCATGGATAAAACAAGGTTCTGCTTTAGAAGAGAATCGGACACTTCCAGAAGAGGGTCCAACGTCTTTTCTCAGAGGCTGAATTGGAACGAATGTCAGCAAGACAAAACAAGAACAGAGCGGTGAGGAAACAAAATTCACCCAGCTGCCTAGCTATCCGCAGAGCACATATCAGTCCAAGAAAAACCACCATCCTGATCTCTGTTCCCTTCCGTATGCAGAGGATTTAACCACACAATTCCCAGTTTTAACAGAGTCAAGCGATGTTTTTATACACAACAGCATAACTGCTGGGCTCCCTTCTCATCTCCGCTGCTTTCGCTCGCGTGGGAGTCCTGGGCTGCTGTCATCCCCACATTTATTTGTTAAAAGACATCTCAGTTTCGTGTATCGATCTTTTCGGATCAAAACCAGGTGATAAGTGGGTTGAGGGGCCTTGTTAGAATAAGATGGTTATTCTCCTTTGTGACACATGATGTGGAACCTGAGGACTTTTTGATCAATCCAAGGCTAAGCAGCAAAATCACCACTGTTCACTGACAAACCTTCATGGGTGAATAGGCCCCAGTGTGTATCAGACCCCCTGGCAGTGGCTTACAAACAATGTAATCACACCAGCATTACTGCTGCTCTCCCATACTCAGACAATAGCCTGTCTTCTTACCGGTTATCCCCGAAACAAAAGCTGAGATACCTCCTGTCTGAGCTTTTTATACTGTGAAGTGAATGTACTTCCTTCCATTTCAGACACGTGTTCCAGGCCTGATCTAATAAACAACAACCCTGTGCAGCACATACCTCACCAGTTATACAGAGGGGAAAACTGCGGCACATTGAGATGACTTTTCTTAATCAGAGCAGGAAACAGTGATAGTCAGAAACTGGACTTAGAAGTCTTAGCTGCGTGTCCTTTGCTGTCATCAACAGATAACACTGATTTGTAGGTGAAAAGTGTTATCTATTGATGACAAAGTGTAGGTGCAAAGTGTTATCTGAATCAAGAAGAACTGTGTATTGGGTTGGAGAGTCATAATTCTGAATATCTTGTGCCTTGGTGGGGTTCAGAAAGACAGATCCTACCTGCTGTTCCAACACATTTGACTATGTGGAATTCTACTCATCCAGGGATTACGGCGCGTGGAAGTCTGCATAAAGGTTCTGGGCACATCCGGGAGGTTATTTTAAAATTGTTCTTTCTGTGTGAATCTCAACTGTGCATTTTTGTATTTTAAACATTACGTTTAAAAGGGAAAGGAAGAAGACGGGAAGAATCCCTTCGAGTAAGTGAATGAGAGATGAGACAATCTTTGCTAATTTGTCTACTGTGTAAATACAGTTCCCAATCAATGAAAACTAACCAGTTCTTAGGGAAGTTTTCAGGCAAGTACTTAAAATATAAAAGTGCAAATTCACTGCTGTAATGAGTAAAATTATCTTTTATTTTTCACTTCAGAGCCTTAGAAGTATTGATGTGAGACAGCACTCAACTGGTGTTTTAATATAGAGCAGAAGCAGCTTTTCCTTTGACCAGGAGCCTTGTTGATCTAAGAAAAGCTGGTGTTGCTGGACGCTGACAAAGGCTAGCACAACAGAAGCGAGCGTGCGTTTGGGGACAAGGTCCGAAATCCCTCTAGCCACGCTGGAGAACTCCTCTTTTGTAGGGCTAATGACATTTTTGTAACCAATAAACACATGAAAGGAGCCATGCCCCATCAGGAATAGCTGGCAAAGGACACTCCAGCTCACAATACAATTACAGCTTGGCTGTAAGTCTTTCACTCTTTTTTAATTAAACAAACCAGAAGATGTTACAATCCTCAAGTCTTTAACACCATGCAGATGTGTAACGTAACCCCTGTTTAGTGACAGAGGAGTTGGCACATGATGGGCCTTTAAAGGAGGTAAAACTAAGGACATAGATTGGTCTAAGGTATCTCTTTGTTGCATTACAGAGCCAGGGATCTCTAATCCCACCTTTGACAATGACTCCATCTGACACCTCATGCAAGTCACTTAATCGTGTCCTGCCTTGGTTTCCACATCTGTTAAATGAGGATAATAATGCTGACTCATCTCACATGAGGGTTTGGAAACTGCTTGGAAGATGGAAACCACCATGGAAACCCTACAGTTTTCTGTTAGCGTGAGCCCGATTCTCCTTCTATACGCATCAGTTCTTCTATGGCGCCTTGATATGTCCAGCTCCAGCCTGAGCTCTGGGATCCTCCCACCTTGCAGGGTCCTCGAGCTCGGGCTCTCTCCCAAGCCCCAATGTCTACACTGCAGTTAAACAGCCCTTAGCCCAAGTCAGCTGGCACGGGCCAGTCATGGGGTTATTAATTGCAATGTAGACAGACCCTAAGGCAAGCCACCAGTGTGAGGACTCGGGGAAGGAGCACTAGGTAAAATCTTGTGTTAGGGGATCACTGTGAGCTTCCTCTCCGCTTGCTCTAGTCCCTTTCGATGGGAGCAGGGATTTGGGACTGCAAAATCTGGGTAGCGAGCACTACCCTAGGCACTGAACCAGAATCTTGTTTTATCCTGGGTATCTGGTGTGGCTAAAGGATAAGGGGGGGTTTGGTGTGTTTTGTTTGTGTTCTGAAGTAAAAAGAAAGGCAGAGAAATTACAAAGCCAGCGTGCACAGAAGGATGAGGTACACCTCAAACACATCTCAGGGCTAGCCCAACTCCCAGCGTAATCCATGGCAAAACGCACACTGACTTCAATGGAAGCAAGATCATTCCCTCAGCTAGGTTGTTTTCTGAACACAATCTCAGACACAAAACCCCACAGCCTCCAAGTTCCAGATTTCTAAACATGCTGGATGAGGTGGACACTCGTTTATTTGTAAGGCGCAAATATTTGCTATGTTTTAAGTGACCGGAGTGGAAGTAGCTTGTACTTAGACTTTATATTTAAAGCTCATTGCCATTGTTCATTACTTGCATGATCAGCATCTTGCTCAATGTGACGAATCAATAAATCACTGCACCAGTTTCCCAGCTATTCTACTGCTAGGTCAGCCCTAGCCAAAATTACGGGTTATTTGGGGCTAGATTCTGCAATTCTAACTCTCAGGAATTGTCCTTACCCACCAATTTCAGTGTGGTTGTTAATGATTATTCGTACAGTGGTAGCACTTCGAGGCACCAATCTGGATCGGGATTGCATTGTGCCAGGTGCTGTACAAACGTCAAACAGCAGAGCTCCTATCCCAAAGAGCTGCACATCTAACGAGGGACAGGATGCTTCAAGGAGCACAGCACAAAGGTGTGGAAAGACCAGGAGGCTTGTCATATGGCTGAATACATTAGTTACGTGTATAATCTGGAGCATTTGGGTTTTCATTTTTAATTTAAGGTAACTGGACAGGAGCTATTGATGAATCACTAACAGGCCATCTGCTCAATCGATAGGTCTCGGTCCCAGGAATGGAGCCTTACTTACTTGAGTGTAACTTAAAATTAATCAATATGTTTTGGAAATTACTGTATTTAGTAAATGATAATCACTTAACAAAACAAACTATGCAGAGAGTAACTATAGAGAACACCATAAATACCACAAACGCACGCACTAAGTAGATAATGTGTAATTCCCAGAAACGACAGACCATTAGCACAGATACTTTTAGGATGGGCCAGTTATGTTACTGCTACGCATTTCAGTGACGCTGTGTGAGATGTTGAGCCCTGCGAGACTAAAACCTGCTGCTTCTCCCTGCAGGGGCCTCTCCAGCGCAGGTTCCCCGCAGAGCTCCAACACACCTCGACCTGCTCCAGAGGAGCCATCCCAGGGTTCAGACTCCATGGCCCCTTCAGTGCACGGTTCTCTGCTAAAGCTGCCAGTGTGGCTATTCCCTCCTACTCCCTCCTCTCTGCCAGTGATGTTCCCCTTCCTCTCCTTCTGCTGCTCTCACCCTGCACACGCTCTGGGCCAACCCTCTCTGCACAGAGCGCCCCCCCCCCACTCCTCGCTTGCCATCTCTCCTCATTCAAATCCCTCCGCCAAGGGAGTCAATACCCACAGACACACAGAGCTGACACCGCGACCCTCTCGCTCTGCATGTGCCCAGGCACAGTGACTGGGTGATGTTCTTGTGGTAACTCTGTCCTACCTCAGCCCCTGCTTTCTGACTGGGACATTGGCCTCTCTGGGTCACATCTGACAATTCTTCTGGATGTAGCTGTTTGGGACAGACCTTGTTCTTTCCCAGTCCTGTCAACTGCCTAGCACCCCACTGGGAACTGAAAAGACAGTCAACAATAATGATCCCAGTCAATGCAAGTGGTGAGGGTGGGGCTGTTCTGAGCTCAGGCTTAGAGCTATCTCAACTTCAGACTCACATCTGTTCCCAATGCTAGGGCTGATTTTTACAGCCGTCCTTGTTTCTGCAGTAGAGACCTCAGACTGATGCTCTTAGCAGAAGGGACATGGAACAGCACGAAAGCTTGAAGAGAGGCTACACGAGAGCTGAAACACTTTACAATCCATGTTAACTTTACACAGAAACCGCGGCCAGAGGAAGGGTATCTGGAATTAAATGTGCAATGGCCATGTCAAATATCATCTGAGTCCTTGGAAGCTCCTGAGTCCATAAACAAACAGAATCTCCCGCAGGCTGAAATTTCTGCCATCTGAGAAGAATAAATCTCTTCAAGCACTGGATTAAAATTAGAGCTGCCAATTAATTGCAGTAAAACTCAAGCGATTAACCTCCAAAAAATTAACTTGGTTAAAAAAATTAATCGCAGTTAATCACCGTTTTAATCGCACTGTTAATAATAGAACAGAATACCAATTGAAATTTATTATAAATATTTGTGGATGTTTTTCTACCTTTTCAAATATATTGATTTCAACTATAACACAGAATACAAAGTGTACAGTGCTCATGGTATATTATTATTTTTAATACAAATATTTGCTCTGTAAAAAAACAATAAATAATATTTTTCAATTCACCTCATACAAGTATTGCAGTGCAATTTCATTATCATGAAAGTGCAACTTACAAATATAGAATTTTTTTACATAACTGCATTCAAAAACAAAACAATGTAAAACTTTAGAGCCTACAAGTCCATTCAGTCTTATGTCTTGTTCAGCCAATTGCTAAGACAAACAATTTTGTTTACATTTATGGGAGATAATGCTATCTGCTACTTATGTACAATGTCACCTGAAAGTGAGAACAGGCATTCGTATGGCACTGTTGTAGCCGGCATTGCAACATATGCTAAACGTTCGTATGCCCCTTCGTGCTTTGACACGTAGATTGCACAATATTTCATCTTTTTTTTAAAGTGTAAATATTTGTAATAAAAATAATAATATGACGTGAGCACTGTACACTTTGTATTCTGTGTTGTAATTGAAATCAATATTTGAAAATGTAGAAAAAAATCCAAAATATTTATAATAAATTTAAATTGGTATTCTATTATTGTTTAATAGTATGATTAAAACTGTGATTAATTGCGATTAATTTTGTTTAATCGTTTGACAGCCCTAGTTAAAATTTAAACCCACTCTCCTGCCCAGCCATCCTCCAAGCCAAATGCTAACCCTGCACCAAGAACTTATACTGACCCCATACAGGGCAAGCCTGGAATAGCCACCCAGCCGGACAGCTCACATTTCTTTTCCAAGATCAGCCTGGGGTGGATTTTATAGTTAGACTCAGGCAGGGATGAAAGTAACTTACAGGACTTACCGGTACTGCCGGAGTCCTGAGGGGGGCGTGGCCTCAACCAGAAGAGGCGGTGCCTCAAGATTTAAAGGCCCTGGGGCACCGGCTGTGGCTGGGAGCCCCAAGGCCTTTAAATCAACCCGGGGCTCCCAGCTGCAGAGGTGGCTGGGAGCCTTCCAGGGCTCCTGCCACCGTGGAGCTCCGGACCCTTTAAATCCCCACTGCAGCTCCGGCCGCTGGAGCTGGGGCGGGATTCAAAGGGCTCTGGGCTTCCCGCAGCCGGGGGAGCTCTGAGCCCTTTAAATCCATCCCCAGCCCGGCTGCCGGAGCTGTGGGCGGGGGGTTTAAAGGGCGCTGGGCTGACCGCAGCCATGGCAGCCCAGAGTGCTTTAAATCCGGCCCCAGCCCGGTCGCCGGAGCCGCGGGTGGGATTTAAGGGGCTCTGGGCTGCATGCTGTGGCGGGGAGCCCAGAGCCCTTTAAATCCCTGCCGCAGAAGCCGGTGTGGTCCGGCACGGCTTACTGGCTCTTGCCAGTACGTCGTACCGGACCATACCAGCTTACTTTCACCTCTGGACTCAGCCACAGACCGCTAGGTTCTTAAAGGTATCGGGGGACCTAAACATGCAGATTGATTGGAAAATCCCATTGGGCCCCTACTAAGCAGTGCCTCATTGCACTGATTTCAATGGGAGTTCGGCACATCAGTGCCTCTGTAAATCTGGCCCATAGAGACCAGGTGATTGGACCAACATCACAGACCAAACCTCACAGAACTGGGCAGATCCCGAGTCCAAATCCTGTGCCTTGACCATAAGACTGCTTCAGGTCACTGACCAACCTTGCAGAGCCATGGTGAGGATGAGCTTTTCTCTCTGGGTTGAGAGTCACATTCGCTCCGCACTTCTCCTCTTTTCCTGCTTTTTGAAGAAGACATAAAGCACTTAAAACTGCCATGCTGGTGTTTAACAAATACCCCCCACTCCCTCATCCCCAAGCCCCAGCATCACCCATACACGCAACGTCATGCTGGGTCACACCACGTAGGGTGGCACACAGACAAAGAACTGGGCTGCAGCAGCCGCTGTGGGAAAGGGCTGATTATTCCCATAGCTGTGCTGACTGAAGACGGAATTTCACATCCTGCCACTCTTTTTTATGCCAAGTCTAACAGGTGCAGTCAGGCTAACTACAGGGAGTGAGTGTATTGTACAAGGCACCAAGGATGGTCCAGCAACCAGGCCATTAGCTTAGCACTCAGGTGACCCAAGTTCAAGTCCCTTCTTTACTACAGATTAACAGCAAGTGCTTTAGTCTCAGTTTTCCCCTCTGTGAAATGGGGATAACATCCCTCCCAGGGTGTTGCGAGGACAGCAGCATTAAAGATTGTAAAGTGCTTTGAGATCTACTGAGAAAAAGGGCTTTAGAGGATGCAGGTATTCTTATTGTATCTTTCTGAGCAAAGCCTGTTAAAGGGACACGTAGTTCACTGTAGCTCCAGTTATATTTAACATTCATACAGCACTGCTCCTTCAAGGACCTCACAGCACTTTATAAATACACATTACACCGTAACATCCCCCAAGGTAGGCAGCCGTTACTGTGCCCCCTTGCAGACAGAATTTGGCCCTCTGTGTCAGTTTCTGACAGTAAGGGGGCCCAGTGCCCTTCCTTTGGTGTAAATCCACCGTGGATTCAGAGGTGCCAATGAAGACATTCCATACTTACACGGGTGTTGCTGAGATCTGATTTTGGCCAATTCTTTTAAAACCTCCTAATCTCAAAAACAACAATAGCAAAGGAATTAACAGAAGCTCAAAGAGATGATGGATCAGTGATGAAATGCCACAGTCTGTCCAAGCAAGTGAACTGGAGCAGCCCACTTTCCTGCCTCCCCCAGTCTAAAGAGAAGTGTGGGGCTCCTCCTGCTTATCTTGACTTGATCTTAGCCTCTTTATTGCAGCGGACGTGGCTAGATACTGATTGTCTGGACAGTCCAGAAAAAAGCTAGTTTTCAAAATTAGCAATATAAATATGGTATTTGCACAGGCAAACTGACCTGCTGGGCACTTAACAACATTACAGCATAAAAGTGCCTCCTTCAGAGTGCAAATGGAGTGTGCAGCTGGTTTTGCTGGTGCAATCAGGTCTGTGTGCTGAAGTCCGCACAGAGTGTTGGAGGTGGCGGAGCCACAACGCTTCAGTGATAAAAGGGCTCAGATTTCACTGAACAACTCCTTAATGCTGGCTACCAGACAAATGAAGCAGCAACGCTGCCAGTGACAATCAAAGGCAGCTTTTGCATATTGTGTAGCAGGAATGGGTGCTGGCTATTAACTAGCCTCGGAGGGATTGCTTCAGAGAACTTTCTTCTGAGAATGTGACGAAAGATTTAAGAACTGAATTATATGGGATGACACCATAAGATATTATTTTTCCTTTTGTTCATCTGGGGTTGATTTAATTAATCTAGCAAATCCAAGAGTTATTTAAAAAGAAAGGAAAAGAAAAGAAAAACAGAGTGCCTCTCTTACAAGATGCTCATTTTCCCAGACTGTAGAGCTATTCAGCTTATTCACACATCTTAGTTTTAACTTAATTGCTACAATTATTGTGGGCCTGACTGTGCAACATTACTCATGCGAGGAGTGTTTACTGACAAGAATAGTCCCAAATAAGCTACTTGGGTGAGTAAGGATTGAAAGCTAAGTGTAATAGTGTGGAATTGAACTCACTAATGAAAACTACATCCTAGTTTAGAACTGACCTACGAGAACATCACGGCCCAACAGTATTTCCCACTACGTTCCACACGCAGCTTGTAGAGTATGAGAATTTACTGCAGGCTACATGCACCTCTATGATAAATCTTCTGAGCGATCATGAATTCATTTGCATTGCACGATCACTCAAACCCAGCATACTATTGCTATGGCCACCACAGAACCAAAGGAACAGGAGTTCCCATGGTTGAGTGGGAACAGATGTCCTTCTGAGTTCACATGGTAAGTATGTGACTCTTGGGCTTTGAACAGCAAACTGAGTTGGAGGCATCTGGCTGTAAATACATATGACCAGTTACTTGGCATCACAAACTGCAGTCAGGGGAAAAAAACAAACCCAAATTTCTGCAGAGGGCATGTGGCAACTAACAAAACCTCTCAGGAAAGGGAGACTGTTTTATCTGCAGGACAACCACTGAGCCCAAAAGGGCACTCGGGAAAACAACTGACTCTTTTCAACAGGAGTAACATTCACGGGAGCAAAAGGAAGATGGTCTGCAGGGGTGAACCTTCATGCATGAGTGAGTCATAACTCAAACAGGAGGAGCAAAGTTCTGGTCTCCGCTGGAGCCCTGCTGACTTCAGCAGAATGGCATCAGTATAGCTAGGAAGCACTCAGCATGGAATAACCAAGTTAAGTGAGGCACATCTAACACAATCAGTGGGCTAGTGAGTCCCTCCCCATAGACAGGCTCTCGGGGATTTAGATCATGTCAGAACAGCAGTGTACAGTAATAACGGCATCAAATGTATCAGACTGTACGACGAAACAGTGAGGATTTCCAGCCAGTCCAAAGGCCTCAACCTTATAACAGAAAACCCACTTGTCCAACAAACTTACTCAGCGACATGTTTGGGAAACCAAAGGAAGAGGAAGAAGGAACAATGTGGAACTCTTCCAGTTTTAGAGACGTGTGTGTGATGTATGGATCTTCAACAGAGCCTCAACCCAGAAGCTTCAGCACAGCCACTTCCCACAGGAGTAACTCCGTGAGCCGACAGCAGTAGTGGCCTGTTAGCCTCTAATGGACGAGCCGCTAAAGGGAGGCAACACACGTTCTTCAATTCATGTGTGTCACTGTGGCCAGGGCAACCTTAGGAACGGCTGGGCCCGATTCGAATACCCGGTGGCGCTCCATGTCTTCGGCAGCGGTGGGTCCTTCACTCGCTCCGGGTCTTTGGCGGCGGTGGATCCTTCACTTGCTCCGGGTCTTCGGTGGCACTTCAGTGGCGGGGGGTCCTTCAGTGCCGTGGAAGACCTGGAGCGAGTGAAGGACCTGTCGCGGAAGTGCCGCTGAAGACCCGGACCAGCGCTGGGTATGTAAAAAAAAATTAAAAATTAAAAAGGCGCCTAAGGCGCGGGGCCCGATTCTGGGGAATTGGGGGAATCGGCCTAAAGCCAGCCCTGGTTGTGGCAATCTGCTTATGCAAAGAGGTGTCTGTATGAATAAGTTGGGCAACTGCAACATGGCCATTAGTTTGTGATGGAAGAGGGACTGCGCATGTAAACTGGCTCCGTAGGTTGGGTCTGATCCTTGGAAGTGCCGCACACTTGCGAATCCCACTGAAATCAGCAGGAGGGCACTCAGCCCCTTATCAAAAGGGCACCACACGATGGAAGTCTTCCCTTTACTGGGGCTGCTGAACAATTTACTGATAAATCAGAGCCCAGCTAGGAGGCGTAAGGCTTGGCAGCCTGATTTCCAGAGCGGCTGAGCATTCACAGGCCCAGCGAAGTCAGTGGGAGCTGTGGGATGTCAGTCTCTCTGGAAACAAGGCCACTTATTGAGGAACCTAAATATGGATTTAGATGCCTTGCTTTAGACACTCAAGTTGGAAAATTGTGGCCTAGATTTAGCTTTATTAACAGACTTTTGATTGAGTTTGAGTAGATCATTCATCATCATGTGCAATAGCCTCCTGCCCCTGGGGTGTCGGTCTCGCAGAAATACTAGGGCAAAGAGTGAAAAAAAACCAACTCATCCTGCTGGATTCATAACTTCCTTGGCCTGGGTCAAGCGAGCTTTTAAGTAGCTTGTTTTTCAGTTGAATCATGGCATTTATTTTTTCACTGAATGGGTTTAAGAGACAATATGGAGTTTGAAAACAGATGAATCACAGCAATACCTTTGAAAAGAAAGGGAAACCTGGAGTCATGGCAGCCAGAACTCCCTATCAGGCAGTGAAACAATCTGTCAAGGTCATCTGTGCTACACATACTAGGAATAATGTACCTCAAGCAAGAAAATATTAGGTAGAAATTTTAAATAATAAAGTTGTTTTGGTTGATTTTTATAGGAAAAAGACATCATTTTGCAAATTCTGCTTTAGAGAGATGCGTTTGACATAAGTAACGCTTATCATAGCTTAGTGAGAAGCTTAAATCCATCAACCAAATAATAGAAATTGTACTTGCATAAATAAAGAGATACTTGTAAATTCTTCCAAATTAAACCCGAAGGGCTGTGAAAATAGATGCAGCTCGTCTAACAAATGTAATTTCTGTTCCCACTTTGCTGCTAGTGGTGCAGAACACACACACTAACTCTGTTTGGAAAACTCGCTAAAGCTAAGCAGATCTGGGAAGCTGGAGCTGTGTACTCTATTGACGGCATTACAGCAACTTTAACTCTGTCACATTAATGCTAATTTAGCTTCCACACTCAGCAAAGTCTGTTACAGACATGAAAAATGTCACAGGAAACTGCATAAAGCACAAATACTTCTACTTCAGCAAGGCAACAAAAGGGCTGATTTACCCCATCCCCTTCTTGACAAGATCTGCTACAGGAATTTTGCATTTGTCAAAGTAGCACGGACATCTGCATGATGTTTTCCCCTCCCATTTTAACATGGAAACAGTCAAGAACAAATCAAACATTCTGCCCCATCCAATGAAATGTGATGAAAGTGTAAAAAAAAAATGGTCTTATGGGGGGAAACAGTTTCCTCTTTGATCTCGCTCACTTGAATTAAACATAATTTAAATTAATAATTGAGAATGTGTCTTTTAGGGAATTATCTGGACTGTCTTTACAAATCACAACTTAAAAGATTGGTCTATTGCATAACATCCGTTTAAGATTTTTTTTATCTTTATAAGAACTTATAAAACAAGATTTACATTTATCCTAATTATTTGCTAGTTTTCTAACGTCAGCCTTGAATCTTTTGGGATACAGTAGCCCAATGAACAGAATATTGCTTACTGTCAGTGTTACTGAAAAAATAAAATAAAAAGCTCCTTATGTACAAACCTCAGTGTCTCTCCAAAGCATTAAAACTTAATTTGTGATAATCCTCTTTTGCATAAACTTGGGTGTCGTACACTAAACTGGCACACATCAATTAAGATTATCTGCTGCTGAATATTAACACACGCTAATTGTTTCCTCATGTCTTAAACTTCCATTGCATTTAAATACTGGAGGAATTATGGACAATCACCATACTGAGTACCATGGCAGTTTGGAAGAAGGACATTATGCTATTAATAATCTGAATAGTGCAGTCACACAAGATAATAAATGGGTTTATACTCAGAATGTTGTTTATGGATGCAAATGCATAGACAGCTTGTGCGCCAGGAACCCACACAGCTATGTAAATTCTATTCTTCTGGCTATTGGTTTCACTGTACCAGTCACTATGAATAATACAAATTGCCAATCACTCATGACAGGCTGCAGAATTGTTTTGATTCATAATATCCCCTAGCTTTGCTAGTCTCGTGTTTAATAGGATGAAGATGTGCTGCCATTCTCAACAGGCTGCGCTATGGCATGGTAAGTCAGGCAGTCTGCAATCCCATTTCTCTAAGAAGCTGGAAGTATTCATCTACAAAAGGCCTCCTATGGGACTCACTCTTTGCCCGATATTATCTAAGGAATTTTTCTGTGTCAATTAATGTGTGTGGGGGGTGGGGGTAGCTGCTCTTCACTTGTAAAATCCAAGCAGCAAAAGGAGTGTGTGTTCAGTTTCCCAAATGCCTATCCCCTTTGAACGCTTGCCGTAGATTTTATACGATGACTATTTACACACCAAACAGAAGGGGTCCCTAATGCTCCCAGAACTAGAACGTACTGACTGGAATAAGAGGAGAACCAAGCAAAGAGAGCTTAACCATGCAGAGTTCTTTGCTATAGGTCAGCAGCCATAACACAAGGGCTCGATCCTGCTCCTATGCAATCTAATGGTAAAACCTCCATTGATTTCACTGGGGACAGAACTGGCCCCCAAGCGAAGGTAGAAATGTTAAGACAATACACGGCCGAGCCATCCAGCTATTCAGCCAAGGACGCTTACAGGGTTCAGTCCTTCCACGTGCCGAGCAGCTTGGCCCAAACCAACAACACACTTATGTGCATGGTTCCCACGAGTAGTCCCACTGAAGAGATGGAGCAGGAGTGCTCCACACCTGACAGGATCAAACCCCTAATGATCACTGACACCCCCCACATTCCTTCCTCCAGAACCCCTGTGCAAAGAGTCTGAATATTCTCTGCTACAGATTCATCATTCTGGGATGTATGGGAAGACGCACTGGAACTCTCTTAGATGCCCCTTGTTTCTGATAAAGAGCCGAACCCTTCCTTGGAGACTCCCAGATCTTCCCATCACTTTCACGCCTCCAGCTGACAACCTAGGGCCTGCAGCCTCCCATACTTCTGCAGAGTCCCTTTAACTTCACTAGGGTAAGCTGGGGGTCTCGGGGGGCCAGGCTACCAAGTGCTGATTCTGGAATAGGCTTTAGCCTGTCAGCCCAGACCAGGGCAGTCTACGTCTGTGCAGCATGAGGCACCTAGCTGCTGTTCCTCAATCAAACTATGAGTAAATGTGCCGACAGCTCTGCCATTGGGAAGTTTGCTATGGGGGGAATTTTGAGGTGAGCTGTTAGATCTCTCTGAATGGGATCATTTCTCCCCCTCTGACTCCGATGCCTCTACTACATGCAACATGGAATGCACGTCTCCTTTCAAAGCTTTGCCTTATCCTGCAATGCCCCATTTTTCGATCCTCCTGCCCTTGGATGAGCGATAGCAGAGACAGCTGAATGTCTCCTAATTCTTACACCTTCGCCTATAATCACAACAGAGAGACTGAAAAAGGCTGAGTGCAATAGGACCTCAGAGTTTCAAACACCTCGGGAATGGAGGTTTCTGGTAACTCTGAGATGTTCATAACTCTGAACAAAACATTATGATTGTTCTTTCAAAGGTTTACAACCAAACACTGACTCAATACATCTTTGAAACTTTACCATGCAGAAGAAAAATGCTCCTTTTCCTTTATTTTGTAGTAGTTTATGTTTAACACAGTACCGTACTGTGATTGGTTGGTTGGTTTTTTGTCTCTGCTGCTGCCTGATTGCATACTTTCAGTTCCAAAGGAGGAGTCTAGTTGACTGGTCAGTTCGTATCTCTAGTGTTGTAATTCTGAGGTTCTACTATAGATAATTGGAGAGAATTCCTGAGGAAGTCAGCCAGGTCACCTTATTTGGTACGTGGCTTCTCTAAGCCATTTCCAGCTTCTTGGCTTTGCACCTGCCTTTGCAGAGGGAAGCAGTTTTCACTAAAGCTCTTAACTGCAGAGGTTTTCTGAAAATCCCTCTTCCCTCTCCATGCAGCTAGCAGAACAGTGAGAGGCAGATTGTCTGTGGATGCAGAGGGCTTAGAGAGCACAGGATGGAAAAGGATGAAAAGGAAAGGAGGAACAAACCAGAAAAGTTAACTGAAGAGGAAGGGGGGGGCATAAGGAGGGCTGAAAGGGTGAGTGAATGGGTGGGAAGAAATATTCACAGCAGAAGCAGAAAGGAGAGTTCGGCTGAATGATAAATTCTGAACGAAGGACAGAGATTCCCCAATGCCACCTGCTCCACTGTCTGCTTTTATTTATGGTGATTTAGCTAATTTAGGGGAGTCAGCCTGCTAAGGAGGGCAGGAGTGAAGGATTTGGCTATAATTTGCAAACTCTTTGGGCCAGGAACTTTGTCTGCTTGGCCTTAATGTGCCACACAGACCACTGCCCCTGTGGTACCACACGGTGGTAAACAACAGTTCTGTCAGGCTGGAGATGGTCTGGGCTCTAACGTGTCAGGGCTCTGCTGACATCAAACAGCAAGAACATCTAAGGGGTCTAGGAATGAATCCAGCCCCCAGCTGACCTACACTTCCAAAGCTCTAAGTATGCCAGCCACCAGGATTCCTCATCTGTGGTGCAGAATCTGGTGGTTTAATACTAATTCCATTAAAGAAAATGTAAGACTGCAGAGGCGTGTGTGTGTGTGTGCGTGCGTGCGTGTGTGTTAAGGGGTGCTCTACTCGCTGCTGGAGGGCACCTCCTCCTGGCAGTTCTGGGGATTCGTTTGGACAGGCCGACACCCCTTCCTGCATTTGCACTCAGTCTCACTCTCAGGCTTGGGCTACACTCCCAACTCGTCGGTGTGACTACGTGGCTAAGGGGTATGGAAAATCCACACCCTTGAGTGACGTCGTTATACAGACCCAAAACCTGCTGCAGACAAGGCTTCTCCTGTCACCATGGCTACGGCCTGTTGGAGACGTGGATCGCCTACGCCAACGGGAGACGTTCTCCTGTCAGCGTAGGCAGTGACTTCGCTAAGCTTACAGCGGTGCACTTGCACTGCAGCGCTGTCCGTGTAGACATGCCCTCAGTCTGCCGCCCCCTCTCACTCCAGGAGCTGCTGCTGCTTCTTGTTGGCTCGGCCCTCCGGCCAGCTCACTAGGTGGTTTCCCCTTCTGGGGTGCTCTCCACGAGCAGCATCAGGCAGTCCTCACGCTGCTGCCCTGTGTCAAACTCGCAGCGATCCCAGGAGTCTAACTATTCACTGCCCTCGGCAGTACCACTCTGCAGGGGCTGGCAGGGAACCAGGCCTGCTCTCTATCCCGGGTCCAGCCCAGGGCCCTGTAGTGAACAGTTACAGCCTGTAGCTACGCCAACCTTCCTGCTCTCACTCCTGGACTCCTTCCCCTTCCTTCTCCCTTACCTCAGGAGAGGGACTGCAGACTTCCTCCCTGCTGCTCTCCCCACCTTGCTGGCTTTCTGGCTTTATCAAAGCCCCCTCCCCATCCCCCACAGGTGAGCTTCCCTCTAATAAGCTCCATCCACACAGCCTAAATCTCGCGTTTGCAGCTTAACTGGGTGAATGCGCCCACTTGGCCCAATTCAGCTCTTGCAGGGCCAGCGTCGAGAGTGCACCCCATCACAAGATGACATGCCTCGGAGCCAAAGGCTTTTCTCCATTTGCATTTTGGCTTGGAAGCTCTCACTGGACTACATTAGAATAGATCTAAAATGCAAGAACTCCTTAATGGTAACACATCTGTGCTGCATGCCTCGCTCACATAACGAGAGAGGAGTGTCCTGTCAACAGGATATCTGAGGAAAATAAACTGATTTCATTATTCCTCACCTGGTGCTTCTTTCAGGGCTTAAGTTTATCTTTTTCAGGTTAAACCAATGATCCTGGAAAGGTGTTTGCAATAATCTGAGGTATTTTCTATGCATACAACAGACCTAGCTGAGCACGGAGACATGTCCAGTCCCTCTACATGCTGGGAGGGTATGTCACTAAATCTTCATTATTCACTCATTAGGGTCTGAAAGGTGAAGTGGCAGGGTTAGCCAGTCACTGGATAAGCATGCACTGACTTTATGCCAGATCAAGTAGAAAGCCAGACGTGAAGCCAACAGGGTTATCGATTTAGGGATGAATTTCCCAGACAAAGCTTAGCCTGGGCACCTAGGCTAACATCCCTGATCTCTGAAAAACAATGGGAGCAAAAACTTTCACAGCAAGTTTTCAGGATCTTAACTTCATGACTCACCCAAAACACAGCAACTCCATGGGCAGAGCATTCCCAAATACCAGGCTGGGGGAACCAGTTCTATACCGACTCCAAGAGAAGAGCGCCACCTACTGAAGCAACAGCACATTATCATCCACCTGGGCTTTTCTCGGAGATCTCCCATCACAGAGGTTTGGCCAACCTTCCTTGCTTTAGGAGATCCGTTGAGATCACAGGGCAGAGGTGCTACAGGCTGCAGGTTGCTCTTACAGCTTCTGGCAACATCTCTTACATATCCACAGGAAAATACATAGGGAAAAAATAGCTCTTCAGTATATTTCATTTTTCTATTTATTATGCTCCCCTTGATATATTTGTTCTTCTCCTCCAGTTATTCAACATCCTGGTTCTAGATTAGACACATTACAGCTCCATATTGTGTTGGCTGCTAATTAATATCAGACAATGTTACAGAATCTGTCACCCAAACTGGAGAGGAAATGTTCCCGAAAGATGCATCACAGTTGTTACATTTCACAAAAGGAGCAAATGGAATCCTAAGCCCTTATGATAAAATAGATCAACTAAAGAGTTAGAGAGACTATCCACAGAATTAAGCACACAGGTGTGTGCTGGAAAATGCCACCACTACATAGTGACATGGGTAAGCTACTTTAAAATGCATTGCAGTCTGAAGAGAGGAAACTGGAATAAGGGGATATTAACCTTAATCACCATAGCATAAATAAATACAAACTAAACGTTTCATAATACCAAAAAGCTTTTGAAAAGTTCTTACACAAAGTAAGATCCTAAATGCTCAGCATCCAATCAAAGTAAGATCCTAAATGACTTGCCAACTATAAACATAAGTCACCAATATGATTAGAACTCAGGAGCTACTGACTCCTAGCCCAGGGCCCTAACCATTCCCCCAGCTCCTTATAGGCCTACATATCAGGGGAGGGATAGCTCAGTGGTTTGAGCATTGGCCTGCTAACCCAGGGTTGTGAGTTCAATCCTTGAGGGGGTCACTTAGGGATCTGGGGCAAAAATCAGTACTTGGTCCTGTTAGTAAAGGCAGGGGGCTGGACTCAATGACCTTTCAAGGTCCCTTCCAGTTCTAGGAGATAGGTATATCTATTAGAGCAGCATTAGCCTCACACTGTAAGTAACCACTGTAGACACAGCCATGTATTGAAGTTAATGGGACAGCCCATGGGACAAGTTACTCAAAAGCAGAAAGGTTTGTAGGCTCAGGTTTCAAATTCTTTTAGGAGGAGATTCACAAAACAAAATTTCAAAATAAGTGTCCTGGAGGCCTCGAGGATGACAGGAAAATTCCAAAGTGATGCCACAATTCAAATTCAGAGAGTCTCATTCCTCCCTAGTGTAACTGCTCTGAAATTACTTCACTGAAGATGTTCCATGGTGTTACTTTAAGAGTGAGTTTAGCTCAGCACTTCCATTCTTTCAATTTGGGGGCTCAAATGTTAGCAAAGGAGGTATAAACAACCAGAATTAACATTCTTCACCCCGACTCAATTGTTCTTTATAAAAATGTTCTTTAATGAGCTCAGCTGGGTGTCACAGCAGTGCTTATGTAATTACTTTTTATAACTCTGCCAGCTGAAGGCAATGGAGGACTGAAATCTTATCAGCGTATTACAAACTAATAACACCTACCCATACCTCCTCTGCATAGTGCTGCACTTGGTACGCTCAAATATCCTGGCCGTCATGCCAACAGAAAGCTGGAGTCAAATTAATGTTGGCAATGCAGTGCCTCTCCCCATCTGCAGGATTTCTCCCTGCAGAGGCCACACTTTGGAAGCACGTTCTTTCTGCTGCAACACTTGAAAATGAGAGCGAATTCTTCTTGGCATTGACTCTGTCATACACTCAGTCAGCTCTGAGACACCACTTGGCCTGTGCTGTAATAAGATAATCCATCGCCTGGGGTGCTTGAGGAAGGGAACGGCACTTCCAGCAACCGAAGGTCTGGGTTTATCACTACTACTGCTGTTATTGCTAGGCCAATCCTGACCTATTTGCTTAGTCAACACAGTTAACAAGAGTGTGATTTGAATAAGGAATGAGGTCTGAAATTTAGGATTTTTCCCATTACAAATGAATAATTGTTAATTATTATTACTGAGATCACCAGCTATATATATGACCACATCACCTTCTTCTAGTTATCTGGTTATAACATATGTCCTGGAGCGTTATGATATTTTAAAATACATATGTATTAATAAATGTTCTAGTGAGATGGAGTGAAAGTTTAGTGGTTAGAACAGGAAATTGGCAGTAAAACCTCAGTTCTGTGCTTGACTCTGCTACTGGATTGCTACATGACATCAGATAATCTATTTAATCTCGCCATGCCTCGGTTTCCCCATATGTGAAGTGAGGATAACACTTACAGTGTCTCGCAGTGATTTATAATGAATGTCTGTAAATCACTGGGATGAAAGGCACTATAAATGTGCATAGAACTGGTACTGAAAGCCTCTGACACTCTTACTACTGTTAAACCGTTATTAGTGCATGGAAGCTTTGAATGACTGAATGCAAAAAAAATTTCTACAGTAGGTTTCTGCAGGAAAACAAGTGCCTAGAATACAATCAAAGAGTAAAATTCCAACCGATTTTTAAGATGCCAAGGTTAAAACAACCTTGCATTTTCAGTTTTCTAAAGAAGGTCATGGGATCAGCCAATTAACAGTCACTACTAATTGACTCTTAAGGAGTGTCTCGATGGGATCCTGCCAAACCTGCAGAAGTGATGACATGTCATCTCTCCGGCAACGATCTCTGCACATTCCATGAAATTTATCTGAGCCCTAGATGGAATTAAGGTTCAATCCAGCGCGTCACTTAAACATGTACCTAACTTTAACCTCTGAGAAATCAATGAGTGTCCTTTTACTTAAAGCTAGGTGCATGCTTAAGTGCTTTGTAGCATCTCCCGAGTTCAGTTAGGCACTGGAAGCCACAGAGAGAAGGCGTCTGGTTCTCTAACTCTGTGTTGGTGGTGGAAGGTGCAACGGGGGAAAACAAAGACATCCAGAACCACCTTGTAAAGGTCCGAGTCAGAAGCTACATCTCACTTCTTGAGACAGCTTGAAAGATTATAGGGCAAGTGTTGGACGTTCCCTAAAGATTCTGAACTGAGACCCAGTGGAGGAGAACACAAGAATCTTCCCTGCAGATGCTTTAGTTAAGGCCCAGTGCTCCTGTGGGGTTAATAAATTATTTTTTAAATAAATTGTTTTTACACCGAGAGTGCTTTTCCTTCTATTGTAATATACATAGAGCTCAGCTCTTCGCACTCCCCTGTGTTTTCCATGTGGAATGTGAGTCCATCCTTTCCTTGCAGGGCCAGATTCTGACCTCACTCATGCTAGTCTGAACCTGAAGTAACTCTGGGATTAGACATGGGTACCCGAGAGCATCACCTAGCTCAGTCTCTTTTATATTACACTGTGGAATGAACTTTATTTGCAATTTTTCCTCACTGTGAGCCTGCTGTTAACAACTCTCTAGCACATAGAAGGAAGGAAGGAAGCTGTGTAACATGAGCACCCTGGAAATATGCTCCTGTAATGTCAAGCATCGGAACTCTCAACAAATGTTAGCCAGAGATCTTAGGAAGAGAAAGATAAGATTTGCAGAGCATATTTTAAGAGGTTCAGTGTGTGACACATAGTTCTGGGCACTGACAGGGAAATTCATGGCAGACGACAGCAAGACTGATTATACTGATCACACAAGGACCAGTAAAACAGGCCTTAACCCCTAAGTACTGTGTGCACTTGAAACAGGTAATCCTTTGTGTGAACAGAAAGGATAGCTAGTCAAGCAGCTGCCTGATTTGGGGGACCCCTGGTTGCTCACAGCCCCATTACAGACTCTGCTCACCAGAGAATACAATTAATTTTTTACAGCCTTCCTACAGACCTGTCCCAGGACAGTCCAATAATCGGAAGTGTGAGCGCGCGCTGCAAGTCTGACTCTGCAGCAGCAGAGAAGAGCAAACAGCGATTAGGGAGTACTGGTGCAGTGAGATATCTCAGCAATGTCAAGGACTGGACTCACCGAACTGAGAGCGATAGGTGCAGAGCACACTAATACACTGATCTAAGCACTAGCATGTTTGGAGGCTAACGGTGAATACAAGCTCAATCTTTAGTCCTTACTTATGGAAAACTTACTGAATTCAACCAGAGTGCTGCAGAAGTATCATCACACATTTGTTCCACAATGCAGGGAAGAATATGACACGATCACATGGTATTAATTTGTTTTTAGTCATCAAGGTGTTAATTTCTGGACCAGCTAGGCCGAGCATGGCAAGCAACAAGTGCATCTCCAAAAATAGATTTAGAAAATCCTGTTCATAAGGGATGGAAGCTTTCGGGTATTTGGCAAGTTAAACATTTACTGTAGCAACAGAATTTTGAAAGAAGAAAAGCAATAATGAAAGAAAAGCTGTGCCAAGCTGTTGAATTTGCATATGCAAAATATGCACCTGCAATTTAACTGTGGGCATTAATCAGTGTATCTGTATAAGCCCTAGAGCTATAAGGAACAGATGCTCTTTGGCATCCTTTATAGGTGAAGTCAGAGAATTGAGGATATGTACACCCACCTGCTGCCAGGCTAATTTGCATATGCTACTCTCTGGCTCCCCCTACTGATAAAAGGGGAAATATAAGGGACTCCCTACCTAGAGGGATAATCTGCATATACTTTGGAGGAGTTCCATGAAATGCCAAAAGCTGTTCCCGCCGGCATTTCTCCATGCTCCACACTCATGAGCTGCATTAAACATGACACACAATTGCAGGTACAGGAAAGGAGCCACAAGTGTGAGAATTCATGGGCTTTACTCAGTGGGGAAGCTGGACCATCCTAATCTGGCTGTCAGTGGGCCCAGATTGGTTAGTCAGGCCCAAGAAGAACAAAGGAGAACAGGGATTTCAGTTTGGAGTTCTTGTCTCCCAGCTTTGGTGAGAAAGATTCTAACCAAGTGTCGTGGACTCTGCTGGAAAACCAAACCCTGGTAGCAATGACTGGACAGAAGCTGACAGCTGAAAGCCAAGGAGAGCAGTGGCAGACTGAATGGACCTTGTCTCATTTGGCCACAGCAAGTCCACAACTGAAGGGACAGGCAGAGGGAAGCCTCTGCACCCACCTGACAGAGAGGGTTGGGCTGGTTTTGTGGAGGAGGCTGACATGGGGCTTTCTGCTGGCAGGCTATTTAGTTTCTTTTCCCAATCAAATTGGTTCTGTTTCCAGATAACCAATACTCCAACATGTGCCTGTGAGAGGGGGAAAATGACCATTAAAGATGATGAGGGTGTTTATATTTTAATTTCCTAAATCCGGAAGCATGAGCATGGCTCCAGTTGGGCATGCAAGCCAAACGTGTCATCAGCTGTGATGCTAGCAAAGGCAGCAGGAGCAAGGTAGGTAGCCCCATCCAGGAACTGCCTCTAGCTGAAAGTTGAGGATGTTTCTGGAAGTGCTGTTGCATCACTCAGGGAAGAATTTTACATCTAACTTCAATATGTCACTGAGATGATTAATAGATAGTAAGGCCAGAAAGGGCCATTGTGATAATCTAGTCTGACCTCCTGTATCACACAGGTCATTGGACTTCCCTGAATTAATTCCTGGTTGAACTAGAGCAGTTCTTTTAAGAAAAACCTCCAATCCTGAGCTAAAGGTGTCAAGCAATGAAGAATCCACCATAACCCTTGGTAAACTGTTGCAATTGATAATTACCTTCAGTGTAGAACTTTGCACCTTTATTTCTAGTCTAGATTTATCTAATTTCAACTTCCAGCCAGTTGATCTTGTTATACCTCTGTAAGCTAGATTGATCAGACATCATCTATCAGCAATTTCTTCTCCCCATATAGGTACTTATAGGATCAAGCCCCCCCCCATAACACATAGACTGAGGAGCTCAGTCTATCACTATAAGCCATGTTTTCTAAACCTTTAGTCATTTTCACGGCTCTTCTCTGAACCCTCTCCAGTTTATCAACATCCTTCTTGAATTGTGGACACCAAACCAGAACACAGTGTTCCAGCAGCACTTGCCCCAGTACCAAATACTGAGCTAAAATAACCTCTCTACACTTACTCGAGATTCCCGTTTATGCATCCAAGTATTTCATTAGTTCTTTTGGCCACAGAGTCTCACAGGGAACTCATGTTCAGCTTGTTTATCCACCATGACCCCTAAATCTTTTTCAGAGTCACTGCTTCCCAAGGCAGAGTGCTCAGTCTTGTAAATATGGCCTGCATTCTTTGTTCCTAGATGCACACATTCACATTTAGTTGTATTAAAACACATATTGTTTGCTTGTGCCTAGCTTTCCAATCCACCCAGATCACCCAGCATCAATGACAATTTTATGTTTTCTCCTACATAATTTATAAATATGTTAAATAACGTGAGGCCAAGAAATGTTCACTGTGGGATCCCACTGGAAACACTTGCCCAATGACAATGACCCATCACTGAGTCAGTTTTTAATCCATTTAATGTGTCCCATGTTGATTTTGTATTGTTTTAGTTTTTAAGTATATTACATGAACTCTCTTACCAACCAAACTTGTAACCTCATTAAAAAATATATCAAGTTAGTTTGACAGGCTCTATTTTCCATCATCCCATGTTGACTGGGATTGATTATGCTACCCTCCTTTAATTCTTTGAACCTGGTATCAGATGTTGCATCATTATGCCTAGGATCGATGTCAGGCTGATAGGCCTGTGATTACCTGGCTCATCGCATTCACTTTTAAAATATCGATACAGCATGATGCAGGAGTAGTTTGGGTTGGATGATCTAGCCTTGGATGTCATTCATATCCTGAGGACCAGCAATCCACAGGTCAGTATATATAACTGTCTTGTTGCACTGCATGGGGACTGCTGAGAGGATCTGTTACAGATCCCACAATACTATCTACGGAGAGAATCTCATCCTCTCTGTTTGTAATGTATCAGAGGGTAGCCGTGTTAGTCTGGATCTGTAAAAGCAGCAAAGAATCCTGTGGCACCTTATAGACTAACAGACGTTTTGGAGCATGAGCTTTCATGGGTGAATACCCACTTCCTCAGATGCATGTACATGCATCTGAGGAAGTGGGTATTCACCCATGAAAGCTCATGCTCCAAAACGTCTGTTAGTCTATAAGGTGCCACAGGATTCTTTGCTGCTCTGTTTGTAATGTTTGGAGAAATTTGCAAAATGCTGTTGTGAAACGAGGAGCGGCTCTTATTTATATGGAACAAGTAGGATTGGACCAAGTAGCAAGAGGATCTTTGTAGAATAAACTGCTTCTGATTGAAACTGCTGCTTTCCTTCAAGCAAGCCAGTGTTACTAGTGACTACAGAAATGGAGTTGTCCCAAGAGCTCCAGATCTCGCTGAATCAGGTTGCTTTGCCTTATGAGGCAGACAGCCGCAACTCGTAGTGACTGGGAAGACATTGTCTGGTGCTTTAGTCACGTGAGTGAAAGGGGATGTGATGCTCGTTCCCAGGGGTATCCAGGGTTGTTAGGCACCTCACCTAGGGTTGCCAGGTGTTCGGTTCCTTCCTCAACGTGCATGTAGGTGGAGGGATTATGGGCACATCTCCTGCCAGACACACCTCCCTTGGGGCCAGCAGCACTGGGCATACGTCCCTCCAATGTTGGCATATTATAGCTTGTTCCTGTGTGGGGCACCGTGGCCCCCTCTCCTGCTCCAGCACAGCACAGGGATCTCTGTATAGATTGATGGATGGGACTCATTTTGAGCTCATCTAGTTTCTCAGCAGACATGTTGCACATTACTCCTCAGAGGTTGGCTTCTATCACGATTAAGTGTTATCCTTAGTCATTATGAGTCCTAATGCTCCTACGAGAGATTGAGAGCAGACACTACGCTTCTCTTCAGAATAACTCCGATAATTTCACATTCCCTCTCCAGCCTTCCCCTCTGCTCCACCTCCACACCTGGCTGGTCCCACCTAGACAGAATCAGCACTGAGCTGA
Source organism: Gopherus evgoodei (assembly GCF_007399415.2). Taxonomy (NCBI): domain Eukaryota; kingdom Metazoa; phylum Chordata; order Testudines; family Testudinidae; genus Gopherus; species Gopherus evgoodei. The sequence goes on from NC_044331.1 coordinate 1,997,198, forward strand.
TAAACAACAGAGTCCATTCTGAAAGCCAGCTCTTGACACGGTGCCCAGGGAGAAATGGCTGAGGGACATTTGCAGTCACGTGTCACATTCCAAGAGAGACAGCCTCGTTCTGTGGATGTGAAACAGGCTTTGTCAGATGCTAGATATCACTAGGTCAGTCTCCAGTCAACTGTCCTATTGGGCTTAAAGGGAAGTAACCAAAAATCAAAGGAGGGAAAAATCATTTGCAGCATTTATTGGAATAAACAAAAAAAGAGAGCATGCTCGGTGGGTGGAACTGTAACTTCTGCCTTTCCCAAAGATCCCAGAGTTTGCTGGTATACCAGAGTGTTTTACTTCAATCTGGATAATTCACTCCGTGTAAACAGGTGAAATTCACTTCTGTGCAGAGCCCAAGAGCAGGCCCAGGCACCACATTCCACTGAGGCTTTCATCAAGCAGCTCTTCAGCACGGTCTGCATCTGCCTGACACTGAAGAGCAGCAGAGACAGCAGGCTCAGCTTCCCGTGAGAATTATCCCATTGCAGGGCTTTGGTGTGATAGCCTGTTCAGAGAAGGGGCAGCAATATGCCACAGAGCATAGGGGAAGATTATTAAGAGTCCCATTGGATCAGAGAGATGCCTTGAATGTATCACACACATCAGAGAGAGAGGCCATCGTGCTCCCAGTAATAACTAGAGTCAGGCGAAATCTGCAAGTGAATTTCCACAAATGCCTCAGCTCTGATTATGACATTCGTGCGAGGGAGCTTTACAGGCACAGGCATTCACAGAAACCAAATTGCTCCACCATGAACTCACAGACACCATGTTATACGCTGGCGTGTGTGAGTATTCATGGTGGACGTGCTTGTGTGGTAACACACAATATGCATGTGGGTTGCTGAGCAGTCACAAAAATTAACCAGCGCAGCGCAAGCGGCAAGCATTGAACACTCCCATGGAAACATGAGAGTTAACGAAGTGTACTGAATAAGTTCAAATAAGGAGTAAATCTGAGCCAATCATGATTTGCCTATGGATACCTCACGTCATGCAAGAGACTAAATTAGCAGGACACTGTTTTTGTTGTGAATCATTCACTTGGGTCTAAGAAAAACAACTTACATTTATACGGCATCTTTATCCTGAAGGAGCACGGAGTGAGATGGCTAAACAAATGATAATATTTTCAAATGTACTTACAAGACTTAGGAGCCTACATCCCCATTTGCAAAATTGACCTAGGCCCAGGTTTTCAAAGGTATTTAGACATTACTCCACTAGGTGTTGCAATGCCAATTGCATTTGGAGCCTACGTCCCACTGCCTTTCATTGAGACTGGCTCCTACGTCATTCAGGAGCGGCTGGCTGCGGGTGTCTAGTTGCTGTGTAGACATACTCTTTGTGTGCACACAATGTCACTACCTGCCTAGCTGGTATCAACTGGCAATATTCTACAGACCTTGCAGGTGAAGCAAGTCTTAAGGAGGGATCGATTTCTCTTTGCAGAATGTTTGTATTGCAGCTGTAGTCTCTGGCACATTTTAAGAAATCTTCAATAATTTCCAACTTCCAGTGATAGCTTCCGAGTTATTTCCATCTTCCCGCCATCCCCTTCACTAGTCTCATTGCAGGCATGGACAGTTTTAGCAACTAGAAAGAGTACCCAGACAGAAGGTTCAGAATTTAGAAGAACTTTTGAAAGACTTCATGTAAATATTCTGTACTCTTAGATTTAAAATGTTGCACATCTTCTGGGTATGTATTAAAACAGAGAAAATGAGTTGATAGGTCATAAATCTAGAGTTGTCTGCACCATGAAATAAATATTTATCTGTTTAAACATTTTACAACTGACCTGATATTTAGCACTGAGTAAAAAGCCTTTTACAAACCCAAACTAGGACACATATATCCTGCTTTGACTACAGGCATTATTACAGTATCAGGCTTGGGAAGAGTTTCGTTGTCAACAAAAGTTACCCGCACAGCTCCTCAAGCAGAGAAGAGACTGTAGCCCAAGGAGTTTAATTTGAAGCAGGTCATTAGGTAGATTTTAGCTCTCCATCCATTCACCTGACACCAGACGGCAGAGGTTCTCTCCAAAATGAGTTGCTACAATCCTCAAATTACAATCTAAATAATTTTATGGCCAATCTCCAGATGAATGTCAGAGGAGAGATTCCCACGGCTTTCATTTTAGAAAGCATTTTGAAACAGAAATCCTCACCTCCGCTGATTGCTCACCATGTTTGACATTGCAGACAGAGGATTCCAGTGTCCCTTTCAGCAGCGTCAAAATCTCCTGGACTAACCTCACTTTGTTCTGAGCTTGCCCAGTGGTAACATTCTGCAGTGTCACTTGAAGGTCATGGGTTTATTTCCCTGCTCTAACCTGGAGCTTCCCAGGACACCAAGTGCTAGATGTGTAGCAGAGGTTGCATGAATTGCCTGGCAGGGGTAGACTTCATTGCCTCACTCAGCCGTGACCAGATGATTAGGGAGTGGTGTGGATGGATTCCAAAGACAAGCCTGGAGAGACAGATTTTGCCTATGAGGGAGGGATGTCAAGCAATGAAAACTGGGTGGCTCTTAAGGGTCCACAGCGATCCATGAAGGGAGTGAAAAGCACAAGAATCAGTTTGTATTACAGCCCTACATATTAATTCTGACGACAGTGCAGAGATAAACAAAAATGTAAAACCGGGGTTAGTTCTTGGCCACTTGAAAACTTCACTTGTCTGACATAAGTGGCTTCGCAGCATGGACATTTCCAAAGCGAAGGAAAGTGCTGCTCTCTGCCTACCTGGCAGAAAGACTGGCACTAAGGCAGGGGCCATTTCATTTACAGTACTGACAGCTTGACACAGTTCCTGGCCCTGCATAAAGAGGTGCCCAGAATCTCCCAATCCCCAGCTAAACGGACTTAGTTGTCCTACACTATTAATCTCTCTAACCAGAGGCTGCAGCCCAGTCTACCAGAGAAGCTCCTACCCCAGGATGAAGACCTGTTTCTTTTTGTTGAGTCACAAGGAAGATGCTGGAAGGCAACAGAAACACACCTCTCAGCTGGGACATGAAAATCTGGGACAGCACGCCAGAACTCAGCAGCCACCTCTGAATAACCAAAGGACAGGAAGGCTCAGGAAGCCAGTCTAGTAAACAAGCCTGATTTAAAGTACATTAAAGAATGCTACATAGACTCTTCTAATAGGCAACACTATACAGAGCTCACAAAAGTTCCAGTCTAAGGAGAAGTAGAAAATCAATGGAAACTCTAGCCCAATGTCTTTGGGACATTCTCCCAAAGGCTGGCTGTCCGGCCTGTTCACACAGCGCAGCAGGTAGTGTATCAGATTCATTAACCAGGAGAAATGAAAGAACAGGAGAAACAGAATTCAAGAAAGACAAAAAAAAATGAATAGCTAAGTCTGGGCACATATGCTGCCAGTGCAGGCACTGTGCAGATATTCACTCTACTCTGAGATCACGAAGCCCAAACAGTCCCCCTGGAAAATCCTCTATGCTGGATCTGTAGGGCAAGTTTGCAAAATGACAGAGCATCACCCAGGCAGCAGGTTACCCCTGAGCACAAACACTGCCAAATACATGTCCTGTAATTTGCTGGAGATTGCTTGCTGCAAAGACCAAGCAAAGAAACCTGATCATTCAGTCTTAGCTACGATTCAGAAGGGGCCCCCTGAGCTCTCTAGACCAGATCAGTTTGCATATCTGCACACCCTTCTTCAGCAAGGGATTCTCACGATGGGTGAAGATCTGCTCTCAGAGTTGCACGCATTGCTGTTCGTGGGAGCTGTATATCTGAGGGCAGGATCTGGATTTTAATGAATAGCCACGTCCTGTGTGTCACACGGACAGATCTCTATGAAACAAACAGGAAAAACAATTTGCCCAAATGAAGAAATATTGTAGTCACTTTTCTCACTGCAGAGACATTGTTGCTAAGGTAGCAATGAAATCAATCACCTGAAAAACGAGTGCTACTTAAATGACTTTCCCAAGGTCAGAATGTATGGCAGTGGCAGAATCAGGAATATGCTCCTGGAGTTCCAATACCCAGTCCCGTTTTAACCATTAGGCAATACTTTCAGTAGCATGTACTACAACCACTGCAATATATGAAAAACGGCATGCAATAGGAATCCTTCTCACATGCTATTTTTATCCAGGCCACCAAAGGACAATAACAAAGAGAAGGCTGGCTAACTATACGCTTATTTTCACAATTTTACCTCATACTTCAAGTGCAATCATGGCATATTTATAACATATGCGTTTCAAGACTAATTCTTTGCCATTCATAATCCTGCATATTCTTAACTGACACGATAATCTCTGTCTTCAAGCCTCATCATGGGAATTTTCTCCATAGGATTATAAATCTTCTGAGAAAAGAAATTACTTTGAGAAATTGATTCTAGAATGTCAAGCATCTCTTGGACCCTTAAACTCTGAATTAGAGTTTCCATTTCCTTAATTTTAATCCATGAACTAGTTTTTAAAAACTTTTCATGTGCCAATTTATGTTAAATACTTCCATGTCAGAGCTCATCAGTGTGAATTCAGTATCTGATATTTCTTCTGCTCACTTAGGTCCCTATTCAGGAAAGCATCCATACTCAGGAGAGCTCTTAAGCATGTGCTTAATTTTAAGCTTAAAGTTAAGCACATGCTTAAGTGCTAGCCTGAAGAGAAAATAACATGTTTCCTCAATCAGAGCTCTCTCCCGTTTATGCCAGTTTTCAGTGGTACAATTAAATAGACTGCAGATGTATAAGTGAAAGTGGATTGGCAGGCAGGGATCAATTCAGCGGGGGTCGATTTATAAATCGATCCCCGAGCGGTCTCCTGGGGACTCCTGTACTACTTAGCGCCGCGGGAGGCGCAGGAGGAGTAGACGGGGGAGCGGCAGCAGTCGACTCACCGTGGTGAAGACACCACGGTAAATCAATCTAAGTACGTTGACTTCAGTTACGTTATTCACATTATTCTTAGATTAGTTTCTCCACCCCCCTCCAGTGTAGACCAGGCCTTACATTACCCCCCCCACACCCCGCCAGCAGTATTTTCCAACATTTCACTGCATCACTAGGAAGTTTTTACTTAGGAATGTCTATTCTGTTAAACAGAATGCATTGTTTCCTTGACAGGTCCATGTGCCCAGTGGATTTTGATCATCTGTGACCTATTCTCCCTCACCTGACCTCATCCTGATAAAAATCCAAATACTAAACATCCCACCCCGACCGTAATTTGAGGGAAATTAATATCTTCCCAGCCAGAGACAGTGTTGCCAGAATCCTTCAAGGGGATAAGAAGCAAAGCAACTTGTTGCCATCGCACTGGGCCATACCTGGTGTGGCAGACCCTCCCCAGTGTCATCTGGACTCCACCAGTGCACTGTCACAGCATCTGAAAGGGATCACTTCTGCACAACTGCCACGTTGGTTACACAGGTTTTCACCTTCCTTGGAGCAACCCTGGATTGGCCCTTGCTGGAAACAGGGTACCAGAATGTGGATGGACCATTGATCTGATCTGTTCCAACACGGCAGCTCCCACATTCCTCTGAAAATATCTGCCATCCCCTCTATTTGTCTGAACGAGCACGAATGGGGAAATTATACTAGTTTTCAAGCACAATTATGCCACTACCTGAACAATACCTACGACCTGACCAAAACATGCTATAAAATTCCATTGCACCTTTTCCTCTTCCTTTCCCTGCTGGCCTGTTACTCAGAAGAAAGGCTCATGGATGAAGTCATTTAAGAGGAGGGGGACAAACACGAGTGCTGTGTCCAATCCCAAATCCCCAAACGGAACTTGAACAAATGAGGAAACCAACCTCTCACAGAAAGCCCCCACTAACAATCACGGACTATTATGTGTTATTCAAACCAAAATAAACCAGAGTAATTCCATGAAAAATGTCTCCTATTTGGACCAAGTCTTGCTGCTTTGTTTCCTGTAACAGGGCCATCTGTCTGCCATTCCTTACATCAAAACATTCTTCAATGAGACACAATTAAGGACAAGTAAGACACAGTTCTCTGCCAGAATGATAAATTTAACACCATTCAAATACTCATAATGGATTAAATACAGAGGATTTGTTTAATTTTTAAAATAACCCTACCAAACCTTCTGTAATTGCTTGCTGCTTCCAGGTGGCCTTAAAACAAACAAGGTAATCAGTGCAGTGCTTGCAAAGCTGGAATTCACACATCAAGAATGTGAATAAGAAATCAGTCAGCAGAGAAATATAAACACCCCTCGCCATTGTATTACCCAGACGACAGTATTTTGTGGTTAGGACAGCATTTCTATAACAAGATCAGTATAATGCAGACCAATATTTCTGCTTAGCTCTATTTCACAGGCAGTTTAAAACATTAATCTAAGAGATGAAGAGGAATGTTGCAGCCGGGAAAATTCAAGCTGCAAGCTCGATTTTCAGCATTCTTGCTTCTGAAAAGGAAACTGAGATCATTCTAGTATTACAAAAAGCTGAGTTATTAATATATGCAAGAGAAATGGGAAGACTAACACTGAGTAATGGAAATCCAGGTCCCATATGCCATCTCGGAGCCTTGAAGCTGTAGTTAATTTTGAAATGAAAACTCCATTGCAATTTTTACTTACACTGTATTTAGCATGATCTAGACTAGCCACATTAACACACACAGTGTGCAACTCTTCCTTTCATGAAAAATCTGCACCAGGCAGCTCTCCTAGGGCTGGATGCTATCAGGTGCCAAATCCAGCAAAGCACTTAAGCACATGCTTAATTGGAAGCACAGAGCCATCGGTATAACTCTATACAACATACAAAACACCAGTCCGGGGTTCAGATCCTAGGTTTTTCTGTTGGTTAGCTGGCGGTCGCAAGTGCCGTGAAAGGCCCCGAGCTGCACCCCATAAAGAGGAAGGCATTCCTCAAATAAAGAACTGCCTTGGCATGTTCCAACAGCATCAGCACTAGTTTTCCTTAGCTTGAAGAATGATGGCCAACACATGGGGCTTTCGGGATGGACATGCTCAGGGCTCTGACAGAGAAGATGAGGTCCCCTTCTCACACAGGAATAAAATCAAGCTATCGTGCTTGTGGATGTGGTTGACAAATCTGGTGCATGACTAGGGTGACCAGATGTCCTGATTTTATAGGGACAGACCCGATTTTTGGGTCTTTTTCTTACATAGGCACCTATTACCCCCCACCCCCGTCCCGATTTTTCACACTTGCTATCTGGTCACCCTATGCGTGATATGCAGGTAAATAAGCAGGGACTGAAGGAATCCAGGGATTTGGGATTAAGATTGTGCACTATAAACAGCAATTGGTTTAAATTTCCACCCCCAGCCAGAATAGACTCAAGAGTTCTAAGTGAAACACCTCTTCAAACCACTCATGAAACATCAGGTTTTAGAGACATCTAAGTTGGAAACGCCTTTGACATCTAATCACAAATGCCAGCTGATTGTAGAGACAAAGATACTATTTAAATCGCTTCTGATAAGGATACCACTAGTCCAATGTCTCCACTACCAATATCAACATATCCTGAGGCAGCTGGTAATGTGCATAGCCAGCCGAGAAAGCTAAGAAACACAAAGCATCTCTGTGCCAGCTGAAAATCCACAGAGTGGAACTTCTCCTGTTCTCACTCGCTAAAGCAATTACAGTCTCTTGTTTTGTATCACTGGAGGGTGCTGCTGCTGGAAAAGGGGCTGGATGAACTCTTTTCGTCATGGAAAACCATCAGCAGCTTGACAAATCCTGTTTGTGTTCGGTGTTTTTAATAGCTTTAGGGTGCATGAATTACAAGTTATTTGAGAAAACAGAGACTTTTCTCCCCTGCCCAACTTGGTTGTAAACAGCACCTGCCTTGAATAGGCCAATATATAATGATATTAGTTAGGGGTCTTGCATTAAGCCCAGAGCAGTAAAACAGTACATCTGTGCTAATCTCGAGTTGCCAAAACAAATCTGAACTGAACTTCAGCCATTAAATGTCCACAGAGTATAAATGGAAGCAATTACCAAGTTTACTTTCATAGAATCATAGAATATCAGGGTTGGAAGGGACCTCAGGAGGTATCTAGTCCAACCCTCTGCTCAAAGCAGGACCAATCCTAACTAAAGCATCCCAGCCAGGGCTTTGTCAAGCCTGATCTTAAAAACCTCTAAGGAAGGAGATTCCATTACCTCCCTAGAGAACCCATTCCAGTGTTTCACCACCCTCCTAGTGAAGTTTTTCCTAATATCCAACCTAAACCTCCCCCACTGCAACTTGAGACCATTGCTCCTTGTTCTGTCATTTGCTACCACTGAGAGCAGTCTAGATCCATCCTCTTTGGAACCCCCTTCCAGGTAGTTGAAAACAGCTATCAAATCCCCCCTCACTCTTCTCTTCTGCAGACTAAACAATCCCAGTTCCCTCAGCCTCACCTCATAAGTCATGTGCCCCAGCCCCCTAATCATTTTTGTTGCCCTCTGCTGGACTCTTTCCAATTTCTCCACATCCTTCTTGCAAAGTGGGGCCCAGATGAGGCCTCACCAATGTCAAATAGAGGGAAATGATCATGTCCCTTGATCTGCTGACAATGTCCCTACTTATACAGCCCAAAATGCCATTAGCCTTCTTGGCAACAAGGGCACACTGCTGACTCATATCCAGCTTCTTGTCCACTACAACTTCTATGTCCTTTTCTGTAGAACTGTTGCCTAGCCACTTGTTCCCTAGTCTGTAGCAGTGAATGGGATTCTTCTGTCTTATACTAGGAGATATGCCTATCTCCTAGAACTGGAAGGGACCTTGAAAGGTCATTGAGTCCAATCCCCTGCCTTCACTAGCAGGACAAAGTACTGATTTTTGCCTCAGATCCCTAGGTGGCCCCCTCAAGGATTGAATTTACAACCCTGGGTTTAGCAGGCCAATGCTCAAACCACTGAGCTATCCCTCCCTCCCAAGTGCAGGACTCTGCACTTGTCCTTGTTGAACCTCATCAGGTTTCTTTTAGCCCAATCCTCTAATTTGTCTCCGTCTCTCTGTATCCTATTCCTACCCTCCAGCATATCTACTACTCCTCTCAGTTTAGTGTCATCTGCAAACTCGCTGAGGGTGCAGTCCACGCCATCCTCCAAATCAGTAATGAAGATATTGAACAAAACCATTCCCAGGACCGACCCTTGGGGCACTCTGCTTGATACCGACTGCCAACTAGACACGGAGCCATTGATCACTACCCATCCAGCCCATACTTCTTTAACTTGCTGGCAAGAATACTGGGGGAGATCGTATTAAAAGCTTTGCTGAAGTCAAGGAATAACACGTCCACTGCTTTCCCCTCATCCACAGACTCAGTTATCTTCTCATAGAAGGCAATTAGGTTAGTCAGGCATGACTTGCCCTTGGTGAATCCATGGTGACTGTTCCTGGTCACTTTCTTCTCCTCTAAGTGCTTCAGAATTGATTCCTTGAGGACCTGCTCCATGATTTTTCCAGGGACTGAGGTGAGGCTGACTGGCCTGTAGCTCCCCAGATCCTCCTTCTTCCCTTTTTCAAAGATGGGCACTACATTAGCCTTTTTCCAGTCATCCGGGACCTCCCCTAGTCGCCATGAGTTTTCAGAGATAATGGCCAATGGCTCTGCAACCATATCTAACTCCGTTAGCACCCTCCGATGCAGCACATCCGGCTCCATGGACTTGTGCTCGTCCAGCTTTTCTAAATAGTCCCGAACCATTTCTTTCTCCACAGAAGGCTGTTCACCTTCCCCCCAGGTTGTGCTGCCCAGTGCAGTAGTCTGGGAGATGACCTTGTTCGTGAAGATAGAGGCAAAAAAAAGCATTAAGTATATTCGCTTTTTCCACATCCTCTGTCACTAGGTTGCGTCCCTCATTCAGTAAGGGGCCCACACTTTCCTTACCGCTCTTCTTGTTGCTAACATACCTGAAGAAACCCTTCTTGTTACTTTTAATGTCTCTTGCTAGCTGAAACTCCAAGTGTGATTTGGCCTTCCTGATTTCACTCCTGCATTCCTGAGCAATATTTTTATACTCCTTCTTGGTCATTTGTCCAAGCTTCCACTTCTTGTTCAAGCTTCTTCTTCTTTTTTATGTTTAAGATCAGCAAGGATTTCACTGTTAAGCTAAGCTGGTTGCCTGCCATATTTACTATTTTTTCTACACATCCAGGATGGTTTGTTCTTGCAACCTCAATAAGGATTCTTTAAAATACAGCCAGCTCTCCTGGACTCCTTTCCCCTCATGTTATTCTCCCTGGGGATCCTGCCCATCAGTTCCCTGAGGGAGTCATTCTGCTTTTCTGAAGTCCAGGGTCCATATTCTGCTGCTCTCCTTTCTTCCTTGTGTCAGGATCCTGAACTCGACCATCTCATGGTCACTGCCTCCCAGGTTCCCATCCACTTTTGCTTCCCCTGCTAACTCTTCCCTGTTTGTGAGCAGCAGGTCTAGAAGAGCTCTGCCCCTAGCTGGTTCCTCCAGCACTTGCACCAGGAAATTGTCCCCTACACTTTCCAAAAACTTCCTGGATTGTCTGTGCACCACTGCATTGCTCTCCCAGCACACCTCAGAGTGATTAAAGTCCCCCATGAGAACCAAGGCTTGTGATCTAGTAACTTTTGCTAGTTGCCAGAAGAAAGCCTCATGCACCTCATCCTCCTGGTCTGGTGGTCTACAGCAGACTCCCACCACGACATCACCCTTGTTGCTCACACTTCTAAACTTAATCCAGTGACTCTCAGGTTTTTCTGCAGTTTCATACTGGAGCTCTGAACAGTCATACTGCTCTCTTATATACAATTCAACTCCCCCACCTTTTCTGCCCTGCCTGTCCTTCCTGAACAGTTTATATCCATCCATGACAGTGCTCCAGTCATGTGAGTTATCCCACCAGGTCTCTGTTATTCCAATCACATCATAATTCCTTGACTGTGCCAGGACTTCCGGTTCTCCCTGCTTGTTTCCCAGGCTTCTTGCATTTGTGTATAGGCACTTAAGATAACTAGCTGATCATCCTGCTTTCTCAATGTGAGGCAGGAGTCCTCCCCTCTTGTGCTCTCCTGCTTGTGCTTCCTCCTGGCATCCCACTTCCCCATTTACCTCAGGGCTTTGGTCTCCTTCCCCCAGATTTCGTAGCAATCTGACTGCTAATCTGAGAAACAGGGATCATTTGACTGCAAATACTCGGTCTTCCTGGGACTCCTAACTAAAGCCAGCCTCTCTAGTGCATCCACTGCGGGAGTGGGGAAGAAAGACCAGACAAAGCGAAGCTGGGACATCAAAGAGGTATGGGTGAGACTCCAGAGTTTCAGATCCTGGGGCTCCCTATAGGCATCCTGATGCATATCTCCCACCTAACCCCAGAGCAGTTCTCAAACAGGGTGTAGACAGACATTCAGATGCCTACGCTGGATGGCCTCTGACCACACCTCCTGGAGCCTGTCCCATTCAAAATCCAGCTGGAAGAGGAGGTGGTGGTGGTGGTCTCTCTCGCTGGCCCAATGACTATTTCAGTATTTATCCACAGTGGAACAGTCATTGGGCCAGAGTGGGGGTGGGGGGCGTTTTCAAATTGTTTCACTACCCTGCAATGTGTAAATTACAGTTCTGGTAATGGAAAAAACCCCACATACCGTGACACTGTTGTGTGAAAAGAAAAATCCCCTTCATGCTCAATGTCCTTCATGTTATTTCCTGCTGGAGCTACCTCGATTGACTTGTGCAATCTGTCAAAATAAAGTTTTGCCCGTACTTTCTTCCAAAAACTCATGGAGTCACAGCAAGGCTATAAGAACTAGGTTTCATTTCTAACTGTTCCAATGATTTATTTGATCATCACAAATGCTATTTTATGCACACACCAATTAATACAGGGCAACTTGTATCCAATTACTAATTATGCCCATAGTCCTGTGACAAAGGCAATGTAGTCACAAAGATACATCTTTATAGATCTTGCTACAGAACAGAAACCTTTATGAGGACCACACAAACGCCTTCTTTAGTGCTTTCTTGAGCCCCGTAGCAATACACCTCAGTCCTGTCTGATGCTTAGCACTCCAGGCATTGCAAGTCCTGGTGGCTGATGACATGTCATCTTACATTTTGCTGTTTGTTGCTGCTGTAGAGCTTTTATGAATTAAATTTAGAATGTATGTGTCTACAATGTAGAGATACTGAAAATCTCTCTCCATACAAGCAAAGCAGTGTGCCCGCACTGGCATCCTTTAATTCAAACTCACTCTTTCAGTCCTGCCAGCTTGGGATAACTCCATGTTTGCTCTTGTTTAAATTGGCAGGCTGTATTTTCATTAGGCTGCAATCTATCCTTGATGCATCTCATTCCAGTTTATTTTATTCAGTGATCTGCAAACAACTCCACAATAGTTATCATCAGATGAAGGATATTGGAGCAAACTCTACTTGCTGTTGAGCGGACTCCTGAAATCCAGGGATGTCAAGCAAGGTGTCAGTGCAAGTTCTGCTTTTGCCCATAGAACTTACACCAGCAGGAGCTGCAATAAATCATTAGTAAGTACTGTGGGTTTGAGCTCCAGGGTCCCATTAGAGTCTAGCATGTTCAGGACTGATCCCGCTCTCACTGCGGCCCATGAGTCCCTCTCACTGACTGGATCAGACCCTGTCCGACTGAGACGTGTGCTGAGATCACTGAACATGGGCCTAAGTCCCCTCTCCTTTACACCACTGTAAACCAGGAGTAATTGCACCAATATCAATGGACTTATGCTAGTGAAAACCGCCGAGTAGGAGATCAGGGGCAAATCAGACTAAAGCACCAAAGAGATGTTAATTGCTAATAGATCTGGAGTCCACATCCTACTGAAAAGCTTAGTTTCCCTGCAGGGATCTGCAGGGGGTATTTGCAAGGCCCTGCAGGGAACCTCCACTATAAAAGAGTGCCTCTTACGAGACCCTTCAAGAGCCGGCTCTGTGCTTTGCGGCTGAAGCTACTGCACGAAGAGTTGATTTAAAAATCAAAGGAGGATATATTACTTGCAATCAGAGAAAGAGGCACCCTTGCTTAGGTTTTCTTGGCAACATTCCTGCAGAGCTCACTTTTCTTCTAGCAACTGAATTCAGGAAAAAGCTCAGGGGGGAAAAAAAGAAATTTATAAATGGTTCATAAAAAATTTACTTTTCCTGAAAGTGAAGTGAGCTGCAAAAGTTACAAAACCGCTTAGCAAAGCCAAAGCTAAACGGAATCCTTTGCTAACCTTTTGCAATGCACCCATTCAGGATAAAGCCCTGCTATTTGTGGTAATGCTGTGTATTATCACTGAGCGTTTAGTGGCTTCGGTAAACATTCAGTGACATGGGGCTCTGCTAGTCTGCAGCACTGCTGAAGATTCCAGCTGGGGATTAGCTGCATTTGTATTAATGTGGAGCTTTGTCAATCTTCCATTAACATTTCAGAAATAAAAAGGGAACAGGATTTTTAGCAATGCTTGAAACACAGTTTAAAACCCAAACCCTTCTTCAGCAGGGTTTGTTGTATTTTTTATAAAGGGATTGTGCCTTGATTTTGAATTTTCTATCTATGCAACCTGGGCATTTTCTCCATATTATTCCTTTATATTTTGTATTTATCAACATCAGCAATAATTCTTTGCATTTCTAGATGAATATGATGCTCTTCTCAGTGCAAGGCAGAACCATAAGCCGCTGCGTTACCCCTCTGCCTTAGCAAAAGTGAGCTTTGTAGACTGCGTCAGCTCCCTGCCACACCAGCTTGCCCGCTTCACCAGCAAACTCCTTGAGACTGTCCGCCTTCACCTTGCCTGGCAGATAACAATCCGTGAACCCCCACTCCCTAGTTCCCCAGATGGCTCTCTGCCGTATCCACTCCCTCTCACTGGACACTCACAGAAATTAATATCGCTGCCTCCACAGAGCAACTGCACACACCAGTCAGCTGGTTTAAATGAGGACTTGCACGTCATTCCATAGAAGAGCACTGAGATGGGCTATGGTAAAACTAAAGCTTATTAACAAAGAACAGAAATTTAAGGGACACTGCGCAGAGATAACAGAAACAGAAAACAGGTACAAACAAAACAACACAGGCTTTCTAGTGACTAAACTGTAACTCTAGCAGACTATATTCTACACACAAATCCTGCATCTCGGAAGGGGCTCAGACTAGATGACCCTTGCGGTCCCTTCTAACCCCAGGGGTCTATGATTCTATGATATCTTTGTCTAAAACAGTTTCTCACTTACAGAAAATTATCAGCAGCTCCTGCCCTCAGGCCAAGAGGATCCTCTGTTCACAGGTTCCAAGGATGCTGTTCTCAATCTCCCCTGAGTGATGGATAATTAGAATGTCTTTGTGTTCCCCTTATATTTCCCAAAGTCCATTGTCTTTGTCTCAGGTGCCAGGCACACTTCCTGGGGTGCAGATTCTGTCTCCTGGGGTGCTCACTAAGCTGAATCCTCTGCCGTTTGTTAGCTTGATTGCTTTAACTTCTATGTAAATGTACTTTCCTTGTCCGTGGCTTACAAAGCTTGACTCAGACGGGTAAATCCACATTCCTCTGTCTAAGGCAGGCCTGTTTATCAAGTCTGTCCCCAAAACATATTTTAAGAACGTATTTCCTGCACACGTACATAACTCTTTGTACACCACCCATACACATATGAAATGGAGGATAGGTTCACCAATGGCTATTAGACAGGATGGCCAGGGATGCAACCCCATGTTCTGAGTGTCTCTAGCCTCTGTCTGCCAGAAGATGGGAATGGATGACAGGGGGTGGATCATTTGATGATTCCCTGTTCTCTTCATTCCCTCTGGGGCACCTGGCATTGGCCACTGTCAGAAGACAGGATACTGGGCTAGATGGACCTTTGATCTGAGCCAGCCATTCTTATGTCCTTAATGATATTTATAACCGAGTGTCACAGGCTTTCATAAAGACCTTACTTGATACACTGTGATACTAAAATAAGATTGCACACAATCAGTTGACTCAACTGTTTATTCTTTGAGGTTCAGACCCCTTGTTCTGCACCTCGGGTATCTGGACTTTGATTGTCACAACCACTTATCTCTAGGTCTCAAAGTGTTTTCAAGTGCTGGGGAAGTCTCATAATCCAAAGCCGTTACAAGATTTGCCCAGGAGCACACAGGCAGGAATAAAATCTTGGTCTCTTGACTCCAACTTCATGGGTTTCTCACAGGATCATATTGCCTCTCCTTCTGTAAGAGTTCTGCCAAAAAAGCGATGAATGCAGAAGAGTGCCAAGTTTTCCTTGTAGTTCCCTGATATGGGAGAAAATGAGTTGTAACTAGCATGCCCTTATTTGCCATCTCTCCAAGCCCCTTCTGCTGACTTCACTATATGTATCCTACACTATAAATTGGGTTATTTTTAACAGTTTGTTTTGCCCAAAATCAATACGTGCAGCAGATCTTCTGTCACCTACATAGTTTGCAATGCCCAGTTACACGGGACACACCCTTCAGTTACAGCCTGTGTGTCCTAGACACACCACATGGGCTGTTTCACAAGCTTAGTGTAACTATTCCAAGGCCACATGGGCTTCACAGTCAACAGACAGAACTGAATGCAAGAGCTTCTGCTCCAAAAACACAAGGTTGGCCCAACTGAAGGGGAAACTCTCTTAGCTGGTAGCTATATGAAGAGACTTAGCCTTCCTGCAGGCCAGAGTGCTATAGGATTATCACAACCATGCCAGAGCAGGACTGATATCTGTCCACTAGAGGGCATTGAGAGCCCCACACCAGACAGTTACACACAGATCAGCACCTGCTGAAAGACCAGAGACTAGCGGAGTTTTGTCCAGGGATACAGTGGTAACGTGTTCCTTGGTACCACGTAACAGTGCTTATCTACACTCTAGCAGATCCAAAAAAATGTATTCCTCAATCTACAGGCAGTTTCTCACAATGTGTTCAGCAAAGCAGACAGCTAACCAGGAAAGCGAGCGTGCCCTGAAATGTTCTCCCAGCCCTGCTGTGATGCTTCCTGCACCTTTGGTCAGTTCTGCCATAGGCAAGATGATGTCTTTTATGCTTAAGCTAGCCTCCTGCCCTTTCCCTCCCCTCCTCCTGCTGGGGCTTAGCCCACCGCTTGGTGTATCATTTATTTGTTTAAAACAAACACATACACACAATTCCAACATCACAAGGGGATGATTCCGTCTCTTTCTTCCCTGCTGCTTTATGCTTCTAAACTGATGCCTGCTGTTGATCTTCTACACTGTAAGCTCCTCGGGGCCAGGGCGAGGAATCCATGCTCCATGCAGCCCCCAGGAATGCTGCTAAATAAGTAATAGTCACTGTACAAATGCACATCCTAGAGAAGTGGTTGCCAATAACCCTCAGTATCAAAATATGCCTGCAGTGACGGAACAATCCGTTTCATTTGTTTTTTAATGAACTTCAAGTGTCCACAGAACAGTTTGATATTGTACTGTGTAAGCCTTTGAAATAATTAAATATGAGAAATTAGATAAAACAGCCATGGGCAAATCCTTCCCTAAGATGCATGACAAGCAGACAAATGTGAAATGGAACAATATCCTCCTCATACCTAAATCATCTCTAAAAAATAAATACCCAGACTTATGACTTTCCCAGCATCATCACCCAGAAAAATTCACCTCATTCATCTATATACTTCTCCTGCTCCTGTAAAGTAGAGAAGCTAATAAACGTATAGAATAATGAATTAAAATTAAGATATAATAAAGATAGGTGGTAAAATCTGGTACAAAATGCATAAGATAAGCAAACTGCCCCACATGAAAGACAACAGCTAATCTGAAAGAAAATAATATTCAGATCTTCCTGAACTCTGGCCTGTGAATGAAAACTGTCAGAAAGGGAAGTGACAAATGTTGGCCTTCTGAGAAAGACAAAATAGTTCTAATTCACATGTTATGGGAGAAAGTAATCAGAAGAATTAACGTGATAATGAACTCTGATTTACTAAGCAACCCGAAGATCTTTGTCCTTGGAGACATTACATTTCATACTGAATATTAACAAAGAACAAGAGAAAATTTTGCTCAGGGCACTGGCTGTCTGCAAAGTGATTAAACCTCCAAAAAATAGAGATCTGCTAGGAGAACTGAAAACTGCAGCCTCGTACAAAGGCCTAAATGATCCAGCTAATCTAGAAAGGGTAATATTCAGGGTGGATAGGGAAGAAAGCAGGAATATTCCAATAAATCCAGTTGTGCCTTTATTTTTTTTAAGACATCCACACAGTGTTTTACTGACAATATAAAATAAATATTAGCTGGCACAGAGTGTGCCATGCAAAGAAAATCTGGGAAGTCTGCTTTTGAACATATTTTATCCTTGGTTAGTGGGTATCCTCCATTTCTTCCACTTACCTTTGACAATCGCAAACTGGGGGAAAACACCTCTGTGTAAACTCTTTTTGAAAAGCACCAGCACAAACCTTTTCCATATTCTCCAAGATGCCACATTCTGGGCTGCTCCAGGCCCGTGTCACTTCTCATGGCTCAGAGGGAGTCACTGATTCCCCATCACACATGCACTGCCTGTAGCAGGACAGAGCTGTACAAAACGGGGGAGCTGTGGCTGGGGCAGGTGGGAGAATGCTGGAGGGAGTCTGGGGGGCCGTTGGAGAATGTCAAGGGGCACTGGGTAGGTGGGGGATGGTGGAGGGTGTCTGGGAATATCTTGGGGAGGGCTTGCTGGCGCAGGGATTGCGCTCCTCACCAGCAACAACCATCCCTTTGCAGCTCCTAGAGAGGGGAACAGAGAGGCCCTGGTTGCTGCCTACCATCCGTGCACCACACTGGAGCCTGAAGAACAAATGCAGCACTGTCCCCTAATGCTGGCCGGTTCACTCCTGGGCCAGGCCTTCCCCTGCATCTCAGGGCAATGCCAGTAAACGACAGGCCTCTTCTTTTTTTTCACACTCTTTTATGAACAAATTTCTCCCGGCTTGTTTGGTGAGCAACCACAGGCTTTGGCCTCCCCTGGGACAGAGCACACCCTGGACAGACGTATGAGAAATCCTTGAACTGCGACCCGCCAAATCAAGCTCTTACTTCTTCCAACAATTCCCAGGAGCCCAGTGCCACCAACAGAGCATCCTACTACCAGGCCTGGTGATAAAGACAAACCCCATGACCATGACAGCCAGAGTAATGGGATCGGGCCAACCTAGCCATGAAGTCACTCTCCCCCTAACATCAGGGACGTGGGCAGTTTAAGGCATCAAAAGCAATTGCAAACTACTATCATGGATTTCTGTGACATTGCACTGGGTGCGATGACAGCGCTGTCCCCCAGGTAAACCACATATCCCAATGTTGAAACCCTAGGGAGTTCTGAAATCTGATGGACTAGAAGTGGTCACTGCATTCCCTCTGAAATTAATGGGAGTTTTGCTGCTGACTTCAAAAGAAGCATGTTCAGGCCTTTAAAGAGTCACACTGCTTCACAAACCTGGGAGAAGAAAACACAATAACTTGGCTCTGAACAAAGGGACGGTCATCTTTGAAAAAACAGATGCGTAACCTTTCAGTTCCCACAAAACAGAGTCCTCTCCTCTCTAACCACTGCATCCACAAGCAAGGACCAGGAAATCTAAGCATCCTGCCTAGCACCAGCCGCAGAAACCCATGCCTAGGGTGCAGTGGGGAGAGTACAGGCTCGGGAGTGGGAGAAAGATGATGAGTTGCCCTGGCTGAAGAAAGCACTCTCCTACAGAGACATTACATTATTGAGTACAGAGATTCTGAGAGACTATAAGGAAGTGAGGAGGAAAATGTCCCAGAGGAGCTTAGTTAAGAAGCAAAGTGCAAGACATGCTGCCAAGATAACATAACAGAAGAGCGTTGTGGGGCAGGAAGGGAAGGAATACTGCAACCCAAGACACAGATAAGGCAGGTTAGTCTATGGAGGAGACATCACAAGCGAGGAGGCAGGAAAGGACATGCAGGCCTTCTGCAGCTCCACCTTCCCAACCTGCCTTTCAGTTTAGCAACACTGCTGGATATTGAAGATCTCTCAGAAGGCTCCACCAACTCCACCCAAGGCGTCCTCAGGGGCAGTTCCATGAGCATCGTCAGCACTGGGGAGGAGGCTTTCTTTAACGTCTCTTCACCCACCACCCTGCCAAAACATTTGTTCCATCTTGCTTACGCTGTGCTTCCCTCGTGATGCTGGGTGGCCTTCTCTGATGCTCAGTGGTTTTCTAAATGTCTCGCATGTTGGTCTATGGAATAGCAAGCCTCCTTTTCTCTTGTGATTTGGTTCATATTCCTAGTGTGCTGACAAAACATTTCAAGGTTAGAATCAATACTATCAACTTCTGTGACCGTAAACTCCCGACAGGGGCGAATGAGATGAAAGAAAGGCTGAAGGAGAGTGGAGGTGACCTTTATCCATAGCCTGAGGTGAAGTTCTGAGACAGTTGTTGTGGAAAAAGTTTTAGTAACTGCTGAACAGTTCCAACACTGCCCTGACTGCAAAGGTGAATTCCCTGCAAATCAGGCCCTAGCAGGTTGATGGCTGTGCAATTTCAACCAATATGTTCCACATTCCCATGTCAAGTACGGGATTCACCTCAATTCAGCACACTCATTGCAGTCCATTAACTTCCTGCCCCCAGTGCGTGGGTCGCAAGTTAACCCAGTCCAGGCTGACTCATAATGTACTTTTCACCTCAGGTGCCTTTCACCACAGGATCTCAAAGTGACTCACATTCATTAAGTTTCTTATCACCCCAGTAAGCTAGGGGAACTGTATTATCCCCATTTCATAGATGGGTAAAGTGGAGCACAACATTACAGACAAAGGCTGTAGTTTTCCAGAACTGGGTTCCTAAAGTGAGGCTTCTAAATCCATATTTCGGTGATGAATTTGGAGAACTGATTTTCAAGAGGGCTGGGCACCCAGATCTCAATCTGAAATCCAGCTATCAGCTCCCAGTCCCCAGCTCTAATCCCTGACAACTGCTGTCTCCTGCTCTCCTTTGACAGGAACCCTCTGTCAGGTCAGTCAGCAAAAGCCTGAAAGCAGACACTGTACCTAGAAATACTGTTGGAAGATGATGCAGTTTGAGAGGTTGCGTGTTATCTCCACCATCTGACCCTAGCCAACCTGCTTTTAGCCCTGCAGAACCAGGTACAAAGAGACGACGGGTCGAGAACAGCCTACCAGGCTACCACGGGCTCTGATTTCTGTGTCTTATGTCACCCGTGCCTGAACATGTGCATTCCCACCCAAGCCATGAACTCCCCCACGAGAGCAGGCTGTTCCAGTGAGGAGTCCCTCACCCAGAACATCACCACATCTTCACTGGTGCAGCTGATGAAATCACGACAGCTCACCAAGATGTTCCTGAGCCTGGTCTACTTCTGGAGAAGAAGAATACTGTGGCTGAATGATGAATCCAGATCTATGGCCTCCCACCCACCATTTCTGCTGATTACAGCCCCACACAATCAGTCTCCAATCCCTCCCTTTAACGCCCAAGAAATGTCAGGCTCTGAGTTAACCGACTTTCAGGATCATCCAATATGACGGCAAGGTTCATTGTGTTTTAATGTAATGCCACCCAGTTTGCTGCCAGTAATAACGTGGTTGGCAGATTCTCAGTTGTGTATTCTTTGGAAAACCAAAGCCAAGTTATAGAATCTGTTATTACACTGCACCCGAATTAATATGGCACATTATTCCTCGGGCTCCAAAGATGAGTTCTATTTAATTTACTTCTGGGCACTGTTTTAAAATCCAGAGTTAGACCCTTTGCTTTGGAAGAGGATCCCATGCAGGAGCCCTTCATCTTCTGGGTTGTGTCTCAGCTGGTGAGATGATGATGTTCTTTAGACATTCCATACGTTACAGACTGCTACTATTTGTATAGAACTGGTTTAAACAGAACTGGTTCATTGCATCCAACAGTTTATACTAGCCATATTGAACTGGTTTAAGTTTTGCTTCATAACCACACTAGCACTCATCCAGCTTCAATATGCCACAACCGTGGGCTCTTTTCCTACAAGCAGAATGGTCTTGGACAGTGGTTCTCAACCAGGGGTAGATGTACACGTACATCCGGGGGTACATGTACATCAACTCATCTAGATATTTGCCTAGTTTTACAACAGGCTACATAAAAAGCACTAGCTAAGTCAGTAGAAACTAAAATTTCACACGACTTGTTTCTACTGTTTTATATACTATACACTGAAATGTAAGTACAATATTTATATTCCAATTGATTTATAATCATATGGCAAAATAAGAAAGTCAGCAATTTTCAGTAATAGTGGACTGTGACACTGTTTGTATTGTTATGTCTGATTTTATAAGCAAGTAGTTTTTAAGTGAGGTGAAACTTTGGGGGACGCAAAACAAGTTAGCCTCCTGAAAGGGGTACAGTGGTCTGGAAAGATTGAAAGCCACTGGTCTAGGAGACATAACAAGGCCATCCATACGAGGACTGCAGCAGAATCACAAGTTGAACCATTTCAGCTTGTATAAAACCATACTACACTAAACCAGTTCAAACCAAACAGGTAAAGCTTTAATCAGTCGCTAAACCTGTTAAAAGATCGTCTCATCTAACTGGTCATTAGATCATTTGTAGAACTGTTCAGCTATTTGTCTGTGAGGAAACAAAGTGTTTTATGCATGTTCTATAGGTTTTAACTAGTTTGATCGAACTAGTGTAAGCCAAGCCTTGGAGAAAGAAAGTGTGTTTATAGCATGTAAGGTTCCACTTGCTGGCCTCCCAGTTTGTAAACATCTTAACTAGTTTTTCACCATTTAAACTAGTTGCCCCTACCATCTGGAACTTTTCTCTGTGCTCTGCCATCTGGCTGAAGACATCAGCATCTACATGGTCAACAGTGTCCATCTCAGAATCCCCATGAGAGTCAATTGCTAGGCAATGAGCTATCATCCCTCTGGTCTAAACTACTGGCTTTCAGGAAAGCAGCTAGCGAGCCATTAGCCTAGAAGATATCAAGTGCCGGGTGCTTCTCACTGGTTAATAACCATGGAGAATGAGGAGTTGTTTGTGGGAGTCACAGCCAGAGAGAGGAAGAGGAGAAGAAAAGGAATTTAGCTAGTCTCAGCCAGGTAAGGTTGGAGAATGGTCAGGGCCGGCGCAAGGATATTTTGCACCCTAGGCAAAACTTCCACCTTGCATCCCCCCTTCCTATTCCCTCCCCCCAGAGTATCACTTATTATAAACGTTCAAAAATGAATCCTGCATAATGTGGCATTGTTCACATATACTTCCTTCCTTCATTCATTCATATAAAAATCTACCACATTTTATTCTACCTTTAGAATATCCCATTATTGTTATTAATAAAATTTATAAAATTAGAATGGCAGATACTCCATCATACAACAACTGACACCATCAATATGACAAATTACAACAAGTTACACACGGATATTTGCACATGATAAACATATACACTCAAATGATTAACATACACACACAACTGACACAAAGTATTAGCGAAAGTTAGCCTCAATCCGAAAACGAGTAAACTTAGCATTATAAACAGCCTGTCAGAACGGGTAACAGCTGCGCGCGACGAGAAAAATAACATCATTGCCACTTTGTACTGTAGGGAAATGGTACGCTTGTGACCGCAACACAGAGCTGGCGTAGGCTACAGCTGTAATGTACAAGAGAAGAACGACAAGTTAAAATGCAAGTTCAACGACGTTTCTCTTTTCTTTATTCATTCGTTTTCCAGCAATAGTGAAAAAAAATTTTTTGGGGCACCACTTTTTGGTGCCCCCAAATCTTGGTGCCCTAGGTTCGCCTAGTGGTTACATCAGCCCTGAGAATGGTTCATTCCCAATGTACAGCTCTCTGAAAGGCCCTGTAGGGGATGAGTTCCCTGCAGCACATTCAGGTGGTTGTGTGGATTTCAGCACAGCTCTGCTAGCACATCCAGTGAACACTGCCTTTGGCTCCCTCAATGAGTTTGAGAAACCACGTGACAGCTTGGGAGATAAGAAACTGAAGGACACTGAACCAGCAACTGTGAAATGAATGGCAGACAGAGACTGCATGCTGAAAAAACTGTTAGGAAGATGGAGATGTTAGGGTCCTGGGCTGTGGGTTGTACTGTAGCCTTGTGCAAGACAGGGGTGTAAAGAGTAGTTAATTAAAATAAATATTCAACAGGGTTCTGGCTGATCCAGACCCTGACTTGATTGCATGATCTGTCTAGGTCATATATCAGTTTGCTTATGTTTGTAAAGCAAGCTGAGATCGCTCAGGATACAGGGCACTGTGTGACCGGGGGAAATCACAGAAAGAGTCTCTTTCTGCAAACTCTGAACAAGGAACTTCATTAGACTAAATAAGACAGTACTTTTCCAAAGCCTACGCTCATTGAATCATAGACATGTAGGTCTGAAAGAGACCTTGAGAAGTCAACTAGTCCAACCCCCTGTGCTGAAGCAGGACCAAGTAAACCTAGAGCAGCCCTGACAGGGGTTTGTCCAACCTGCTCTTCAAACCCTCCAGTGACGGGGATTCCACAACCTCCTTTGGAAGCCTGATCTGGAGCTTAACTACCCCTATGGTTAGAAAGTTTCTCCCTAATATCCAACTTAAATCTTCCTTGCTGCAGTTCAGCCCATTACCTCTTGTCCTCTCTTCAGTAGACCTGAAGAACAACTGATCACCCCCCTCTTTACACCAGCTTGAACATATTGGAAAACTGGTGTCCGTTCTCTTTCCTGAAGAGCAGCTCCCAAAATTGGACACAGTACCCCAGTTGAGGCCTCATCAGTGTCAAGTAGATTGAGACAAATACCTCCTGTGTCTCACATATGACACAAATTAATACACCCAGAATCACACTAGCCTTTTTTTACAATACCATTACATTGTTGACTCATATTCAGTTTGTGATCCACTATTACCCCCAGATCCTTTTCAGCAGTACTACCACCTAGCCAGTTATTCCCCACTTTGTAGTTGTGCATTGGATTTTTTCCTTCCAAAGTGAAATGCTTTGCACTTGTCTTTACTGAATTTTATCTTGTTGATTTCAGACCAGTTTGTCAAGATTATTTTGAAATCTAATCCTGTCCTCCAAAAAGAGCATGTAACCCCTCCCAGTTTGATGTCATCCGCAAATTGTATAAGCATACTCTTCTCAACTGTTATCCAAGTCATTAATGAAAATACTGACTACTATAGACCCAGGACAGTCCCCTGCAGGACCCCACTAGATAATCCCTACCATTTTGACAGCAAACCATTGATAACTCCTTTTTGACTACAGTCTTTCAGCCTGTTGTACGCCCACCTTACATTAATGTCATCTTGACCGCATCTCCCTAGTTTGCTTATGAGAATGTCATGTGGGATTGTGCCAAAAGTCTTAATAAAATCAAAATATATCCTGTCTACCGCTTCTCCCTTATCCACTATTAAAGAGGGAAATTAGGCTGGTTTGACATAATTTGTTCTTGACAAATCCAAGTTGGCTAATCCTTGTCACCCTGTTATCTTCTAGGTGCTCACAAATGACTGATTACTAATGTGTTCCATTATCTTTCCAGGTATTAAAGTTAGGCTGGTCAGTCTATATTTCCCCAGGGTCCTCTTGGTTCCCCTTTTTAAAGATAGGTGCTATGTTTGCCTTTCTCCACTCCTCTGGGACCTCACCTGTCCTCCAGGAGTTCTCTCAGATAATTGCTAACAGTTCCAAGACTGCTTCGGCTAGTTCCTTAAATATCTTAGGATGAATTTTATGAGGCCCTGACAACTTGAATACGTCTAACAATGTAAATATACTTTAACCTGTCCTCACTCTCTCTCTCACTTCCACCAAAAAACTCCCTAAAAGCTTCTTGAGCCCCTAAACCTGGCTTTCTATTACAGATTTAAAAACATCACCACTTACATCCCTACATCATCTTCCTTCCCCCTTTTTTGTCCTATACCTTTAACAAGAATTAATATTTAACAATAGCTCCAGATGCAAAGGTGCTAGAGGTGGATGGGGTGCTACTGCCCCCCCCTCCGTGGCTTGAAGCAGTAATAACCCAAATACACGGTTCTGTCTTTAGCCCCCCACTATAAAAATTGTTCCTGCACCACTGTCCAGATGAGATACTAGCTCCACCTCTCTTTCAGATCTGGCCACCTTAAAAACCTTGAGGAGGCTACTGTTCCATTCCCTGGGATGAGCAAATCCCAAAGATGCAAGTCCCTCTTCTCAACAGGACTAGCTCCCTTCACAAAGGCTGTGGAGTGAGCACCATTGCTACTAGACTCACTCAGCAACCAGCTTGAAGTTGTTGGATGTCGAATATTTTTACTATCCAGTTTTATCAGGACTAGGTTCCCTAGTTTAAGACTGGGAAAGCTTCAGGCACCATTGCAAAGGTTAAAAAAAATCTTAAGAAAAGGCGGCTAGTGCAGACAAGGCCTTAAAGAAAAGAAGGCCATCTAATGAACCACCAGCAAGCCCTACTGTCTGCAGTACCTTGTGTTTTCTCAAGAGGTCTCCTATCCAAGCATTGACATGACTTGATCCTGCTTAGCTTGTGAGATCTGAAGGGATTGCCTTGCAAAGTGGTACAGCTCCAGAAAAGGTGCTGCTTGGACTATTTAATACTTTTTCATACTTCTTAAAATTGAGATTACATGGGATTTTAGGATTAAACACAACTGTGGGCTTGCTCTGGGATTGTAGGCCCACATTTATGATTTGTATCCCACAAAGAGCCCATAATCCAGCATTTTTTTTTAAAAAATTCCTCTCAGTGGACTGATAGCTCAGTTCCACAAATAATGAAATTCTCAATTTTTCAGAAAAAAAAAATTACCTTATTTGACACTGAGGCTTTTCAAATATCAAAAAAGCACACAACATGATATGTTTGTTATCTCGGAAATGTCTTTATTTTGCCTGTAGGGTGTAATGTTTCAAAATATGTATTCATTTAAATGCAAATTTTTGCTTCCACTTGAGATTCAACTAAAGCTTTTGCTGAAATGAATGTTGAACTTTCACATTTTCTCTGCACTTCCCCATGTTTTCTTCTATTAATTAAAGCTTTTAAAGATGACCCATCCTTTCACACTCCACCATGAAGAATATCAAATGAGAAAGAAAAAATGAATCCTAAAAATGTTTTCACCTAACACTGTTTTTAACTCCTTAGTAAACCAAACACAAATTTACCATGATAAAAGGAGCAACTCTCCTATTCGGCAAGAATCTGTGATCATAGCTTCCAAAGTGTCACTGTGCGTCATTACAAGAGGTAGTAGCAAACTTTCCCAAGAAAATCACGTTTCCTACATTAGCTGATTCTGAGTGTTAACTGGCGTCTCCGCTGGCAATCAAGGCTGCACATTCATACACCCTAGCCCCTCACTCCCATTCACGCCAGAACTCTGGAAATGGAGAACATCAAACATATGAACAGATTTCCAACTCCTCCACCTTCTACCATTTGATCACTCTCCTCTACATCTGGACAAGTGGTGCAGTTCAGAAATGCTGAGAAAATGTTAGACCTCTGTTATCTTGCAAAGCAGTCCAGTGAAAGCCTGGTCTACTCCATGAAGGTATTGCAATCCAGCCAAACAGATTTTAAATGAAAGGCACTATGAACTTCAGCGTGCTTACGCCAGTGTTTCTCTCAAAAACTTGGCAGTATCGTCGGCAACACCGAGAAAGGAGCTGGAGTGCCACTGAGAAGCAAATGGATTGTATTTACTGAGGGACAACCTACCATTAATTCTCCATTACTGAGCGACAATCTACACTCGCTGCTATCTTTGCTTTCCACAAGCTACTCTTAGTATAACTTTTTATGAGTGATGTATCCAAATATTTAGATACTAATATTTAAACTGTATCGTTAAATTTATCAACCTTAATTTGGGACTTTGCAGATTATGTACTATTTGTATTTCATGACTTTTTAAACCACATTTTGTACTTTTGGATACTTTAAGCATTATACCCAGATATATAGAAACTTTCTTTCTTTAGCTATATTAGATAATTTTAACATTAGCTTTAACAAAAATTGTAAATATTAGGTGCTGAATATACCCCTTATCATTAGTCAGATAAAATAACACAGCTGGTATGATAATTCATCACAATCATTACCAAACCAGGAGGTGAGAATTTTAGGAATGCAACAAAATCACACAGAAAATGGTTACCATCAGTAACATATTTAGGGACATAATGTGGATACCTCTGGCACATTTTTAGAATCCCTTTAATTACGTATTTCCATATCAGCCACACGCCAGTTACACTGTAAATAATTAGTAATGTGATCTTAAGACAAGTACTGAAATCTGGTGTCCTAACTACAAATAACGTAACTAGACCTAGTGATCCAAATTCATCCCTTCTACGAAAGACAAGTAATATCTTAAATTATTCAAGACCTTTACAGGGACACGAAATATTTTTCCAAGGAACAATCCAGCTTCCGGGTAAATAGTGTACACTGTATGTGATTAAAACTCAAAGTGCTGGCTGCAAAACCCAAGATAGCACCTGAAGGCTACCACGGGTGAAGCTCAGATTCAGTATGAATTTTAACATTTTATAATATATTTCCTCTAAACCTACATGTGAGTTACCCATGCTTATATAGTAGAAATGGTCAAACCAAAATTCAGATCCACATGCAGAGATCTCTGCTTCACAAGCTGTCCTCATTTCTATATGAGCTGGTCCAAAATTCAAGACCAAACTTTCCCTCTACAATTTGGGAAATCCCAGTTGCAGAATGAACTTTATGTCTCTGGTCCATTTCCTCATGTAACATTGTTCATAGATACACAATGTTTGGCTTTCTAATGATATGTGCAGGCAAAGGTTGGGCACATAAGCTACGCAGCTAGCCCAAATCATATGGATAATGACAGCCACTGGCCAGCCCAACATCATACCGATAATGAAGCAGGGGAGATCTGTGTTCGGTCTTTAGCTGGCAGGACCAAGAAACAGGAGTAATATATAACAAAACATTCTCCAAAACCTGTGGATGAGGGGAGCAGACCTGTTGCTCACCCGTGCGATCACATAGCATTAGAGTAGCTTGAGTTCCTGCTGTATGAAGCTAATTTTAAGTAAGGGAAGAAAATAAGTTGAGTTCTTATCAGTATCAAAGGAAGCTGGTGTTCCCTCTAAGAAGCCTGCAGAAAGACTGCTCCAGGTGATGCAAGAGATAGGCTTTGCCATGTTAGGGAACGAACAACCTTGACGCCTGATTTAATTGTAAGAATGTCTAAACGGAACCAGCGAGGCTACACATCCTTTGTTTTTCTCATTCCTTTTTCTCCCTCAGGTTCCATGTGGAATTGTATTCACTACCCCTGGAAACCAGCAAGAAGGCTTACAGCTCTGACATCACACCTCTAGGTCACAGGCAGAACGTAAACAGGCCTCAGGAAGCAACAAGAAGAGGGAGGTCAGCAGGAGGTAAGTTGCAAGCTCGGGCTGCCCGTTCTGGCGCAAGGCCCACAAGGCCCTTTAACCGCAGCTCCGTCTCTGGGCTTTGTCAGAGACAAAACGCTCCCCACTTGATATCACAGCAACACTGTGCAACATGAAGAGAATCATCACCCAGGGAGGGCTAAGGGGCACTTGCCTTGTGCTTGGTTCCCCTCAGCTGATCCAGGTATCCTGGGGGCTGTTCTTAAATTGGTCTCTGCTTCGTAACCTTGTACTTTTCACTGCTCTGTGTGGCTCTAATTAAAACCCAGCAAGTTAAAATGGAGCTCAAAGGAGAAGGCGTAACTGCAGGAAAACACCAACTGCAATATGGCTCCTTTCTGTAGGAGACACTGCTGCAGCCCCACGCTAGCTGCTTTTGCAGCATGGCTCCCATACAAATGAATGCAGAAGCACAGAACGCACAGATGCTGCTGCACTACAAACTCTGCTAATATTCTAGGCCAGGCTCAGCAGGGATGGCGATTGACATGACTAGAAGGCAAGACAAGGACTGAGTCAGGTTGGACTCTGTTCCATCTTTAGAACCTTTTTTACATTTGACCTACACCACACTCAGAAGAGTAACTGGGGTGACTGCAATAAGGACCAGCCCAAACCTGCATCCATCCCTCCAAAGAAAACCAACCATTCTGGAGGGGTAGGTATATTCAGTGAAATCACCGTCTCCCTTCCAGGCCCCCTCACATTCTGGTGTCAGGGTCTCAGCACACTGCTAGCTATGGCTTTCCCGGCCCCTGGGAACAGCACCTCCTTGGAAAGACACAAATCTCGTAGGTTTTGGAGCATCTCAAGCAGTGGCATTTCTAACGCGAAGGCCCAGGACTGCGAGACTCCTGGGAGTCAGCAGCAGGCTCAGAAATGCCCATTGGTGCAGCTGCGGGGTGGCCCCTTCCTCTCTTGATCCCTAACCTGGAAGAGGACTGCAGGTGAGGTGGGAGGGCAGGGAGTGCTGAGGAAGGAAGACAGCTGCCCAGGCTACTTCCCAGGGTACCGCTGCTGCCCCAGAGAGGAGTGGAAAACCATCCTAGAGCTAAGGCCGAGGGCACGGAGGCCGGGCTATAAAAAGTCCCTCAAGTGTTTGGTTAGTTTGATACGTATATGTCAAATTCACTGAACCTTTGGACATGTGCCCTGGACTAGAGTCGATCCAGCTGTGGCAGAAACACCAGCACTTCCATGTAGAAGTTAAGCTACAGTCCCTGTGTCCCTGTACTGGAAAAGGCTTTAGTCTTGTCTCAGGATTTCCCTCTCACTATTAAGGAATCCTTTGAGGACATCATGCCTTCTCCAGCACCCAGCAGTAGCTGGACTCCTCTGAGGTGACCCTCAGCCTCTCTGGCTGGAACTTCTCCCAGCACCGAACTCTCTTACCAACAGTTCTCACACGCTTCTCATGGTCCTCACTACAGCTACTGCAGTTCTTCCTTAGACGGCTGCCTTCTGCCCCACTGCAAGATGGTTCCCATGTCCCAGGAGCAGCATGGCACTATAGAGACAATGAATTTGAAACAATGTGTTTCTCTGGGTATGAATCCTGATAGTTAATATTCCTACGGCTAGTGGGCTTCTTCCCATACCTATATGAAATGGGGGAGAGCAAATTCCTTAAATTTACTCCCAGCGTGCTCTTGCATAAAGACCCAAATCCATCTCTGCTGCAACTCCAATGAAGCTGGGCTGCTGGGTGTTTTTCTTTCCCCACAACTGCCAGGCTTCGGCCAAGCTGGTTTAGGAGAAGTCAGTTTTCATCCCTCTGCACACTGCACGCACACACAACCAAAACAGCTATATGCAAGTATGCAACAAACCGCGGCTTCTCTCCATATTATTTGACATTAGGTGTTTAAAAAACAGCCTTCTGAAAACTGACGTGCCCAGCCAACCCTTACAATCAATCCAGTGCTCAGGGGTATTCACTGCCCTGTGGGCTCTTGTGATGCTGGTATGCAGGGAATTGTAAATAATGCAAAAGACTCCAGGCTGCAAACGCACAGGAGTAGCCATTTCCCATGGCAGTAGCCATGGCACTGATCCTGCTGTGGAACCCCAGGCCACATCAGGCAATAAAAGCTGCCTGTTTGCCTGCATGCCACATCTATCACATTAAGTTTAGGCATCTCTTTCTTCAGCTGACACCTGGGTTGTGGAGTGCAGGGACCCAGCCCCATCCCCACCACCATCATCACGATTTACTACTTGGCCTGCAAGTTTATTTACGTAAGGAGAAGTGAGGTGGCCTCCGCTGGTCAATGGGTGCTTAAAACTAATTCCTGGGAAGCACCAACTGAACGAGCCAGCTGGGGCCAATTGCTCATCGCTAACACACTGCTCAGCTCAGCTTCGGCTGGACAGTCCGAGTTCAACAGCTGCTTTTGTTGTTTTTAAAGGGAGCGCGGCCTTTCTTCTTCTCCTGGGCAGTCACACACGAACGCCGCACGCCACCCTTCAGATTAACCCGAGAGGGCAAAATGCATTTCCTCCGAAGTGCCATGTTCGGAGTGGTTCTTTGGAGTGACAGCTTCACTCCAAAACGGCCACAAGAAGCAGAGGCTTGGGATTTTCAGAGCGCTCACGTGAACGACACATCAGCAAACTCCAGCCATGTTCAGGACCGAACACTACAAAGAGAGAAACACCACGTAAAGCAAGAAAAGCCAAAGTTTCACAGCCATCAGAAGCGCAGGCTCCTCCCTGTGTGTGACAGCCCCTTCCCTGCCCCCTTGCCCATGGCCCATAGGGGACCCCCTGAAAAGGACTCTTCTAATAGACAGGGGAATGGAACGCTGCATGTTGGCAGTGTGACATTCCACCGTTACTGCACTTCTGGTAGTAACTCTACCAGTTAGCACTTTACTGTGCTGCCACCCCCGTTCAGGGCTCACCCCTCAGCTTCCATAACACCATGGCAATAGCACTTTGCCTCCAGCACCAAGCACAGGACGATGGCTCAGAAAAGAAGGAATAAAGCAAGCGGCTGGGTATCTATAAAACTAGGGGATAATAAAGACTGGGAATTGATCTCAATCTGTTCCACTCCCACTTACTTCCAGATTCTCATACTTAATAGGGGTCTCCCTTTTGAGTCATTTAGCTCTCTAGCTACATGATATGCAGGTGCAGCCAGGTAAGGCAAGCCGCTGTCCAAATGACATGGAAAACATCCATAAAGAACTGCAGGGACCAAAACGGAGGCTTGATTAAGACCAGTTTGAAAAATCAGGTCCCATATAGTTTAAAATCATCCTCATGGAATGTTATATTTGATATTTAAAACCATGGAAATCAGGAAACTTCAATTAAGCATCCCATCTCTTATGGGAAACTCCTATGTAACTGCACAGAAAATTACAACCTTTCTGTATTTCTAAACTAGCCTATCGAATTCTACAGAAGAGACAGAATTGTCTATTCAATGTAACAGGCTGAGTTAAGAATTCAATAATATGCATTATTTTTCCATTCAATTTGATGGGCTTTTAGGGTAATGTCTATAGACCCCTATTAGTTTAATCCTAAATACATTCTGGGGCTGGGAATGCCACATAAACAGCATCCTCAGTCCCAAGCTCAATGAAATCCAGATAGTTAAGAACAACATCTGATGGGCTTTGATTTGAAAGGAGTCAGCACTGGACCTCTCCAAAGACAAGGACAGCAGCCAAGACCTAGGAGGTTAATCATGGAGGGTGGGTGGGTGGGTGCGAGCGAGCGAGCACACATGGGTGTTTAGGAAAGGAGCACTACAGAGTGGTCCATTCAGCTCTAAACAGAACCTCCTGAAAAAGAATTTAAAAAGAGAAACCTCTTTGTAAAGCTCCAAATTCATTCCCTGCTGTGACAAAGCAGGAGCACTGCTCCTAGAAAATGCATCCTGGCTCTCTAGATGCAGGAGCACTTTCTGCATTTTATTTTGGTGACAAGTGATCTAACCCAGGCTAATCATATTGCAGACAGTATATTTCTTTTCTCAGCACATCTATAATAATCTAATTCCATGCGTACAGTAGGCACAGAGCATGCAACACTCCCTGCATGCTAAATTCCACAGAGTGAAATTAGGGAAATGCTGGGGATGAAACAATCCTTGGCTTTGCTGCATACTAAAATCCTCAATGCAGCAGCAGGGCGACTTTACATAAAGGTGTTTGTCTTCCAGAGAAAAGAAGGGTCCCCAGCTTGACTCAATAAAAAGGAAATCTGGTGACCCATCCTGTCCAGAAGCTGAAAATTAGTCTGTACAGTGCATCCTGGGGGTTTGATTGCTTAAAGAATTACATCACTCAGCTATGGCTGCATTTGCAGAAAAGGCAAAAGGTGAGAATCTTGCAGTAGCAGGTAAAAACCTTTAAGACCTGGTATTTAGTTTAACCATCTACCTTACTCTCAGGGTGTTGCATAACAAAGGGAAAAACACTGCACCACCCAAACGACATTCACCACACATAAGGGTCTGACTCAAAACCACAAATGCCAGGCAATTCGGAGCTATGACTGAACTTGTTTTAAAGCCGCATTGCTGTGCCTAGATTTTTCAACACCTTAGCATGTCTGATCACCTAGAGTTTTTTAGATACCTGTAATATCTAAGTGTAACACTTAATGCGCACAGCTCTTGGGGATGGCTGTAGGGCCAGAGACTGGTAATGGGCCACAAAGACTTTCACTACTATGTTCCGGATCCTGTTTTGGCAATAACAGAGTTGTTCCATTGCGTGGTTATCTGATGGCCTTGATGAGCTCAGTCCATTTCTAATTGACAGATGTCCACAACACAAAAAACACCACCCCAGCTGAAACCAAATGGTGCCTTACTGGGAGTCTCCAAAGGGCTTCCAAGGAGTGGTCTGAGTATGGGGACTGAACCAGCCTCCTATTCCTAGCAATGGTCCCTCCAGGGCAGAGCTAAGACTCACTGGTGGAGCAGCATGGCGAAGCCTGCACTGCTGCTGACTGTGCTGTATTTTGGGGGGAGGGATAGTGGTTTGAGCATTAGCCTGCTAAACCCAGGGTTGTGAGTTCAATCCTTGAGGGGGCCATTTGGAGATTGGTCCTGCTTTGAGCAGGGGGTGGACTAGATGATCTCCTGAGGTCCCTTCCAACCCTGATATTCTATGATTGTTCTGTGGTATAATAAAGGTCTCCAGCCTCCTAGGCTATCAATCCACCATCTTTCAGGAGTGCAGCCATCAGCCACATAAAACTACTGTGCATTGATTGCCCTTGGCACTATTCAACTGAGCAGATGTACATGTGTCACAAGCTCACAACAACCCAGGGAGTTAGGGAAATAGCCCTGTTTCTGTGGCTGAGAATAAGTGGTAAAAGGCCTCAATAGTGTCCACTCATTTTGGATGCTTCCCTGGTTGGGTGACAAAACTTAGGGTCTGATTCTCAACAGCGTGTGGCACTCAGTTCTCAATGGCTTCAAACAGACATTTGGTGCTGAGCATTTCTGCTATCTAGGTTCTAGGTATCTCGTGTTCAGCATCACAAACCTGGAAAAGCACAATTAGTGGCTGCTTTCGAAAATGTGGGCTTAAAATGACTTTCCCAAAGTAACAAAGCCTGTCAGTAGCAAAGCTAGGAACAGAACCCAGGAATCCTGATTCCCAGCCTACTGCTCTCAGCAATCGGGTATATGCCATGCCATGAAGTATAATGGGATGAATTAAGAACAGATTATCAGTCTGAGTTTATTAATTTCATGCTTGGACAGTTACAATTTTTAAGTTACTGAAAGTACAGAAGTTTTATGGTTTAATTTCCTCATTTGCTATTGCAGGTATGAATAATATATCAAATCCTTTCTTAGATACTATGAAAAAGGATCTCACAACATACAGTGGATGTGCGAAAAAGATTCAGGCTCCTGAGAACAAAATGCCATGTCAACAGACAGAGGGGAGGATTAGCTACGATTTTGAGGTTACTCAGAAAGCACGTTACCTGTATGCCCCTAGCTAATTTCTTCAAAATTCCTATTGAACACAGGATGTTTAGCAATAATTATTACTTGCGTAGTGCCATAGGGGCACATGCCACTTCAGATGCAAGTATAACATACAGTCCCTGTACCAATGAGCCCAAACCTGCCAACGCATATCACAGTAACTTTACTCAGGAGTATAACCACTAAAATAATGTATTCATGTGCATAACTGGGTCTCAGGAGCGCACGTGCCTGCGGCATCCACAATCCCACCTGCCTATGTGAGCACATACAGAGATCCCAACCTTAGGAGGCAGTGGACAGGATCTTGGTCTGAGGCTCAGAAAACCTGCATCCTACTCCCAGCTGTGACCTTCACTTCTCTGAACCTCTGTTTTCCCTTCCCAGCTTTTGTCTGTCTTATCTACTGAGAGAAGATCTTTAGGGTGGAGGCGGCCTCTCGTCATGTGTTTACGTCTACACACTACCTCAATGTCAAATGTTAAATGTGTTCGTATTGTCGTGCCCTTTCCAGATGGGTGTAAAGAACAATAACACTTCAAAAGTGACTGAGATTTTTAAAAAGATTCAAATCCAATATATTCAATTTTGCTTTTGCAGTCTCATCATTTTCATGAAATTTAGAAAAAAAATCGATATTGCATTTTCTCCATTTGTGTGTACATGTGTGTGTCGGAGAGAGATGCGGAGAGAAAATAATAATATTTGCTCCTGGCCCATATGTCCCATCCTGGATTCTGAAAACAGGGTCAGGGCAATGCTGGAGCAGACGCTGCCATAATACGAGGCTGGTCTGTGCTGTCAGCAGAGGACCAGACACACACAGCTGTCTAGTCAGGTCCAGCAATCACAGACAAGGAGACTGTTTGCCTGTCCTGACCTGCCAGTAGGAACTGCCTGTACTCTCAGGCTTATGTCTACACTAGGCAAACAGACGTGTTTTTAAAACACATCCTCCAACACGTTTCAGAGCCCTAGTGTAGACCAGACAAGCTGTAGTTTTATCACATGTGCTTGGCTCATAACAGGGCTTTTCAACTGTGTCATGCTAAATCAACTGAGCTAACACATCCCTTTTTGCCCATAAACACAGGGCCACAAAGCCAGAGGGAAGCACACGAAGAGATCTGGTGCTGCAAACACGGTCCTAAACACATTGTAATCAATGGGAATCGTTCCGTTGGCTTCAATGGGCACAGGATCAGTCCCCAGAAGAGGGCCCAAGGCTTTCACTACAGCATGCTCAGGGATGTTCTTCCAAAAATTTCCCACGGTTCAACCAGCAGTTTGGCTGGTCTGGTGGTGGGAAGAGTGGCCAATTTTAGGTAAACCATCCTGGTGCAGACATCACCTGGGCAGCTCTGTACAAGAGGCAGGATTTTCCTTTCTCATCAGATGCAAAGACAAAGCTGCAGCCTTCTGCCTGACAGTTCAGCAGTGAAGAGCCAAGGAAAGCTCCCCAAGATGGACGGAGCTAATAAGAAGTTCCATTACACGAAGTGAAGCAAGGTCATTCTTTTTAATTATTGCAATGTTTTTAGCTAGACAATAAAACGTTACAGCAAAATGACAGAGATGTCACTTGAACCCTCCTCGCACACACTGTAATAATTCTCCTGACACAAACTTCAGGGCTCTGCTGCTGAGCCTGCATGCTGCCTGACAGGGCCTGTCCAAACGAATACTTACTGGGGGGAAATAAATGGGATATAATCTCCTCCCAGCATGACTAGAAGTAAATAGTGAACTTGGTGGTGCTTTGCCTCTGCCTGGCATTCAGGGATCAATGCAGCTGTCACTTTCTCACATCTCTGCGCTTCTGCCTTTGTTACCTCAAACAATCACGTGGATTTGTAAAGCAACTAATTAGGAGAATTACTGAAGTAAGTAAAACCATAGCTACCCCAGCGGGGTACAGAACAGGCTTTGGAGATACAGTGCTGATGGCATGCCACCGAGCCAGCACTGCTTCAGCACTGCACCAATTCAAGTTCAAACCACAGGAGGTCAGGCATGGAACCACTCGACAGCAGGCTGAGACCAGCTGGCTACGTTCTCAAGCCCCACTCCTGGCTTTGACCCCATCTCCTTCTATCCCCTCATCCTCTTCAAGAAGATCTGGCCATTACGAAGACTCCCTGATGAGGGACATGTCTACTGCCTTCTCCTGGAGGCCCCTGGAAGTAGCATAAAGCAAAATGAAAGTAGACAAAATGCAGAAAAATGTGTACAAAAGAGCATTTATACTGGTTACTCCTGTATGTTGACAGCTCTTCTTGGGAGTACAGCCTAGATTAGAATCTACCACAGAATAATGTTAGAATTAGGAGTCTGGAAAGCAAGAGTGTTAAGGATGAGGACAGTGCACTTCTGGTTCCTTTGATCCAAGAATCCCAATGTTCATGGCAAACTTCACAAGTCACCTACCAACAATTTATCAAATATGGTCCCCATTTTCTTACCTCAGATCAGGGGTGAAAGTAACTTACAGGACTTACTGGTACTGCTGGAGTCCTCAGGGGGGTGTGGCCTCATCTGGAAGGGGTGTGGCCTCTCAAGATTTAAAGGCCCTGGGGAACCAGCTGTGGCTGGGAGATCCAGGGCCTTTAAATCAACCAGAGGCTCCCAGCTGCAGAGGTGGCTGGGAGCCCCCGGGCTCAGGGGCAAATTAAAGGGCCCACAGCTCTGGCCGCCAGGGGGAACCCCAAGCTTTGCGGGGCTGGGGCAGGAATTTAAAGGGCCCAGAGCTCCTGCCGCTGAGGGAAGCCCAGAGCCCTTTAAATCCTGGCCCCAGCCCAGTCACCAGAGCCGTGGCTGGGATTCAAAGGGCTCTGGGCTGCCCGCGGCTGCGGGGAGCTCTGAGCCCTTTAAATCCCAGCTCTGGCAGGGATTCAAAGGGCTCTGGGCTGCTTGCAGCGGCTGAGTCTGCCAAGGAGTAAGTAACCAAGGCAAAAATCACAGCCAGCCAGGGAGGGAGCCGGGGGGAGGTGTGTGGAGGAGAAGTCGGGGTGAATGAAGGACACCTGGAATAGCCTTCATGAAATATACAAGATATTTAGAGACAGTTTTGTCAATTTCAGCCTCTGCACAATGCAGGCAGGACAAAACAAAAAGAGATCTGAGATTGCACCTGATGTCCTAAGGACATTTCAGGTGTTTAAATCAATATATAAAGAGGGTGGATTGGAATGAAAACTACTATTTCTTTCAAAGGAGGCACAATAATTTCCCTGAATATTCAATTTTCCCCTCCAATCCCTTTGTGGTTTTGTCTATGGGGACTATTTGCTTTCCCTGTGAATCTTTAGTTGCTTTAGCAAAATTGCTTTGCCCAAAATAAACCCTAATCATCATGACAAATCTTTCCACCATGTTCTTCATGTTTTTTGTGTTTGTTTTTTTTTAAACAGTAACATTTCAAAGAGGATCTGCAAGCAGTTTGGACATCACAACCATGAACCTCTGCTGGGGAGGGAATGGGATAGATTTGAACTTGGAAATGGTTCCTGATTTTGATTGTGTTTAGGAGATCCCCTCATCCTGGGGGCAGAAAAGAACTGCCCTTGCCATGGTCACACACACCTAATAACAACTGGGAGTGAAATTAACAAGGATGCCAGAAACGACTCCTAACTCTGGGCACTGAACTGCACAGGGAACAGTGAGTTTAAACTGTTCTTTTGCAGGCAGCTGCAGCAGGCATCTCAGCCAGTGTCCCTACTGCAAGCTAGAGCCTAGAGGAGAACCTCTGCTGGGGTAGGGGGAGGAATGCAGAGCCTTGTGTGCAGCATGGCTGGAGGAGCGGGGAGGGAGGAGCCAAGAAACCAATGTGACAGTGAGTTTTCCCTTTCCACCTGCTTTTATTAGCTCTGGATTTAAGCTGTGCAGCCAAATTCTTGTACTTGTTGTGTATATTAGTATTGGAGAGATCTCCTCAACCTGGGGGCAGAAAAAGGACTGCCCCTGCCATGGTCAAACACACACTCCCCTCGACCCGCTCCCCCCAGCTACTGTGAGTGAAATTAACAAGGATGCCAGAAACTTAGCCCTGGGGGCTGAACCATCAGGGAACAGCTGAGTTTAAACTATTCTTATGCAGGGAGCAGGCTTCTCTCTCCCTCCCTCAGTCTCCTTTTCTTACCGGTCCTCCGTACCGGCCCGTACCAGCTTACTTCCACCTCTGGCTCAGATGCGTATACATCTATAGCCACTGGCCTCTGCAAGAACTGAATACATGTGCCAAAGGGCAGAGGTACTTTTAACATCATGAACTTGGTCACGGATAAAGGCTATGGGCCATGCCATGGAAAGCAGGTGCTCCAAATTCTGCAGAACCTTGGCCCTGTGGGACTGGAGAGGAGTCACATTTAACCACTTCACCAGTGTAATCAGTTTACCCAATTCAGGCAGACGGGCGTTCACCTAGCTATCATCCACCCAGTGCACACACCTGAGACTTTAGGCATGCTACACAGGACTGTTACCAATTCATAGCAGAAGTACCTGGTGAGAAATCTGAATTCTACACATAACCATGAGCATTTAATCCATCTTTTATCTGAATACACATTAAATTATATTAGACTTCAGGATTATTGAAGTTAACATTATCTCCTGCAAAAACTTATTTAAAGCTCAGACTGCTGTAAAGGCTTTAAAACTGCCAAGATCAGTAGATTAGAATTTCCCATCTTCAGAGAAGGATACTTCAGATGAAGCATCTGATTTAAATTAATATAAACTGAATATGTAAATCTGAAACACTAGATTACTCCAACAGTAAACAGAGAATCTTGGTTCCACGCTACACTACTGTTGGCGCGTGATTTATACACTCATTGCCACACAGCTATCATTATGGAATATGGCACCTGCCCAGCAAAATGACTGGGGAGGTGCTTTTGGTTGGATCTGAAGGTCTCAGAAGGTCAAATTGTCAATTAACTGCTTGTAAAGCAACCTGTAAGATCAGATCTGTCATAACTTCAGGGTAACTCCACCCATCTGTCTCTTTCCAGGATTCCCTCCAGCAGTTCTCAATAAGGTCTCAG
This sequence comes from Gopherus evgoodei, assembly GCF_007399415.2. Lineage (NCBI taxonomy): Eukaryota > Metazoa > Chordata > Testudines > Testudinidae > Gopherus > Gopherus evgoodei. The sequence continues at coordinate 2,036,751 of NC_044331.1, forward strand.
GTCTCCACCCACTACATGTCTCTTTATCACTCTCTCATCTGACGAGGGCTTTTAAGGCTGCACAGCTCCCTGCCTTACACTGTGATATCCCCAGCAAGCCAGTGCTTGTGCATTGCTTTCGCTCTGAAGGCTACAACCAGTGTATTACCAGCAGTTACAAGTTACCACACAGCTCTTCTAAGCAAGCACATTTATTCTTAAGGTAAAAGCAGTACACAGTAAAACATTATATGTCTCCCATTGTTCACCCTTCCCCCATGGAGTTGCATACATAAACCATTCATACACTTAATATGGTCTCCAAAGACACTGCATGCAGTTGCAATGTCTATCACAATATGCTCAAAACCATGTGAGGAAAAACATATCACCAGAATGTAAAGCCAATCCAGGAATAAGCAGGGGCCTATCATTTTTCTAACCATATCGCCTGAAGAAACACTTTATTGGGTTTTAATAAATGATGGACGCTTCTTGCTTTAAATCAAATAAGTAATAAATATTACATTACGTGAAATACCTATGTGGGAAAACTCAGGGAGGAAATTAATAATGCATATAAATTATGCAATAAACCAGGTCTGTTCATTCCGATTACAAGAGGCAGACGATTGATCTTTACAAACATCTAATTTAGTTGCCATTTGAAAAAACACCGTTTTGATACAACCAGCTCGTTCAGCCCTGGATGCCAGGTCACTTTCCTTCTTAAGGCCCAATCCTGCGAGATGCTGAGAGCCAGCAATTCCCACTCAGTTCAACATGCACTGATATGCACTGGAAGGGGGGAAGGTAATATAATGCATGGAGCTCTAAATCTCGTGAGTTTCCCCTTTTCCAAGTCATGGGCTCTTTGCAGATCTGTTTCTCATGGCCAGCAATCAGTCCCACCCAGCAGTGACTCTCTAAAAATTCTTGACTTTCAAGAAACCCAAGGGCTAGAGGGAGCTTGGAAACGAAAAGCTGAGGGATCCAGCCACTAGCCATGCACTGGGCCTTGTTCTATCATTCTACCAGGGACTACACAGGAAAGACGGGTATGGCCAGCAAGGCAGAAACCGAGTGAATGGTCACAATATCTCTACTACAGAATATACCTCACTTTAAGCAGCAAGGAAACCCACCACAAAGACAATGATTAAAGGGCTGCGGCATGGAAACAAGCCACAGAAAAGCATTAAGAACCCTTAGCTACATTTACCTGAAATGAATCAAGCTACAGAACACACAGCTTAACAGTGGTCTCTGCCCCGCCCCCACCCACCCACACTAGACAATTTGTACGCTTCTCCAGACGGAATATACTGGAGGCCACTGAGAAGCCAGGATTGGATCCATTCTAGTACGTGCATCAAGGAGTCCCATCTCCAGTACGAACATCTTTCCTCCCAAGTGTAGATGATTCTTTTTTTCCAATTGTTTAAAATCTTTGGCATAACGTGGAGCATTGAATACCTGACCCTAGCTTAACTAATCCGAAGGAGAAGCCTGGCCAAGCAGATCTATAGCATCATGAGTGGGGTGCACAACTTGGGATTTATACGGAACTTGATTCAGTCACCTGGCATAGAGCGGGCCTGCTGGAAATGTATAGCTATAGGGTACCCTAAGGAAAGAGGAAAATATCCTCTGCCTACAGACACACTTTTTGAGTTGCCCCTTTATACATATGCTTCAACTACTGTCACATTGCAAGTGTCCTACGCTAAACAATCTGGACTTGATCCAAAGCCCACTGCAGCCAGTGGAAGATTTCCAGCTGATTTCAATAGGCATTGGCTCAGGTCCTCTGTCATTAGAAGCATGTTAAACAAAGACATCCTTGTGAGGTGTCTCTCACTGAGCTGACATTCTCCAATAGCATTCTTTTTATTATTCTTGAGTGAGAGTGTGTCTGTGCGCTCACACCTGCATTACACACACACACACCTCACAATCCCTGGGGACAAATACAATCAATAAGTCACCCATTAAATTAAAAATTCATCTAAAAAACTCTCTACAGATTCCAAACAGCCCCACACACACTCAACCCCCCGACTCCTGGATACTGGCTGAGAGGTCAGATAAATCCTGCAGCCTGAGGAGTTCCTCTAGGAATCCATTTGTTTCCACTGATCCAAGAGCACTGTACACAATTAGAAGCATTATTCACAAGCTTCCACTCAAGATGGTCAAAAGCCCTTTCTTGCACTAACTTAGAGAATGCAGGCTGCACTTTAAGAAGTTTCTGGCATTGTTTCTAGATCTGAAATGCTTCACAGACCTTGTTTCTGTGAGACAATTCGTTTAGAAACCTCTTGTGTGGAATTTTAGCCCAAAACTTGGCATCCACCATGACAAGATAGTAGGTGATAAAACATAATCCACAGTCTATGCATCTCCCCCACACCTGCTTTCATATGAACAAGACAAACAACAGTCTGCTCTGGGGTAATTTTTTGAAGGTACACAGATTATTCACAACAGTATCTAACCTCCACATAAGCTCCATTTGTATGTACTTCACAAACAACAGGCAATAGAAAACAGTATGTACTAACTTATTTGTTGGGATTTGCGGCTGGTTTGAGGCTGATCATAAATCACATAATGCATTAACTATATGTGTTGCCAGGTCACAAAGTGTTACATACGGGAGGGAAGTCTTGAAAAAAATCACCAAAAAGTGTTATGTAACTTATGGACAGCTCCTTTGATGAGTCCACCATTTGTGTGCAAAAACTGCATTTCCAAGTGATTGCACAGGCAAGTTGCATGCACAACTAGAGGTGACTTTTGGCAAAGGCAGCACGATATGTTTATGCACCCAGAACTTTATTCAGATTGCAAAACGTAGTTTGGGAAAAGCTGAAAGTATTCAAGTTATTCCGCATTTTCACTTTTGTATTTGCTATCTGTTTCATTTATTTATTTTTATAATGCCTCAATTACTTATTTTATTTTAAATAAAAAAGAATGGCTTGCAATCCTGAAATCATTTTAAAAACCAGAGATCCCTTGTCAAATCATTACAGAAATGAAATCAGCAGCTTTCCCCCATCAAATCTAATTATTTTAAGGCTGGAGGAAAATTGGGCCCGCAGGAAGACAGTGTCCCTTTCAATAACTCAGGCAGGACGGCTGCCAAGATAGCCCCATCTATTCTTATACGGTTCTACGTGGATCCCATCAGGTCCCAGAGCCATGCCAGACTGTGCACCTGAAACAGCTATTTTTACCTCCTCTGTAATGATCTGGGCATTAAGAAGATCCCTGTCTTGCTCATCAAGGATCAGTAAAGGCCTGTTTGGCCTGAGAATCAGAGCGATATCATTTACTATAATATGATGTAAAAAGGTGACAGACCTCATCAAGAAGGAACGCAGCTCACCCTCCTTTACAGTACAGGCATTTCCGTTTTTCAGGCCTCCTAGTCAATGCTGCATGGCCAGTAGTCTACCTGCTCTGTCACCGTGTTTGAAGAACCTCTGCTTTATCATCTTTGAAAAGCCGCTCAATCTCTTTAGCCCGCACCAGGGCTAATTTAGCTCCGCTTCTCCAAAACTAACTAATCCGCCCTGCGCTGATTGTTGATGCAATGCCTCCAGCACTTTACTTTCCATAATCAGATGAGTCTTCTCTTTTAATTTGTTCTGCTAGGAACAGGAGGAGAAAGCAAAGCAGTGCCCACTTAATGCCACGCCTGAGCACTTCCCAGCATGCACCTGCTGGTTATCTGGGAGGATATCCATCTTAGTCTTGAGACATTTAACTACAGACTCTTTAGCCCCAAACTGGACATCAGACAGCTAGCTGTTGTCAGGTTTCTTTAAAGCAAAGGAAGGCATAGCATGATCCATTATAACCCATAGGCAAAATATCACCAATTAGTGCTCTAGGGAGAAAGGAAGAAGTGAGGAGAAAATCACCTTAGACCTGCAATAGGCCTGGTGAGCAGCAAAGGAAAAAGGGTATTCCCTGAGAAGGAGGCAAAGCCAAATGCCACAGAAGGTCTTCCAATGCCTGCTGGTTTCAGATAAAGCCATAAGCGAGACGCAAGACTCTCTGGAAGGGCATACTCCTAAAATTAAAATCCCTGACTACTGGGATCTGGTAAGTGTAACACAACAGAAGTGGCCGCCTCCTACAAGAACAATTCATCATCATGGAGCAGTTCAGGTGAGGGCAGCACAAAGAGTGAGAAATGTTGATATTCGGAACCCTGGTCTGCCAGCCACCTACTGTAATTAGAACAAGGCACTTCAAGAGCCACATTGCCTGAGTAATTCTTCTCTACTGGCTTGGTCCTGCAAGGTCCTGAGTGCCTCCTGGACATGCCGGCACTCCGTCAGGCTCACGCACAGGAGTCAGGGCTGCAGTAGCTGGTTTGTAAAGCCTGAGTAATTCTGTGTGTGTTCCCCAAAACCAGGCTTCTATTTTCTTTTTGTCATACAAACGGCAAACAAGGCAAGCAGATTCAGCAGTGCTGAGAGACAGAGAAGTGCCCCTACCTAGTGACGACAGCAATGCAATAAGTGAATTTTAAAATGCCACAGCATCCCACCTTCCAAATTCGCAGGGCGTTACACAAACAATTCAATGGAAACAACAACGCTACAATGGCCAAATGCGAGGCAGCGCCCTTCAGTTCTGCCACGTGCCAAACTATTGTCCAGGACAAGCAGATGTGAAGTTTGGAAAACTCTTGCATCATAGGTAATACATTTCCATCAGGCAGAAACAATTTAGGCTTCAGTAATTAACAAAATATTTTACACTTGCTGGTAAAATACACCTCTCAAAATCCTGTATGACTGGAATGGACGCATTTTTCACTGTTCTCTTAATTAATGTCAAGGATGTTGTTATAATAGGCAGGTTTAAAAAAGTCCTGTATAGCAAGACTTCATCCCTGAATTTCTAGTGATGAGCGTGTGGTATAACAGCCTTCGGTAACTCTAAATCTATCTAAACTAGAACACTTCCTTCGCCACCGATCAAAATCAAGAAACCCATCTGGTCCTGTGCCACAGCCCTCCTTGTGGAAGATAAGGGCGTCCGCAGAAGATGGTCTGAAGTCTGGGCAGCTGCTGATGTACCAAACGAAAATCTAATTGATGTCCCAACTGTTCGAGTGCCGGGCTTCTCCTCCCCACAGAGCATATATATAGACAGCTCCAAATCGTATCCACACCCGACATATTAGGCCCTAATATTAGAGGGTCAGATTTTCACAAAAAGAGACGTGCACACAATAGATGACTGACAGGTCCTAAGTGGGACTAAAGTGGTACCTAAGTTTTGTGTTGGCTCTCTGAACAAGGGATGAATTTAATTGTGTGCACACAGCTGTGCACTTATTTGTGCAGGCAATTAGCACAATTCCACATGCAAACCAGGTACGCACCTAACAGGTCATTTGGCAGGTGCAACTACCTGATATGCATGCATAGTTAAGATAGCCGCATGGAAATGTTGACAGGAAATTGCAAGTGTATTTGTGGGACTGCCTTGGTTCGCACATCAGTTTGAAGGTTGGCTATGATTTGGGTACATTCCCCTTCTGAAGAGCAATTTTATATGTACCACACATGCAAAGTTTCAGCTCAGCGGCTTTTCATTCCTGAACATTCTGAGCCGACTCCAACACTTCGCTCCAGCGTGCAGGCCAAATCGTCCTGACAGGGAACAATATGAGGCTGTCTTCCAAGGGACTATCCCCAAATATGACTACAAAACACACAGTCATTGCTTGCTAGGAAACATCTACCAATTACTGCACATTAAGCAAACCATCTCATGACAGCTCTACTATAAATTTGCAGCAGTCTCCCAGGGTTTTTTTGTTGTTGATAATAACGTCCTAAACGTTTAATGGAAATAGAACAGAAAACAGTTGCTGAGTTGTGTATAGATCTTTTTCTTAACCCAGACAGGCGTAACCCTTTATGCCTGCATAAATAAGGTGAAGGGTTAAAATCCATGTGCATTTTATATAAAAACCTGGTCTATGGATTGTGCCAGCTCTTTCTCAGACCCAAAGTCCAGAGTTTGGTCAAGAGACCAGAGGCCTAGCAAATAGTGATTAGTTAAGAGAAAGTTGGGGTAAACAAATAATCTTGTTTTGCTAAAATAGGCCTGGTCAGCAAATTGCCAGGTGTTGGAGCTAAGAACTAAATAATTGTGTCTTATTCAGAGTTGCAAATTGAACAAAGGATCTCTGTTCCTATGGTGTCAGTCTCTTCTGTAGGGAACATTTTTCCCACAGATCCAACCTTGAGTTTATGAAAAGTTGGCACATGTCAGTATAAGATATGGCATCCTTCCACCTCCCTTCCCAGGGACCAGTGCCTGCCTTAAGACATAAAGGGGACAATCTTTATTGTCATATACTTTCACTGTTTCTTTGCTTTAACCACTAGGAATGTACCTGATGGACAATCAAAGGAGTTGCTCCACTCCTATGGACCCCAAATCAGAATTCAACATATATATTTTATACTAATAACATTTTATCAAGTATTAATTAAATGTTAACTTGCTAACTTGAGACCATGGGCAGAGACATTATGTAACCTTTTAACCATTGGCTAATGTGCTATCTTGTTTTGCTCCAAAACCTATCCCGGGATGTGGAACTGCCTACCCTGTCACTTTCCTCCGCCCATGGGAAATCTATATATTCTATTGTAATCAATTTATTGACAGTGCCTCTGAGCCTAATAAGCCAGGTGACACTCCGCCAGCACTGTGTGTAATAAACTCCTGTGCTTGGCCTCTACACGGTGTGGATTTATGTCCTTCATAAGGTCTTTTACGAAAGCCCGTGATCCTCTGGTAATTAATATTATTATGTGATGTATGTACAGATAGGGTATAAAGAGTTATGCATGTGCGCTAGAAATATATTCTTAAAATATACTGTGGAAAGAGTTGATAAATCAGCCTGCCTTAGACAAAGGAATGTTGATTTACCTGTTTGGGTCAAACTTTCTAAGCCAGAGGACAAGAAAAGTACATTTACATATAAGGTTAAAAAAGCAATCAAGCTAACAAGGGCCAGCTTAGTGAACACACTGAGGGGACAGTCTGCACTCCCAGGAAATCATCCTGGCTCTTGAGGCAAAGACAATGGACTTTGGGAAATACAAGGGGTGGAAGCCTGCATCCTCGTTAAGGAACAAAGGGGACAGCACCCTATAATTCTGTGAAAGTTGAATCCTCTGGCCTGGAGAGCTAGAGATGCTGGTAACCTAAAGTAAGTAAGGAAAACTGCTTAGGCAAAGATTGTAACTTGCTAAAATTAAGTTATAGTCATTTGAAAACAAGTTTTGTTTTCTTTGTAACCATCTCTCGCTATTATTCTTGCCTGGTATCACTTAAATCTGTATTCTTTATTAATAAACTTTTTCTTGTTTTATTACAAAGCCAGCTCAGTGTAACAGCACCAAGATAAGTGTAAATCCTCAAGTTAAACCAGCTGATTGGAGCGTGCACTGTCTCTTTGGAGGCTGTGAATTTGATAATTTTTGAGTATCCAGGAAGAGGGACTGCAGGGAGATGTCTCTGGGGAGGTATCATTGATTGTTATTTGCAAGGCAAGGTAAAGATGGGCAGAGTCACGAAGAGCTTGCTGGTGAGGTGGACAGACTGGTGTGGCAAGGCGCAGTCTAATCTCCACCAAAGCTCATGCTTGTTGAGGTATACCATGCCTTTCAGTTCTGAGTAGAATGTCACATGAATGTCACTTGCAAACATTTGAAAAGAGCAGTTTTGGGAAACAAAAGCTCCATCACTGACAAACTAAGCAAACTGCTCCCAGAGACAAACGTGAAATAACACAGTCTTGTCTAACAGCACAAAATGTCAAAACACAAGCAAGGGTTTTAAAAAGCAGCAGCTTTCATCCTGGTTGTACTGAATCTTATCCCTTCCCTGAACACTTTTAGATCTCCTGGTTTACAGAAATGTAGTTACATTTGGCAAAAAGCTAGAAATAATTACAAAGATTAATCTTATTAAAAGATAACCCCACAATAACATACACTGGAATTGTTTTTTCCTGATTACTTATGTGGTTATCAGATACCCAATTACCATAAAAATGATACTCCAGAGAATAACTCTTTAGAGCAAATGGAAACTGTAGGAATCAGTTACTAAAGCTGAGCAGCCAAGCAAGTCTAGTTCATTCAGGTGTTAAAACCGGACAAAGGAAAATAAAATCTATGAAAACATGTATGTCAGAAGAACCACCAAGAATGTTTTAAATACCAAAGAATCCTTAACATACTGTGTGTGTCCTATATTCCCTTGTCGATGGCAGCGCACACTCAAGCAGTCAGCTGGCATGAGGATGAGGAGCATGGTATAAAAACGTTGAGAGATTAAACCGTATTCTGCAGCTGGAAAGTCAGTCACTAGTCTTTCAAGGTCAAATCTACCCAGACACACCACCGTAAAGCCGCTGTAACCCAAATGATGTCCCTGGCATTTCTCGGTGCAACTGAGAGTGGAATTTAGCTCTCTCATACTGCTGCCAGAACCAATTTTAAGGGCTGAAAATTTCTCCCTCAATTTTACTGAACTGCTCTGAAAACAAATGACAGCCATTATAGCGGATCATTCCCAAACGCCAGCATCCCCATAGCCCTCTGCAGCACATTCGCCACTCTGGCGAGTATTTAGGAGAGCAGAGAGGAATAACTCCACTTTACTAGTGTTCATAGAAATGAGAGTGTCAGAAGTGAGGCACAAACTCACCCTTCAAGTTCTAATGCCTTGCACAATAAAACAACTCGAGGGGAAACAATCTGCAGCTGTCCCTGGGACGAAGCACAGGGGTGAAAGGCAATAATCAGAGTTACCGTATTAACACTGAACTGCTTGTGTCCCTGCATAAAGAAGTTTTGGGCCACGCCTTACTCTGGAACTCCACTGACTTTGTGAGGAGGCTGCAGTAAGCAGGATGGGGCCTTCAAGGCTTTCCCAGCATTTTTTGTGATTTGACCTTGGGTTGTGGGATACAGAGTTTGGCAAAGACCAGTTTTCCTTCCGAGCTGTCCTGTTTTGTTGTAAAGGGAGGCTGCTAATGAAGTCTGACAGTTTCTTCTCCCCTTCTGGGTGCATCTTGTAGTGCAGAATACACTTCGAATGATTCACACTAAAAACAGGCCACTCAACGCACAACAGCAATATTTACCTCCCTTAATTAAATATGGCAATAATAAACATGAAATACAGGAGAAAGCAGGATTGTAAATACTGCCGCAGGGAGCTTGGTATGTCCCTGTGAACTGAGCTGGAAACACGTAAGATCAGATTCTGTATCATTCTTAACTTCAAAAGGGATATTCCCACATAACAGCAACATTATAAAAATACCCATCAGGGGTGAGACTGGAACCACCACACACCAGATACGAGAGGAGGGGAGAAAACGTGCTACTCAGTTCCCCCCAGGGAAGAGGGCTAATGGGGGGACCATGGAATTTTCAGATCAGTAGCGTTGGAGAAGAGCTGCTGATTCTAAGGATTAGTTCCCAGGTGGGCCCTGAGCCAGCACATTCAGGCATGTGCTTACGCACGCAGACAAGTCCCATTCACACCACAGGCACTGCTCACGCATGTCAAGTCTTTGCAGACTTGAGGCTTTGGTGTTTTTTCTAGGATGTGGGAGGGAAGCCTTGTTGGAGACCATTTCTTCTGTGTGCTTGAAGGGCAGGGTCACTAGCCTCCACTCAGAGGAGAGTTATGCTCCCCACAAGTTGCGTGCTCAATACACAGTGGGGAACCACAAGAGAAACTCCATTACAAGGAACGACCAAGGCCTCTGCCAGTCAATCTTTTGGGGGGAGGGGAGGAGAGAGGCAGCGCGGTTTGCCTGAGCGTAGCTCCCCGGCGTTGCTTTTCTAACACTGGTTGGAAAAGAACACTTCCCGCAGAGGCCAAGTTGTTGTTTTCTCTTATAGCGCACTCAGCCCTGGTCAGCACTGCAAACCCCTGTGCAACGTAGTTATACCAACCTAACTCCAAGCATAGACAGTGCTAAGGTGACGGGGGGACTTCTCCCATCGACACAGCTACCACATCTCAGGTGAGGCAATACGTCACCAGAACCGCGACACTTACCAAGGCTCGAGCCCTTCCCTCGGGGCAAACCCGTTCCAGCATGCCCTGTCTTTCACAAAGAAAGGAGAACTCTCCCCAGGGCTCCCACCAGCTTCTCTGGGACTGCTGGTTACCACATCGGGTGCCTCACGGCACCCATCTCCACCACTCCACATTCGGGGATCTGAAACCAACTCCCTTCCGATCAGCTGAGCGTTAAGCAGCACTGTAAGTGTGGACAAGCCCCCAGTATTTTGTCCAAGGAATCATTTGGGGAACACCATAATCTCGACTGACGGATGAGTTACCAGTTCAGGAAACAACCATGGAGGCTGCTTCAAGAGATTGTCGTTACTCCTCTTCGTCTTATCTCACTGGACCTAATCTCATTTACATTATGGGCCCTTCCCACTGAGGCACACTGCACTGCTCTGGCAGTTTAAAAGGGCCCAAAGTGGGCACAGATTACACACATACTCACTGTAAAGCCCTTTTACACACTCAGAGCAGTGCAATGTGGCCTCAGTGTAAAACAGAACTAGGCCTTTAGATTTCAAAGCTAAGTGCTTCAACTTTCATTTACTTCAATGGGACTTGCTGAGTGGCCAGTACTTTAGAAATAAGGCTGCGAATTTTAGGTGCCTTAATATGGCCTGAAGAGTCTAACTTTAGGCCCTTGTTTTCAAAGTCTTGGCTATCAAACTTCCTTACCTGTGTCACTAACAGGGCATTCGTTTACCAAATCTGAAAGAGTTAACATCTGACTTTTCCCTGCCCTGAAGTAGGAATGTAAAATGTTAACCAATAAGCAACAGTCTTACCGGTAACATATTCAGTTAAATGTTTAAATGCCTAATGTTCTGGCCACGTTCCCACCCCCAGCTGTGACCCCAGCCTAGGCCCCCTTGCCCCTGTCTAGGTCTGGGAGCAGGGCGGCAGCCGGGACTCTGGGCGCGGGGCAGCAGCCTGGAAATTGGGCAAAACGTGGGGGTGAACTATGGGATCCCCGGGCCCTTAGTTCCCGCAGCTGTGTGGTGAACTTGTTAACAGTTAAATGTTTAACTGATACAATTTTAATAATTTAAATGGTTACTTTTTTTAAAATGCTATTTACATCCTTATCCTGAAGAGTTTACCCTCGATCCTGCAAAGACCTACGCACAGGCTTGATTTTAAATTCGGAGTTCAGTGAGAGTGCTCGAGTGTTTACAGTTCAGCATGTGCATAAGTCTTCACAGGATCAGGGTCAAAATCTTTAGATAGTCCCTGCTCCAAAGAGTCTGCAGCCTCTTCCTGTTTGTCCGTACAATGGGCTCCAATTTAGGCACCTATGGGTGCTAGTGTTATTTTCTTTTTTCAAAAAAGAATAAAAGAGGAAAGGCTGGAACCGAAAACATGGACTGATTGATTCACTTTCTGGGAGCGCTGCTTATGCTTTCGCTTCTCTTGCAATGTCTGGGTTGTGAATACTGCAGAAAGACGTTTAAATACAAGCAAAACTCTGTTGTCACTGATTTTCTTATAATTTCATGGAAATATTTCTATAAACATTAGGGAGGGGAGTTGTTTGTTTTCATGTCCAGTTTTGACTAAAACATTCCGTTGGAATTTGTCAAGGGCTTAGGAGTCCAACCGCATTTCAGCCACCTCCACGGTTTCCACAATGCAGGTCCTAGGAGAAAAGTCTTCCCCTAAAGTTTCATTTTCACCAATTCCTTATAATGTATTTTGTCTTCTTTGAATTTATTGTAGTTTTGATCCTTAGCCGGTGTAGTTTATTGTGACCAGTGGCTGGTCAGAGGCAGTTTAAAGACAGAGGAATGCATACAAAAGAGTGAGAAACAGCAGAGGCTGTTTGCTGCTGTCCAGCAGCTGCAGATCAAGGCCTCTTACCATTTGGGATTGTTGGTAACTAAATATTAGAAATACAGCTTCTCATGTTCTAAAACAGGGTTTCCCAAACTTGGGACGACACTTGTGTAGGGAAAGCCCCTGACTGGCCAGGCCGGTTTGTCTACCTGCTGCATTCGCAGGTCGGGCTGATCGCAGCTCCCACTGGCCGCAGTTCGCAGCTCCAGACCAATGGGAGCTGCTGGAAGCAGCAGCCAGTATGTCCTTTGGCCCACACCGCTTCCAGCACCTCCCATTGGCCTGAGCAGCGAACCACAGCCAGTGGGAGCCGTGATCGGCCGGACCTGCAGATGGGGCAGGTAAACAAACCGACCCGGCCTGCCAGGGGTTTTCCCTACACAAGCGGTGTCCCAAGTTTTGGAAACACTGATCTAAAATCGTGGCATGGCCTTGTAGCTCCTCTCCAAACAGCAGCCCTGAATACTGATACAGGTTGGGGACTGTCAGATTTTGTGGCATGCATACCAAGAGATGGGGAAATCCTTTCAGAGCTGTATATAACTGACAGCAAGCAAGTGGGAGGGATTTGCATTTGCCTGTTCATCTCATGATCCCATTCCTTCGTGCAAAGTCAAAGTCATTCATCCCTCCTCGAAAGAATGGGATCAAAGGTGAATCCGAGTGTGAAGTAAACCCAGCCACATGCTAAGCAGAGAGACAGACAGTGAGAGAACAATTCTGGAGGCCTATGGGTACAACATCCATTTTTGGTCTTCTAACATCCAGACATTGATGATGGCATCAAAGGGTGTCCTGCAAACAGCCTCCACAACACAGAACATTCAATGCGAGTTTCAGCATCTATTAATAACTTCCCAGCCTTAGCTGAGCAAAAAAAAAAAACAACAAGGGGGTGGGTGGGATGATGGGTTCCCCCTGGGGTGCCACTGAGCCCACCTGACCCACCAACCTGGGCTCCCTTTACACTGTATTGCTGAGGTGAGCCAGCCAAGCCCTCCCTCAGGCTTCAGACTGCACTTAAGCAGCATACACACAGGTCGGGACACATCCAGCTGCAGCCATGCACACAGATGCTGAGATGGGAGGCTCAGCTAAGGAACTGCCCAATACTCAAGTGCATACTCCCTTCTGGAGGGTAAACCCAAAATGATACCATCTTGCACTGCATAGGGAACAGTACAGCGTAAGCTCATAAAATTTGCCCCCTCCCTCAACGTGGAGAGAGATATGCAACAGCTTTCTGCCCCCCCCCCGTTACAATTTATATACACACTGGTTTTAGACAAAACAAAAAAAGTTTATTAACTACAAAACACCTAGCCCACATTTTTCACCAGACAAAAATCTCCTCCCATAACTTCAGAAGTTAGTGCCGATTTTCTCTGGTGTACATGACAGGAAGAACAGGAACACCATATACAACACTTTGAGATACCCTATTGTGGCCCTAGAAAATGCTGGGTCATTTATCTCTATCAAATGGGCTTCTTTGCAGGCAGCCACTAAGACTGGCAAAGGTCCTCTCCTATTGCGAGTAAATTTTACTCCTGTATTTCATTTCTGACTTTGAAGTCCTTTGTTTTCAACACTTTTTCCACTTCTATTCCCCTGCTGACCATTCAGCCTAAGAACTGTAACCATTCAGCAAAGGTTCTAGCTGCAGTTTCCTGGAATTCCTGGTGCAGCAGGTAGCAAGTTACAACGCCAGCTCGAAACTCATTTATATACATCATAAAAATGCAGAAACAGGCACTTCATGCATTCAAATAGAATTTCTTCAGAAGAAAAAAAACCCCAAACACTGTCCACTCCACTGGCCCTAAATTTCCTGCACCACCTCAGTCATCTCTCTCCAGCTCTGAAACCCTGGTCATGGCATTGGAGCCTCTCCCCCAGTCCATTGCTACTGTCACTTGGGATTTTAACTGAAACCTTACAAGATTATTCCTCGGGGTCAAAATATGTCTCAGGCCCAAATTCTTTCATCACATGAAAGGTCACTGAAGTCAAGAGTGCTAAATTCTAATCTCAGGGATGCAGGTGGAAATCTGGAGTAACTCCATGAACCCAATGAAGTTAAACTGGATTTCCAGAGGGACATCCGAAAGCAGATCTGAGCTTACATTAATGTAACATTTTATCCCAAAGCCCCTCTAGAATGTCTTTACACATTACAACTGCAGGAAGCACTTCACTCACAATCTCTAGACAGAATTTGGCAGCTATTTTACACCATAAAGGAATGCAAATATTTAATGCAGAAAGCCAGCAAAAAATAACATATCCAACTGAATTAGAATTAAACGTCAAATGCTACAAAAGACAATCAACATTGCCAGTGCCATCAGAAAGTCATTGGTCAGAGTGTATATCTTCATCACTAATGCTTGGATGTAACTCAGTCTTGCTTATTTCTAGACTAGTTCATCACCAATGAGAAAGAAGGTTGAGAAGTTAACATATCTATTAGTCATTTCCTAAGTTTTAGATGTATTGTCAGTGCTGTTGGCTGGATCAGTGAGACGTAATCAGACAATATAATATCAAATTGCACAATGTACTGAGACAGCATTGTCCAAGGGTTTACACGCACCCCATCACATTCTTTCCGAGATGGGATCTAGTGATTTGATCCTGGGAATGGGAGCAAGTAACTCCAAACATGGACTTGCTGTGTGACCTTGGACCAGTCAGTTAACCTGCCTGCATCTCTGGGCTGGATTCTTCATAGTCTTTCGTCTGGACCAGCACAACGTGGATGTTCAGGAGGCGTGAGTGGAGGATTCAGATGTGCCAGAGTTGGACAGCTGTTTGCACTGGTGTAAAAGAGGACACTAGGCAATGGGGAGCATCAGGTTCTCAATTTCCACATCTCTAAAATGGGAGAGATAATACTTAACCCTGGCCTACACTTAACATTTAGATTGATCAGCTACATTGTTCAAGGGTGTGAAAAATTCACAACCCTAAGCGCCATAGTTAAGCCGTCCTAACCCCTTGTATAGACATGGCTAGATTAACCGAAGAATTCTTCTGTCAGCCTCGTTACTGCTACTTACATACATCAGTGGAAAAACTGCTGCAGCGCCTATAATGTCCACATGCACTTAGCCCACCTCAGGTGGCTGGTGTGAGGACCAGTTAATGCTTATTAAGTGCTTTAAAGATAAAGAGCTAAGTGTTAAGCACTGTTTGCTATAATCGCCTTTGTTTTAGCAGCTCAGGCCCTTATTGTCCTAGGCAGCTCTCAGTTTTTTCTATATTTCCCAATACTGAGACATAACAGAAGCACAAAATTACTGTGTTCGTGCAGTGGGGATAACAATAGATGCACATTAGTTATCTCTAGCACAGCATAAGGATAGCGGCAATACGTGCATATTAAGCAGTATTTTTAAAACAGTTGTAATCCAGCTAACACAGACTTTCATAGTCCATCAAGAGCAACCAATGACTATTTATGACTTTTGCATTTTACAACATTAAACACTGATTACACAGGAATTCTGGGACATGTCGTTCAGTGACAGTTCTCCTCACGTTGATGGTAACTGTTCTAATAGTTATGTTTATAATGTAGAAATGTTACGTATCAATAACACCACTAAGACCCAGCCTTTGTGCTACCTTGTGCCTTTGTAGAGATCCTCCACTGGTCTCAATCACTGTAGCTCCCAGCACTTCAATAGAGCTATGCCAATTTACATCAGCTAAGGAACTGGCCCACATACTGAGGGCCAAATTTCCACAATGCCCACGTAATCAGCTGCACATGCCTTTTCTTGCATATCATCACTTGCCCATGAAAATGAAGGAATTTAAATGCAAGACCCCATTTTGTAGAGTAAAATAGAGCACAAATGCATTTTTCACATGTAAATTTTATCATTTGCATGGACAGGTGTTTGCATGCTGAAAGCGGCATGTGCATAGATGTAAGCAAGCAGGAGGTACAGATGACAGTATATTAACGTATTTAACCATGGCAGTGCTACATGCATCATATAACGATATTGTAATATCAACTCCATAAAATCCTCATGGATTTTTAATGAGTATTTCCAACAAACAGTAAAGATCTGTTTCAGTGAGTGCATCTGGTCTGACCTCACAGATTCTATTGTCTGGCTATTCATGGTTTTGAAGAACGGAAGACAAACGCTAGTGTTTTCTGTTACAGAGAGATAGAACAAACATATTTTAAAGAACTGCACTGATGGGCTGACTCGGTGATTATCCAACAGCACATACATATATAAAAGCGCAAGCACTTCAGAGCTGCACCGAATTATATGCAGTAAAGTTTTTGACATTTAAAAACAGTCACAGATCCATACACTACAAAAAGCAATAAGTTGACTGTAGTAAGTTAAGTGGAATTAATTCCATCTTGGCCTTCTGAAGAAAATCACACACAGCTCAAGCTCCTCTGAGACTCATACATTTTAAGGTCAGAAGAGACAGTTATGATCATTGACTCTGACCTGCTGCATAATACAGGCCATAGAATTTCACTCAGTGATTCATGCATCAAAAACAAAACTTGTGGTAAAACTAGGACACTCTTTTAGATGAACATCAAACTTGTTTTACAGACCTTAAGCGATGGAGAATCCACCAACCACCCATTGGTAACTTTTTTCAATGGTTAGTTAACCTCACTGTTTGAAATAACATGCAGGTTATTTGTAGTTTGACATTGTCTGGCTTCAGTTTCCAGCGCCAATGGGTCTTGTTATGCCTTTGTCTGCTAGATTAAAACCCTATTTAGTATCTGATACATTGTCCATGTGTGTGATGGGATGTCCACCCCACACAGCACTGGAAGGGTTACGTTGGCCAAGTGGGCCTATTAACGCCACAGGCTGCACCTGAAAGAAGAGCCAGGGAGCAGGGAATTGATTGCAAGCAGGCTCAACTGTGCAGGAAGAGGCGGAGCCTATTAAGCCAGGAAGCTGGCAACAGACAGGGGCAGTTGCTTCTGGAATAGGGCAGTCACTCCCTGGGAAGAGGGAGGAGGATTTGGAGCTGGTACACCCAGAGCAAGGAGGGGAACCAAGAGTTGTAGGAAACAATCCAGGGAAGGAGCAGTGAGGGCTGGGAGAGGAAAGCCCAGAGCTGCTGGGTTGGGTCCCTGGACTGGAACCCAGAGTACTGGGCGGGCCTGGGTTCCCCGACCAGCCACCGAAGAAGTGGCACCGATGGGACAGTGAATGAGATGACTGCCTGGGTCACTGGGAGTGAGAGAGAATTGAAGGACTGTACCCTGGAAGGGGGGAAACGCAGAGTGACCTAGCCAGAGGGCTGAGTCCCAAAGACAATGCTGCAGTTCCAATGACGAGAGACAGACAGACGGAAAGTGTGCAACCGCGGGAAGGGGCGTCGACCTCGAGAGCTGATCCCCAGAGTGACCAGGAGGGGGCGCCAGACAAACAGTGAGTGATGCTAGTACTTACATAAGTACTGGCATGTTGTCAAGTTATATACCTTGACCAACTCACGCCTTAACCTTTTTGGTAAGCTAAACCAATTACACTCCGTAAGTTTCTCATTGTAAGGCCTGCTTTCCAGTCCTCAAATCAGTCCTCCAGCTCTCCCCTGTAGCCCCTCCTGTGGCTGCTGTAACCAGAATCACAGCAGTTGTTTTCTCTAGCTTCACCACATCCCATCCCTTATTATCTGGGTACTAAATGTATTACCAAGTATAATGTAAAACTAAACACAGCTGGTGGTAAACAACACATAGCAAAAGATGTGGAAGAAACAGTACCTGATTCTGCCTCCTGCAAAGGCAGCATTTATCCTCCAGTGCCCATTTTTTCTAAAGTTCATTTGATATCAGAGTCAGCAATAACCTAGTTATTTATCCTTTAGATAGAAAAGGCAAATTGCTGGTCATTGTGACCCCAACTCCTCAAGTTTGGATCAGCCCAGAAGTATTTGGCAATTGAAAATCTGGCATCCCAGACTTCAGCTAAAAAGCGTCAAATAAAGAGGAAGAAACCTTCAGTTGTAAAAAGCACATTAGTCATGAGCTGTGAAATTCACAAAACTCATTTTGAGGATAATCAGCAGGAGGTTAATGGAAGGTCTTGTATGTTTCATAACAAGGGCATAACCAATAATTGCTATTTTACAAAAGCCTGTTTTCCCCAGGGTACAAACATCCCCCATTCTGCTGTATGCCACATTGTCCTGCTTTCTTCTTATCTGTTTCAACAGCACACAAAGTTACTTGACATGTTTAGAATATTTTTGATCAATTAGCAAGGTAGCTTTTCCCATTTTTGTGCCAATCCTATTACTATATAGATCTTTCAAAATCGTGCCCACAGAGCAAAATATAAGTATCACCTTTCTGGAATGTAGGCAACTAGCTGTTAGGAAGTCTTCTGTAATGTGAATAGCTCTAATTCATAAACTGGAAGGTCAGAAGGGACCATTGTAACCATCTAGTGTGACCTCCTGCATAACAAAGGCTATAGGACTTCTCTGAATTAAATTCCTGTTTGAACTAGAGCATCTCTTTTAGAAAAACATTTTAAAATTTCCAGTGAGTGTAATTTGTTCCAGTGATTAATTCACCTCACTTTAAAATCTGCTAGACCGACGAGCCCTCTAGTACCAAATTTCTGTTCCCCGTGTAGATACTCAGACTGTGAATAAGTCATCCTTTAACACCCTAACTAGACTGAGCAAATTGAGTCTTCCAGTGTAAGTTATGGTTTCCAATCTGCTGCTATAGGGAATGGTGTTTTCTAACATTCATTCTCCTAACTCTGTTTTAAGGTATAAGCAGTTGTAGGCTAGAATATTTAAAACGCACATTTTTATAACAAGAGCGAGAGAGAGAGAGAGACACACACACACACTCTCACACACATACACACACTTAGCATTTTTCGATTAAAACTATCACTGCTTGATGATGGTTTTCATATGCTCAGCAGACCTTTACAAAGACTTATGCCCCAAGTGTAGTTACTAAAAATTATTTTACCACTGAAATTCCAAAGTGACCTAAAGTAGTGATGCAAGCCTTTTCCCCTGCAGCCTTTTACGGATAATAACAACATACACCACAATATCAACTCTACAATATCATTTCCAAGATCTGATCTTCTGCTGCAACCATACCCTGCTCCCCACTGCAGTCCCCTTTGACATGTAAGCCAATGCCTTCACTGCTTGCTCTAAGGCTACGTCCAGACTACCCGCTGTATCGGCGGGTTAAAATTGATTGCTCGGGGATCGATATATCGCGTGTAATCTAGACGTGATATATCGATCCCCGAGCGCGCTTATATCGATTCCGGAACTCCATCAACCCCAACAGAGTTCCGGAATCGACAGGGGGAGCCGCGGACATCGATCCCGCGCGTTGTGGACGGGTGAGTAATCCGATCTTAGATATTCGACTTCAGCTACGTTATTCACGTAGCTGAAGTTGCGTATCTAAGATCGATTTCCCCCCCGTAGTGTGGACCAGCCCTAATACTGGTTGCATTTTTCTTTACCAATTGCCCTGCAGTTTCTCCCACCCCCAGTGCAACACAACACTCCTGAGTGGTCTTTCTGGTTATTACTTCAGGAATTTAAAGAAAAGTCAGACAAGTCTTGCCTCACATGGGACTCCCCACAAGCCTTGCTTTTCACCTTTTGCCCACATACTCCCAGAGTCACAAACAAGAAAAACTGACATAGATTATTCAAATTCGACAGCAGTGAAATGGAGATACTCTGCTTCAGCTGAAGTATCGTGTCCAGTTCTGGGAGCAACACTTTAAGAAAGATGTGGACAAATTGGAAAGAATCTGGAGAAGATCAACAAAAATGATGAAAGGTTTAGAAACCCTGATCTGTAAGGAAAGGTTAAAAAAACTGGGTATGTTTAGTCTTGAGAAAAGAAGATGTGAGAGCTGGTAAGAGTCTTTGAATATGTAAAAAATTGTCATGAAGAGGGCTGTGATCAATTGTTCTCCATTGCTTCTTGGAGCATCTAGTCCTGAAACCAAAAAGGGGAGAGGCAATTCTTGATTTTCTCCTAAGTGGAGCACAAGATCTGGTCCAAGAGGCGAATAGAGCTGAATCGCTCAGTAATAGTGATCATAATGTAATTAAATTTAACATCCTTTTAGGGGAGAAAATACCAAAGGAACCCACCATGGTAGCATTTAACTTCAAAAAGGGGAACTACACAAAAATGAGGGAGCTAGTTGAACAGAAATTACAAGGAATAGTCCCAAGAGTTGCCATGCAGCTTGCAGGTATTTCACTATTGAAAAACACCATAATAGAGGCTCAAACTAAATGTATACCCCAAACAAAAAAAAACAGTAGGGGGGTCCCCCAAAAATGCCACCATGGCTAAACAACAGAGTAAACGAGGTGATTAGAGGCAAAAAGGCATCCTTTAAAACTGGAAGTCAAATCCCACTGAGGAAAAGAGAAAGGAGCATAAATTCTGGTAAGTCAAGTGTGCAAGCAAAATAAGGCAGGCCAAGAAAGAATTTGTAGAAAAGCTAGCAAAAGATAAAAAAAAATTCTGGTAAGTTTTGTAAGTACATCAGAAGCAGGAAGCCTGCCAAACAATCTGTGGGGCCCCTGGACAATCCAGGTGCTAAAGGAGTGCTCAGTGAAGACAAGGCCACTGGGGAGATGTTAAATGAATTCTTTGCAACAGTCTTCATTGCAGACGGTGTGAGGGAGATTTCCACACTTAAGCCATTCTTTACAGGGGACAAATCTAAGGAACTGTCCTAGACTGAGGCGTCAGTAGAGGGCATGTTTGAACAAATTGATAAATTAACCAGTTATAAGTCACCAAGATGAAGGAAAGTGCTGCCTGGTGAGGGACGTCATCCAGACCCTCAACCAAAACTTCAAAAGTGTGGCTTGGGTGGAGCCAACTGAGAAGTTGACGGTTGAGACTGATGCGCTCTCTGTCATTGCAAATGTTGGCGTTGTTTTGGTTCACGTATGGCCGTTACTGCTGTCAGTTAGGAATCTCTGGCCCGCTGATAAGGTTGGTACTTCCTTCTCTTCACAGGTGGGGTGTAGATCCTTAGAGTGTGCAGAGTGTTTCAAGAATCTCTCATTGAGTGGAGCACCTCATCCATTTTGGTCGAGAACAATTTCTCTCAGTCAAAAGGCAAAATCTTCGACCTTGGTTTGGAGTTCTTTAGGAATGCCCGAGAATTGCAACCAGGATGCCCGGCGCATCACTACAGCCATGGCCGTGGTTCTGGCTGTTGTGTCCATGATGTCCAAAGACACTTGAAGGGCTGTTTTAGCAACGAGTTGTCCCTCATTTAGAATGGCCTGGACTTGTATTTGTTTCTCCTATGGAAGCTCCCCAGTGAAAGAGCTCAGTTTCCTACAGTTATCATAATCATATTTTGCTAACAGAGCAGAATAATTGGCGACTCTGAATTGTAATGTCGCCAAGTAAATTTTTCATCCAAAGAGGTTGAGCCTCTTGTTTTCCTTACCTTGAGGGCTCAGTCTAAACTGTTGTTGTTTGAGCATTGATTGGCGGTGTTGACCACGAATGAGTTGGGAGGCAGGTGGGAGAAGACGAAGTCTACCCCTTTGGTGGGGAAGTAGTACTTCCAATCCTCCCTTTTGCACGTCGGCGGTATCGAGGCTGGTGTCTGCCAGATTGTCTCTGCTGGTTCCAGAATCACATCATTAACAAGCAGAACGATCTTGGAAGTGGAGGAAGGTTGCAGAATTTATACCAGTTTGTGCTGGTTTGTCTGAACTTCCTCCAGCAGGATGTCCTGGCTCTGGGCAACTCACTTAAACAGTTCCTGGAACTGTCTGAAGTCATCTGCCAAAGTAGGCGACGGTGGCATAACTGCTTCATCCGGAGAGGAGGAAGAGTTGTGTGCAGGAGAAGTAGCTTCCTGATCTGTGCTTGTCTCAGTGTCCTCT
The DNA here is from genome assembly GCF_007399415.2 of Gopherus evgoodei. Taxonomy (NCBI): domain Eukaryota; kingdom Metazoa; phylum Chordata; order Testudines; family Testudinidae; genus Gopherus; species Gopherus evgoodei. Next base: position 2,058,651 of record NC_044331.1, read on the forward strand.
CTGATGTCCTGAGCCTCTGTGGCCTGTGAGGTGAGATCTCAGCTCACCTCTATGAGCTGTGGGTGGCCTAGAGTGAGGGCCCCCGTAGGCTGTTCAGGGTTCCCAATGTGCCCATTTCATTGGGAAGGCCAATCACTGGGTACATCCAGAGTGGTCTATACTATGGTTAATCCATCTGGCTATAAGGAAGTTTGGACCCCATATAGGTCCAGGGTGGTCTTCAGTCTTTTGCTGATGAATGGTGCGGTGAGAAGGTGCATGATACCTACACATCCTCATCGTCTTCACTGGATGAATGTACAGCAGTTTCAGAAGTACGGGGCTCCCTACAGTAACGTTCAGGAGAGTCCTCGGTACCGAGCCAGTGCCGACGAGACAGCCAAGTCTCTCTATTGCAGCAGGTTCAGTACAGTCAGTGCCGACTTGCCTTTCTCTACCAGTGCTGACTGCGATGTCAGTGCTGGGGGGAGAGGCATGGTGCCTGAGGAGATGCTTGGTACTGAGTCCCTTACAGGAGAATTTGGTGCCATGGAGGAGGCATGTTTCTGTGTCTTAACTCCATCTCCTCTGCTCAGGACTTGACGGTGCTGGAGGTGCCCGGAGCACCACAGGTGCCCACCCGAGCATGTGTCGGCATCAGGGATAGCGACCTGGCAGGAGACAGAGTGTGTTTCTGCGGTGCTCTCTGAGGAGATGTCTGTGTTCTCTTCCTCGGTCTTTTAGAGGAAGGCATGTCTCCTGTTTCTGAAGGGGGGGGTGCTCGGAGAGGAGGTTCGTTGTTCCATCTCTGGGTGGAGAGATTTTCCATCAGGATCATTTTGAGTCAGAAATCCCGGCCACGCCAGGCTCTCACCTTCAGGCTACTATCCTGGCCACATTTTTGTGGGATATGCACCTCACTGAGACATCGTATACACAAGGAGTGCCCGTCAGAAACAGGCATTGTTTCGCGGCAGGAGCCACGTCAGGGTAACGGTCAACCAACCCTGGTGCAGGGAGGGAAAACTGAGGGAAAATAAACTTTCTTTTTTTTTTTTTGGTAATAAGAACTAACACTAACTAACTAACTATTTAAACTACTAATTCTAACAGCTTGGCAAGAGTGATGAACACTGCCTCAGAGCTCCATTTTCAGCCGAGGATGGTTAAGAAGGAACTGGAAGGCTCAGTCACGCGCACACTAGAAGCGACACCCACGGCACCGCAGGATGCCTGCTGAGCATGCGTGATCCATGCAGACACTGCTACTGTAAATCTCTGATCGATGGCACCGGGACGCACCAATAGCTGAAGTGGAGCACCCACAGGGACTGCACTTGAAGAAGCAGCATTGTTTACCCCTTCAAATAACACAAGAACCAAGGTTCGCCGAATGAAATGAATACACAGTAGCTTTAAAATGAACATAAGGAAGTACAATTCTTCACACAATGCGCACTCAGTCTGTGGAACTCATTGCGAGGAAATGCTGTGAAGGCCAAATGTGTAACTGGATTCAAAAAGGAATTATGTAAGTTCACAGAGGATAGGTCCATCAATGGCTATTAGCCAAGATGGCCAGGGACGCAACCCCCTGCTTCAGGTGTCCCCAGATCTCTGACTGCCAGATACGGGGGATCATTTGATAACTGCCCTGTTCTGTTCATTCCCTCTCAAGCTTCAGGCATTGGCCACTGTCAGAAGACAGGATACTGGGCTATACCGACCATTGCTCTGACCCGTATGGCGATTCTTATGTCCACTGAAGGTAGGACGAGATGTAATGGGCGTAATGTGCAGCATGGGAGATTCAGGTTAGATAGTAGGAAAAACTCTCCAACTCTCAGGGTAGCTAAGCTCTGGAACAGGCTTCCAAGGGCGGTGGTGGAATCCCCCTCACTGGAGGTTTTTAAGAACAGGCTGGACAAACCCCTGCCAAGGATGGGCTACGTCTGCTTGGTCCTGCGTTAGCACAGGCAGGAGGGAGAAGGTGGCCGCTCAAGGCTCCTTCCAGTCCTACATTTCTCTAGTCCTATGAATATTTGGCACTTCCATAGTGCCTTACAGTAATTAAAATCAAGCCCTGCAGCACCCATTGCAGGTATCCTAAGACTGTACCCATGTTTTAAAATGCGTAAAGACGCCGACGTTCTAGAAGTGGAGTGTATATTTCTGACTCTGGAGAAATGAAAGGCAGAGCAAATAATGCACCCAAAGAGCCCTGACTCCCAGCCTCTCGCGCTAGCTACTCTAATCCACGTTACCAGGTACAGAGCCACGACAATACCATGGGCCGAGTCTCTCTTCACATACATTGGCTTTATCCTAGTTTGACGCCACTGACTTCAATGAAGTTACTCCTGACTTACACAGAAGCAAGTGAGAGGAGAATACGTCCTGAAGGGTTTAAGCAGAGCAAGGAGACTGAGCCAGGACTTCATGTATATTTGGAGCACAAGAGGTTATGTATCCTTCCTTCCTCTCATATGCACGGCAGAGAAATGCCTTGTGGCAAAGCTGAGTATAAAGTTTAAAACCCAAACTTCTTGTAGAGAAACAGCTTCAAAAATGTATTTTTCTACCATAGCTACAGAAACAGATTATGCAGCAAACTTTCTCAGCTGCCTCCCTTAATGCCTCTCAAAATAACCTGCAAATAGGCCTGCCTGTGTGAAAAGCAAAGAAAGAAAATAAGGATATTGTGCAAATCTCAGCATGGAGCCACCATAGGCATTTATCAGTTCTAAAAATATGAACTGTGAAAAGGAGTTCTTAAAGGAACATAATATAGGGAAGGGAGACCTAAACCTGCCTTTTACAATGTCAAATGCTTGCCCTTTTTCCCGATAAAATGCAATTTACTTCAAGTTGTTTCCCATCTTTGACAATAATATAATCTCTGCATTTCACAGGATTCCAGACAGTAATTGCAAAATAACCCCCTCAGTTACTTTTAAAAGCTCAGGGCACTTTTTAGCCTTCTTAGCAATTTTGTGCTTGACAGCTCTCACATATCCAAGATAGATCAACTCCACAAAGCCAAAGGGAGGAGGTGACAATCTACTGCCTCTGTCCTATTCTACCCCGGTCCTATCACTAGCCTTCCCATTGGCAAAGATCCAGGGTAAAAGACCACAGAGCTGTATATCCTAGTCCTCTGTGTAGACTTTAACCACCTTCTCCTTCATGCAGGCAGGGACAGATCCTCTGCTGGTGTGAACCTGTGTAGCCCAACTTCCCCAAGTCACCCCAGCTGATGAAGTGGTCCACATTCTCTACCATCTACTGGCTGAGGCATCATGCCGGCCCTCGTGCTGCAGGCTGGCTGTGTGAGTTCCACAGAAACCAAGGGATTTTCTTGTTGGCCCTGTGAATACACGGGGAGGAGTGGGAGGTATGCCAGCTTGGGAGCTGAAATGTTTGAATCTGTCACTAATACCAACGCATACATCAAACTGGGATAGCTGTAAGTCTATTTATAAAACTTCTCTTTGATGCAACAGTGAAATGTATTGCTTTTAACTTTATTCCCAAAAACTTGCCACAGTTTGCTCACTGAAACACCCCAGGACTGTAAATTTGCATGAAAAGCAGTTTTCATTAACCTCCCTGTGTTCACCTGCTAAATAAAGCTGCAGCAGAGAATAAAATAGGCAACCAATCCCTTCAAAGCTACACATGGGTATGCAACCAAAACACACACAGTGAAAGTCCAGTGAACTAAGAGTTTGCTGCCAGAGGAATGATGGGACAATCCATTCATTGCACAGCCAACATCCTGACAGGTTATCTGCCTAGCACCCTGAGAAGAGCTGCTAATTTCAGGCAAGACTGACACTTGCCCTCATGTGGCAATGTGGGGGAGTAAGGAAAACGTAAGCCCACACCCCATGTCCCGATCCACGGGAGACTAGGTGCTGTGGGGCTACTCTCCCATGAGTGAGTAGAGAGGGGTGGAGGTGAAGCTAAACCATGGAGCTGAACAAGCATACTGGGGGGGAAGTAAGCAGCACCCTAGGAAAAAGTACAAAGGGGCTTGTTTGAAAATATAACAAGGGGGCAGTGGAGGCTGGCATTGACATCTCAACAGTGACCAAGGAAAGATAAGTAGAGTGGGGATAGGCCCGTGGCCTTGAAAGTGCAGACAGGCAGCCCATGTTTGACGCCACGGAGAAGGAGGAGCCAGTGAAGGGATGCCAACAGAAGAGTGACCTGGTCCAAGTGACAGGCCAGGAACATGATCTCTGCAGCAGCAGGCTGAATGGATGTGAATAGGGCATCTGTCAAGCCACAGGAAAGGATGTTGCAGAAATCCAGATGTGAGATGCTGAGAGTTTGGCTGTGTGGATAGCAAGGAAAGGGCAGGGGTTAGCGAGGTTATGCAGAACGAATAGCCTGGAGCTGAGGAGCTAGAGAGAGGTCCAAGTTGAAGATGATGCCCAGGTAGGGCCTGAGCGGCAGGCTGGCGGTGCTGTCCACAATGATTGAGAAAGGAGGTAGCAGGGAAGGTTTGCAATGGAGATTCAAAACTCTGTTTAGCCACATGGAGCCTGAGCTGACGGCTAGACAGAGGGTACGTCTTCACTACCCACCGTATCGGCGGGTAGCAATCGATTGCTCGGGGATCGATATATCGCGTCTCATCTAGACGCGATATATTGATCCCCGAACGCGCTTATATCGATTCCGTAACTCCACCAACCCGAACGGAGTTGCGGAATCGACAGGGGGAGCTGCGGACATCGATCCCGCGCCGTGAGAACGGTGAGTAATTTGATCTTAGATACTTCGACTTCAGCTACATTATTCACGTAGCTGAAGTTGCGTATCTAAGATCGATTTTCCCCCGTAGTGTAGACCAGCCCAGAGAGATGACGGAGACACCGACCTAGGTTTTAGTTAGATAGAGAGAGACATGTCTGGAGTAGTGAAGTGGATCTGTGAGTCATCAGCACAGCAATCAGCGCTGAATGTGGGTCTGCAGTTGAGATTACCCAGAGATACGGTACAGAGGGGAGAAACCAATGGGACCAAGGACAGAGTCCTGTGGAAACCCACAGAAACCTGGAGCATGGGGAAGGGACAGTGAGGAGCAGGATCCACTGAAGGCCCAATTAGAAAGGTAGGAAGAGAACCAAGAGAGGACAAGCTTTCAAGAAGAGCATGATGATGGTCAAAGATCTATCATCATCCATAACCTTCAGAGATGGCTGACCGAGAGGAGGATGAGGATGGGGCAGTGGTTCCGAACTTTGGCTAGGAGGTCAATAGAGACTTTGGGGAGAGCAGTTCCAGTGGAGTGCCAGGGGCAGAAGCTGGATTGGAGAGCGTTTAGGATGGAACGGGAAGAAATGAATTCCAGACAGCAATTGTGGATAGTATGTTCAATGAGCTTAGCGATGAAAGGGAGACGAGAGATGGACAGTAGTTGGAGAAGCAAGTGGAGTCAAGAATGGGTTTGCTTAAGATGGGAGGAGACAACAGCATTTTGGTATTCTGAGGGGAAGAGCCAGAGGGGAGTGCAGTGTTAAAGAGCAAAGTAAGGAGAGGTGAGAGTGGGTGCAAAGGGGATTAGGAGATGGGATGGGATCACTGGGACAAGCAAAGGGGTTAAGGGAGAAGGAGACGGGAGCTATAGGAGGGGAAGGGGGAACATCATCTTGTATTCTGTCAATGGTCTTTTGGAGGAAATTGGTGATCTGTGCAGAGAGAAATGAAGGCAGGAGGAGGGCAGAATCTGAGGAGCAAGTCAAAGGGGGCAAAAAGGTGTCTGGGACTGGAGCATCTGATTCAATTGCCACAATTGGCACAATCCTAGAAAAACCAAAGCTTTGACAGCTGCACGTAGCACCTGGAAAGTGACAGGTTTTAAACAATGGTTTTGAAGCATTAATGCTTGAGAATCTCTTGCTATGACATCAAGAGTAATGCAACTTCTTAAAAGGATAGTTTGTAGTTTGAAAGGGTTTATTTTCCTTGCTACGCACAGTAACATAGATGCCACCTTGAGCATGAAACCGAAAACCATCGTTAGAACACTCTTCTCATCACAGAAAATAAAGCATTGCCGCTGAGGATTTGGAGAGGAGGAGTTTTACTGGCATGAAGAATGACTCTAAAATTAACTTAAAGGATTATTAACAACATCTATACTTCAATTTCAATGGGACTTTTGCCTGAGTAAGATGCAAGTCTTTCAGGATTTGTCTCACAGCATCTGGTGCACTGTGACGTTTCTGTCTACACAGAGTAATGCAGTGTTTTTAGTTATCGGATATGCTGCTCTGTATTCATACTCCAGTGCTCTGAACTGAACTGCTCTCAGTTTGCTTCACCACATGGGGAGATGGTGAAAGTTTCTGAATAAGGACCCCAGCTTTGAAAGAAAACCCCAAAGTGACACGATTATATTACACCCTGCAACTGCTCATTGCTGACCAAGCCAAATGTAAACTGTAGCATTCAAACTCTTTCCCCATGCCCCACTCTTGTCCTTCCTTTCTAGGAATATTTCCAGCTTCCTCTTCTCTCATTCCTATTCCCCTTGCACAAAATATTATTTTAAGTCCTTTCTGCAGAACCACATAATTACCAACATTTCCCTTTGCATCTATTGTATCCAGACTAGCCATGTTTCATACCGTACTCTCTTCCGCACATTGTATTAATCCATTCCTCTGATTCCATGTCTCAGTTTCACTTCTATTGCTTCTTACTAGATTTCTACCTCCTGCCACAAACGTATTTTTCTCCATTACACTGTTACAACCCAATCCCTACCTGATGAATTATCAATATTGTTTTGGCACAAAAAGTCCCTACATTATTCCTGTTTGAAGAACAATCCCTGTAACTGGGAGGTGTCTGTATGAGTCTTCACAATCATTTCAGAACCTCATGATAATATCCTTTGTCAGATAAGGTAACCTTATAAAGTTTTCCTACAGAGGCTACATCACACAAATGCACAAAGAGAGCACAGCTCCAATTATTTGAAATATTCCAGACACCTCAAACACACGGATGGAAATGGGGGGTTGGCAGCTAATGGCGAGCTGCTGGGTATGTGATTCATAGCTGAAGACAAAGACTTAGATAAGAGGGAAGGTTAAATGGGACTGCACTGTGAGTGTCTGTGTGTGCGCATGTACATACTTCAAAAAGAACTCTGCAGTGTGTGCACATCTGTTCACAGGATGAGTGCGCGCACATACACACACACGATTTGAAAAAAGAGGGTTGAGGAATATAATTTTCCCCTCTCTGCTATTTATAGCAACCCACTGCAAGTTATCAACTGGAATCTGTTTTTCCTCCATTGCATGTGCTCGCTGCTTTGTTACTAGAGGGTTATTCATAAGGGCTGGGCAACTGGCACTGATGTTTTAGCACTGATGCATTTGTTTATAAAGACACAGATTTTTAAGAAAGAATCTCAAAAAGACAGCAGTAAATTAAGGGCCTGCCTACCTTGAGGTTGTCCTTTCAATGACTCTGCGATATCATAGTTAACAATATGATACCCAGCAGCCAGAACAAAGATTTCATTCCGCTTACAACTATGCTGCGCGACAGTATTTACATCACCTTTCTTATGGGTGTACCCGTACACCACCCAAAATAATAGTGACTGTCTCTCTTTATTAATGAAGCTTCATCCAAGCTACCTAATACCCCTGGGGACTGGGAGATGAGTAAATATTATTAGCAGTACATGACAATATGGAAATTAACTGCCATGGGCAACACAGTACAGAAAGTCCCTGATTTGGCTGCGGTTCGCTGCCACTGTACAAATATCTCAGTGGACAGCTGTGAGTATTTTTATACTAGTGTGACATCATGCTCAGATCTGTCACACTGCTTTTGAGTCACACAGATGTCCAAGAATAAGCTGCTTAACCTTGAATGTAACATGGGCTGTTTAATCAATTACTGCAGAATCTGGTATTAAAAAAAACAGCCCAAAATACATGGATGTTGTGTGTCCACATGGAATTAGCATGTACACAGAGGAGGGACACGGAGTGTGTTTGAGGGGAAAGGCTGTTTGTTTTTCTCACGACATTTGTCATCCTACTTTTACTTGCTAATGTGCTACAGTCTTAGAATCAGCTAAGAAATCATCTCTGTCGGGCAGATGCTAGGTGCCAGATGCGGCCCTTCGAAAGGCAAAACTGCAGAAACTGAACCTTTCGGTGAAGTCATGCAGCAGAACTTCCACCCAATCCTGGCCTTTCATTCAGTCCCCATCCACCCAGACTGGAACAGCTTGTTTGCTGAAACAGAATTCAAACCAGTTTGGCACATACTGTCCCATTCCTGCCCACTATCATCCTTCCAACCAGCTGCAGGGTTCTAGCTGTTTGTATCTAGCTAGCGAAAGGCCTGCATCTCTGCACCGAAGAAACGCATGGCTCGTTCTCAGCTAGTTGACTTCAAATACAAGGCTCGGTTTAGCCATCTTTCATCCACTGAATGTACTTCATTCTGGTTTTGAAACACAAAATGAGCTGCTTTTATTTACCTGAGAGTACAATTGTTTCCCTCAGTGGGAATATGTTATTCCATCATGGATTATCTCACTAAATATTTACCAGAACGATCATATATTGCTGTTTTGAATTCATGGTACGTAATGGAAATGTCTGCTGCAGCATAACATAGGGAATTTTCTGAAGCCTTTTGTCACCACAGTTCTAGATCTGCAAGACGCTTGCACAGACTATGCCCCAGAAGCACTCCAGTGCAGTTTGAAGGTGTCAAGGATGATGAGGAGGCTTCTAAAACCTAAAATACATAGAGCACTGCAATACAGCTGATCTGTATTATATGTGGAACATGATCTATACATACTGTATTGCAGTAACACGGTCAAGATTGCAGAGCCTTGCAGTATGTGTCACAAGCATCAATGATGTATTAGGTATTTCACTCAACCACTTTTCATCCATTCCTCCTGCTTTGAGCACATTAAACTAAGTTTTTCTTCTACCTCAGATGTGATAATTTCCATTTCTGTACATTTGTTTCCATTGCCCATCCTGCCTTCATGCCCCCTGTATCATGTTACCATCCTTACTGAAAACCGAGGAAAAACAGTCATTTAATTTTTGGGGCCATACCTAGATTATCTTTACTCTCCTTCCCATCCTCACTGCACAGTGGCCCAAACTCATTCTTCCTTATTCTCTTTTTATAAATATAACTAAAAAACCTCTTAGTTATTTTAATTTCCTTGGCAAGAGTAAATTCAGCTTTTAGAAATTCTCACTTTAGTCCTACATTTTCTATCCTCCAATACGTAGCTTTCTTTGCTGAACAACCCCTCTATCCATTCCCGAGAGGCTCTCTGCTCACTCCTAACAACCTTTTTGATATGGTTATTCACTCAGCTAGATCCGAAGCCTTTCCCTGCAAGTTATTTCCCCTTGCTTGGGATGTGAATTTCAGAGATACTTAATCAGAAGAAATTCCAAGCCTCTGCCACATTTAAGTCCCTGAGCAATTCAGTCTAGTAGGCTCCTTTAACTCCCTTAATTTCCTAGCGTCTGACCTTTTGAAATAAAGAACCATAGTTGATGACCTGGTTTTGAGTATCCTTTCATTTAATTTAAACTGAATAAACTCATGGTCACTCGATCCAAGCTTATTTCTTACAACCAGCTTTTCTACGATGGCCTCACTACTTACCAAATTAAATCTAAAATTGCATCCCCTCTAGTTGGTCCTGGGAGAATGTGAAAGAAGCTGCCATCTATTAGATCCAGGAATAACTGGTTCCTACTAGTATAAGTAGCATTATTCTCTAATCTATATCCAGCAAGTTAAAATCTCCCATTATGACAATTCCCAACAGCATTTCTCTCTCTAGAAATATTAAAGAGATCGCTATCCATATCCGAGTCTGACCTTGGCAGTCCATAGGAACCTCTTTTTCAATCCTTCCCCAAAGTGGTTTTCACCCAGATTCTATTTTGTCCATACTGTCACTTCTTATTCCTTTATCGTTTACCACTTCATTCATGTACAACACTGTTCCACCGCTTGATCTTTATTCTTATTTCTCCTAAACAGCATATACCCTTTCCAGCTGGGCCATGACTCTGCCAGCTTGCAGCAAGACAGAGTGGATAGCAAGCCACAGCCAAAATGGTGCATGACATGCCTTCTACTTCAAATGGCACGTGTGCCACAAAATATTCTCACAAATTATAAAATGAGCAGTTATTTGGCCTGCTATTTGCTCACAAATTATGTCCTACATGAGTTAAAGGAAAATTCATTTTACTTTTGATTAGAACATGATGCTGTTGAGAGGATTATGTATACTCTTCACCTTATTCATAATTGAGAGGTGTTGGGTATTTTGGGGTGGGTTGGTGGTTTTTTTTTTGTTTTTGTTTTGAATTTCAGAGGGCTGGTCTCTGGAATATGGATGCTTTCCTTTAAATGGCAAGAACAGTATTGGCACAAGATACAGATATGACATGGATGGTTGTCATCCATTCATTTAGTTTATACTCTAAAGTCCTCACGTGTTCCCATGATGCCCCCAAATCTCAGATTTTTTATATTAAGGTTGTTATTGGAGATCTTTTTAAAAAGGAACATTTACGCGGGCATTGTAAGCAAACAGGGTCAACTAACCTTACAAGAGAGTAGATCAGCTGAAAGATCTAAGCATGACACTATTAGTGAGCAGAATAAATTAAGGTTTTTGGTCAAAACTTGGTCTACTCTTTCTGGAAAAGCACAGCATAACCACAGAACCTTAATTAGTGCAAAGGCTGCTACAAGCTGCTTAAATACATCCATAAAGCCTGATTCTAGAGTCCCACAGTGCTGAGCCAACAGTAGCAATTGGTTACACTGCATAAAAGTACTAAAATAAAATGACAGCTGTCTACCGACTTTCATGCATCTATTGGCTTGGCATGATTTTCTCTTGACTATTTGCTCTAGGTTGTACCTTGCTGCTGGGAAATAGTATATTGTTCAGAAATAAAAGTGGTGCTTACCATGATTTTGCCCTACGATAACATTTCTCCTGCTCACTCTTCCATAAAGTTCCCCTGGAGATCTCTTTGAGGCAAGGTGTACAGGTTATGACAGCATTCATCATCTACATCAATAGCTATCTTGAGGGCATTACAGATGGTCACTGGTATTACCCTACGAAGGGCTGCAACTGGTAATGTTAAAATAGATACACATGCCTTTTTATTTTCTGCTCCCCCCTCCCAAAAAAATGCAATAATTTTGCCTTCTATTTGACAAGGGACAGCCTGAAGATGCTGGGGCTGGATTACAAGGTACGGGGAGGGAACAGACAGCTTTCCCTTCAAGGGAAATGTTCTACTAGCACATTTAAATGTACAAAGGTGAAACGCAGATGCAGTTTTGTTCTTCCTGCGTGACCTAGTCCCAACAGTAGAGAGTAAATCACCCTAACGCTAATGGTAACCGCTGCCCTAGATCTGATTTCCAGTTATATGTAAAGATCTCTATTATTGCACGTGAATCTCAGATTTTCAGGGAGCTTCAATGAAGTGGCATTCATGGTGGTGGCTTTTGACTAAATGACAAACTGCTTGTACCCTCATCTTCCCTCCTGGAATCTACTGCCTTCCTCCCAGAGATTTGCTCACTGGTGGATGTGACAGATCCCAATGGGTGGAGCGCAAGTAGAGCTATGGTAGAAAAGGTCTGGACAAGCCAACAAGTTCATAGGCATTCTCTCCTCTTGAAGTGGGACTCAGAGGAAAGGGTGTATACATCACAGCAGCCCTCAGTCCAGCCAGAATACATGACAAACTCTTACAGTTTCTAAGGACTGCAGAAGGCTACAGAGCAGTACCATTCCTATTAAAGTAAATGGTAGTTACACAGCCAGAGTGTCAGACCACTCTTTGAAAATGGAGGAGACAGAGTTTGATTTAAGCTGTTTTTGTGAAAAATCGGAAAATGCAAACAAGCTCACTTTTCGCTTAGCTCTCTTCCCAGAACTGCTATTTCTTTCACTTCACGGTTCTTTTCTCACTGTGTCAATTAAGTTTATATATTTTCCAACTGATCTGTTCCGAATGGCTCTCCTTGTGTTTTTGTCTCATTGAAATTTTCACCTTTACTGACTTGCTGAACAAAAAATCATTTGGATAAGAGAATCGAAGCGATATCACATGGCTCGTACGATGCGAGTCAGCCCAATCATGGCTGAAATCGTGGCAACCAAAAGTACAGTAAAAGAACAGCTGTTAAAAGTTTAAAATCAAATTTCTGAGCATAGAAATAATCAGATGCAAGTAAGATCGGCATCCAAAAACAAAAGTGAACCCTGGCTGGGATTCAACAGTGGATCAAACATTATTCCTAAATATTAATTCAAAAGAACATGCTAAACAGATAGGTCTTGGTGAATTAAATTTGCAGTTTGTAAATATGGTATTAACAGGAATACAGAAATCCTCTTCTCCATTACACATTTTACTGCAATACTTGTAGACTTTGCTGGAGAACAGAGTACATCCAAATGCAACTGTTTATCTGCTCCATTGTTGCTACACCTAGATAAAATAAGGCTAATATTTTGTAAAGCAATAAACAAGGTAACTGTCACCCCCAAAAGAAATCAGAACCCTGAGGGCTGTGGCTGGAATCAACTTACTGCATGTTTGCAATAAAATCAGAACAAAAACGCCACAGGTGACATGTGAACCAGACATACTAACAGAAAACTGCAGCTACGGTCAGAGTCTTTCCCAAAATATAATTTTTTAAAGGTGTGAGCTAATACTTTTTGTACACAAGGCGTGGTTTACTAAAAATGTGGGCAAGGCATACTTTTGACGACTACAAATGGACCTGGGTTGATGGCAAAGATTGCAGTGGTGACTAACTAACGATTTCCCAATTGATTGTGGATATACATTGTATAATTAAGAGCACTGTACTGAGCTGTGAATCTTCCTGTGGAGCCGCCAGCTCTGCTGCCTTTCAGGAGAAATTCAGTCTCAGGTAACTTATAGTTGACAAACGACAGCTCTGTTTAACTCCTCCATGATGTCCAATACACGAATCTCGGTCCAGGGCCTTATTTCCACAAGAGGCACTTCTATCAGAGAGCTGGTTCTGTTCCATAAAGACACATGCTGTGTATGTGCAACCTCCCTTGAATTTTAGATGTTCTAATTACCTGTTGGCTGTTGCTCTATGCTGATACCGGTGTGAGGCAAAAAATTCCAAAGCAAACTTTTAATTCACAGTTTTGCAATCCATCAGCAATCTTTGGAATGAATGACTCACAGGTACAAGAATGAGTGCTGAGGTGCAGCACACAGTCTCACTATCCAGCAAATACTCACCGCTGTGAGCTGGTAGGTACTGGAGTCACACAGATACATGAAGGGACGTGACATTTGTGCTTCCTAGAGAACAGTGCATGTGTCACTAGAAATACGTGGTGCATGATTATTCTTGTGTTTTGGATCCAAATGGTCAGGCAGATTTGGACTCCAGAAGAGAGCCTATCCTCCCAGCTCCCACTAACTTCAGTCTGGCCACTGCTCTCTCTCAGGTGGTTTAAAGACAGAAGAAATCAGTGGGAGTTACTCCTACCTGCAATGGGAGAACAGGACCGCAGGAGCTGATTACTTCCATTTGGGAATAGAAAAAAAGACAACGGCCCCAGGAGATTGTATCCTAGTATGATGTACGGTAGGGAAATGTCTGAACAGAGATAAAAAGATGACAGCCAAGTGCACTTTGTAACTCACCAAGGCCTCGTGCCACTTCCTGAAAAACTTCAGACAGGCTGGTTCTCCAAACCGAACCAGCTGCAGAACCAACTCTGAGAGCAGCTTCAAGGACTCCAAGAGAGAGAGGCGTGCTCAGCATGAATTTAGAGTCATGAACATGGGCCTGCACTAATCACTCAAAGCTGTACCCCTGAGGGGCAGAGCAAGGCCCATGAGGTCTCTGGCGCAAGAACTGGGAGGGCTTCCCAAATCCAAAAATTGGAAATTTTGCTTACCTTTACCATCTTGGAAAACCAGAACACATCCATTTTATCCATAAACACACCATCGCAACATGCAGGCTATCTACGAGCAGAAAAGATCTAGTTACACATTTATAGAAAATGCTCGTGCATTTCTACAGGGGCCCTGTAGAAATGATCTCAACTTGGTAATTATGTCAAGCATGAGATTGTCTCCAAAACCTATCTAGTGTGTGACATCATCATAAGATAAAGCACTCATATTCAAAACCTCACTAACATTTCACCAGTACATTTTATCCAATTGAAAATCTGCACAACAGAAATTAGTAATAAAAACAGAGAATATCAACATAGAACAAGCGTAACTCAGCGTTTATGTGCCAAATTGTAAACTAAATAGCAAGGCACATTATAAGCACACACATAGTTAGTGAAAAACCCAAGGGACTGAGTCACCATTGTGTGACTCCAGTTTCAAGCTGCTGCAACTCGACTGGAATTTAGTGGCGTTACACTGCTGTAAAGGGAGAGTAATGCAGTGAGGAATCAAGCCCCAAATCTTCACACCAGAACTCATAATTTTGCCCATAAAAAATCTTGCTATTTGAGCACAACCAGTATTTCCTCTGCATCCACCAATCACATGCATGTTACTGGGCACCAAATAGAAATAAATGTCACAGATATACAGGCCACTCTTCAAAATGTGGCCACGCCTCTGAGTCAGAGAAACCAGACACAAGGATCTATACTGCCAGGCATTTGAAAACAGAGAAACAAAAGCCACCTATTAAACCAACTACATCCTCTGCACTTTTCAAAGACTGTGATACGTAGTCCGTTTTACATTACTAAGTCAGGCACGTATGGTCTGTCTGCTTCCATAGCATAGAAATGCTATCTGACCTAGATAAAACGCCAGCGCTCACCAACACCTGCAACATCTTCTAAGTAAAAATCATGAATGATGTGGAGGAAGTGAATAGGGAAGTGTTATTTACCCCTTCATGTAACACACGAACCAAGGGTCATCCAATGAAATTAATAGACAGCAGCTTTAAAGCAAACATAAGGAAGTATTTCTTCACACAACACACAGTCAATCTGTGGAAGTCATTGCCAGGAGATATTCTGAAGGCCAAAAATATAACTGGATTTAAAAAGAACTAGACAAGTTCACGGCGGATCGGCCCATCAATGGCTATTAGCCAAGACAGTCAGGGACGCAAACCCATGCTCCTGGTGTCCCAAGGCCTCGGACTCCCAGATGCTGGGACAGGGGATGGATCACTTGACAATTGCCCTGTTCTCTTCATACCCTCTGAAGCATCTGGCACCAACTGCTGTCTGAAGACAGGCCAGTGGGCTAGATGGATCCTTGATCTGACCCACTATGGCCATTCTGATGTTCTATGTTTATGTTTTCTAACGTACACACATTATTCTGTTAGGGTTTGATCCATCTTCACATGGGGACAGGGTCATGGGTATGCTCCAGCTATTCTTGGGCCATTCCAGCCACTCAGTTTAACTGGCTGACCAGAACAGGCTGACAATGGTGTTCCATTATCAAGATGTTCCATAGGAGCTGGAGGGCCCCAGTGAATCTAGTCTAGGCAGGAGAAACACATTCTACCAGGGTAAAGAGGTTAATTCTGACCAGCTGCTGATCCCCATCCTCCTTCTGTCACCACCCCCCGGCTTCTTCCATCTCCAGTGCTGCGACCCGCTCCCCATTTGCCCTCCACTGCGACCAGGGCTGGTGTAACCACTAGGCAAACTAGGCAGCTGCCTATGGTGCCAAGATCTGGGGGCGCCAAAAAGCGGTGTCTGGCGTCACGGGAGTCAGCAAAGCATGGCAAGGCAGGGCCTCCATAACAAACCCACCATCGCAGCAAGGGGCGCTGTACAGGATGATCAGTGGGAGCCTGTGGCGGAGTAAGAAGGAGACAGCCGGCCAGGCTTGGCAACCAGCACGGCCGAGGGACGGAGCCACTGGGGGAGACATGACGTGGTCCTGAGCTCAGGTGAGCTTCGCCCTCCAACGCGATGCGCCTGGGGCCGGGCACAGCCGCCTCCTGGGGGGAGGGAAAGTGAAACTAAACCCCGCAGCGTGACGGAGGGGAAAGGGCTGGTGCAGGTGCTGCTTCCGAATACTGACACCCCCTCCACCCTAGTGGCACTGTGCCAATGCAGGGAGCCGGCCCTGCTCCCTGGGAGAGTCCGGTTCTGCCCTCCTTGCCCCTGGGTACCCCCCGGAGGGTGAAGTACTCAGAGTCTGGGAACGTTCAGAGACTCTGCGAGCTGGGGGCATTCTCAGTCTCCTCCTTGCTCATAGGTTCCCCCGGGCCAGAAGGGACTGTTGTGATCATCTCCTCGAGCCCCTTGTATAAATTCTAATGAACAATGCCATATTATGCAGGATTCATTTCTGAAAGTTTATAAGAAGCGATGCTCTGGGGGGACGGGAGGTGGAAGTTTTGCCTAGGGCGCAAACTGTCCTTCCACCAGCCCTAACTGCAACCCTTCCCCGCCCTCCCCATTCCCAGCCCACACACCCTCCTCACCCTCCCCACCCCACCCACCCTCCTGTCCTGCCATCCGCATCCCCAGCCCAAAACACAGGCACTCAGTTCCCCCCCACACACATCTTTTGGGATTAGCTCCTCATGGCTGAAGGACAGCAGGTATGGGCTGCGTGCCACTCACGGTACCACCCAGCGCCGGAGCCGCAGCTGGGATCCTACCCAGGCCAGGGGCAGGGAGTGGATGGGGAGGGAGAAGGGGTGCTTCCCCAGCAGCCTAGCTGAGCGCTGGTTCTGGTATCTCGAAGGCTCAGCTGGTAAGCAACTGCATCATCTGCTGATAGGTAGACAGGGGTGTAACTACTAAGGCAGAGCCGTCTCTGTCGGTTGGGCAAATGACTCGCCACGCAGCCCACTAGATCCCCAGCGCCTGTTGGGCCTTCCTGCCGGGAGTCTCCGTCCCATCGCAAATGGCTCACAGCGAGAAACGTGTTTCATACCTTTACTGCTTCTGCTGCGCTAATTGTTCAATCTGTAGTTTCACAACTGGCTTCATGGTTTCAACACACTTTATAAAACTTTCTCACTGAATCAACCAGCTATGGGCTGCTTTCATCTCCTCTACAATACAGAAACAACAGAACCCAGAAAAATTGCTACGTGATCCTTTTTACTGGACCAAATCAAATTTAAATGGGCAAGTTTTGAAAAATCAAGCCGGACCCCAGTGAACTCAGACCATCAAGAGTTAATTTAATTCAAATCCACTGTAAAACCACTGAAGGACGCAGTCAATATTTCAGAGTAAAATCAAGTATTTGGGAAAAATACACATAGTGCAAAATGTCCAGTAAATTTTAAGAAAGCCCATCACATTTCTGGATTTAAGTGTGTTCCACAACACACGTATATGGACCATACTGTAACATTATGGATGGGGTTTTTTAATTGTAATTGACTGTATTTGTTTTTATTATTTACCCATGAATTGGGGCCCACTGCCTACCTTTGATTCGCAAGGATATCAGTTTTATAACAGCATGAACAATTGTTCTGGCAGGGTACAGCCACGCATAGAGTTACCCACGGAAATCAAACAAGGCCATGGGGAAATAGCCCCGTCTGTTCGTACTACATTCAACAGCTGGAGTTTACATAGATTCTTATTTAATAAAAGTGACAGTAGCCATCTTTGTGCAGCATTTTTAAAATAGAACCAGGTAATGACTGAAGGAGACTGCTTAATGCAGAGAAATATCTGATCTTATTGCTCTCTGATAAGGGTCACTCACTTAACGAACTGGTTAATTAAAAGGTAAATGAAAACAATTTGGAGACAATAGAGAAAGCAGCTTCTCTAACCATGTCATTATTAATTAGCCAATTTCTTACAGGCATCCTGCGGGAAGGATTGATCAGTGCAGGGCAGGCAGTCCAGGCTGAGTTCAGTGAGGAGGAAGAAGGCATGGGGGAGCTGGTGTGAGATGCTGGCTAACAGGCAGAAAAAGCTGGGACCATTGGTGGAATAGTGGAAGCAGAGCAAGAAGAGAAAAGAGAGGGGAGGAGCTGTGAAGGACTTGAAGGCGAGGGGCAAGAAGCTGGCACTGACACAAAGGGAGACGGTAGAGGGATTCAGAGAAGAGGATCATGCAGTGAGAGCCATGGGCAAACGAGGGCTTCATGCGGTGAGGGGGGCAGTACAGTACAGAGGGCTCTGGATCAGGAGAGCAGGGTGCTGTTCACAACTCGGCCACTGACCCGCTGTGTGACTTTCAGCAAGTTACTGCCCCCATCTGTGCCTCAGTTTCCCCTCCCAGCCTGCATCTGTCTTTGTTTGTTTAGATGGTGCCATCTTCGGGGCTGGGGCTTTCCCTCTCATGGGGTTTGCACAGTGCTTCACTAAGTGGGGGGCCCCCTTTGCATGCAGGGCTCTCAGCTGTAGTGTAATACTAGTTATAAATGAACTGGAAGGAATGTAGAGGTTAGCAAGAAGCTACGCAATCAAGGCCAAGCTATCTGGACAGAAAGAAAAGGGTGGACCTTAGATCTGCTATGGAGGAACAAGCAAGATGTGGACCCAGTCTGCATTGGTAGGGCAAAAGAGGCAGGAGCTGAAGCTGGTCCCCAGTTACAGACTCAAGGGCGGTGGCATGTTAGCAGTCAGAGTGAGACCAGACTCACTGGTATGCTCCAGCTGCTGCGCGCTGCTCTGGAGACACAAAACAGCCATGAACCCAGCCTAACCGGCTAGTTATACCAAGTTTACGGCTGGCTGGCATGGGCAAAGCAGCGCAGAGGAGATAGAGCATTGCGGTGAATCGGGGCAGATAGGCTGACGGGGAGATGTCCAGGAGGAGAGGTTAGAGAGACACGCTCAGTGGTGGACAGATCCATGGATCATCAGAGCAGGTGTGGTAACGAGCTGGGTCAGCAGGCAAGACCATCCGGAGTGAGAGGAAAGCTGGGAGCCAAGGACAGAGGCCTGCAGGAACCCCCAAGGCAGAGTGTGAGGGCAGGGGAAGACCCACCAAACAAAACACTAAAGGAGATATCAGAGGAGCAAATGCAGACCCAGGAAGGGTGGAGTCCTGAAAGGAGAAGTGTCTCATAGAATATCAGGGTTTGAAGAGACCTCAAGAGGTCATCTAGTTCAACCCCCTGCTGAAAACAGGACCAAACCCCAGAGAGATTTTTGCCCCAGATCCCTAAGTGGTCCCCTCAAGGATTGAACTCACAACCCTAGCTTAGCAGACAAATGCTCAAACCACTGAGCTATCCCTCCCCCCATAACTAAAATCATATTTTTTTCATGTATTCATAAGCTGGTGCCATCAACTGCTCAGCAGGGTCAGGGAGATGGAGTACAGCCCCTGGGATTTGCCTGGGAAAAGACCATTTGATGGAGTGGAAAAGATGGAATTCGGGCCTGGAGGGATCCAGGATGGAACTGGAGGAGAGAAAGACAAGGCAGTGTTATAAAAGGGCCGCTGGGGGGACTAGAAATGAAGAGAGAAGGGAGGGAGAGCAGTCATTGGCGATACAGGTGTGGTTGAGGTAAGGTGCATTCTCTGAGGTAGGGAAGATCACGGCATGCTTGTATTTGACAGGGAACCAGCCATAAGAGAATGAAAGGCTGAGGTGACACTGGAGATCAGCAGCCAGGAGGGGCTGCGGCCCAGGGGGCGGGTGGAGGGGTTGGACAGAGAGCAGATGAGAAGGTAAAAGGGGATGAGGAGGAGGAGGGGGTGTTGGAAGGGGAGTGGGGGAAGAAGCCAGAGGGAGGTCAAGGCCAATCTTTTCCTTGACACAGTCTGAATTTCCAAGCTGCTCTTTACTGTGAAGTTATCAAAGTCCAAGAACACACAGGGGTGACACTGCTGCCACTTCCTCAGTTCCTCTCCGATCCTGGATCCTTAAGCTAGTGTTCGCTTGCAGAATGTGTCATACACGTCAGCCTCCACCGACATGAGAACACGAATGCTAATTCATCAGCACTCTAGCTACACAGCTAACTGATCAGTTAGATTATTAATAAACCAGGGAATTCCAATCATTTAATCTCCCATTACATAACATGCAGTAAATCTGATGAGAGGTGTTACAGTGACTTTGAACAAAGTGGAAGAAAATCAAAGAGAGAAAACACATTCTACTGATCGTTACAGGGGGAAACTTTTAAAAGGTCATTTTCCAATTTAAAAACAGTCCCCAGCAGGGTTCTTTGCTGCTACTGTTGTTATTAATACTAGGCCAGATGCATCCCTGCTGTAACTCGGTGACGTCAAATTAACTGTGCCCGGGATGTTGCTTGCCCATTTTATCTACATGCAGCCAGCACAGAGATATGATGTAGCAGAATACGATTACACCCTTCAGTGCTATCTACCAGTCTTTAAGAGCTCAAGAGTGTTGCCAGGTACAGGGAAATGTAGTCCCATACCGGAGGATTTCTTGGTAATTTATATATTTTATAGTTATTATAATGCAAACGAATCACATAGGGACGTGCACTTGCTCTTGGGTTTTGTTATTCTACATTTTGAAGGTAGGATGCAAAAATACAGCATGCAATACAGACTGGGGGTCAATACAAACTAGAAGATTAATTCCATGTTGAGACTGATGGTGTAACACCCAAAAGGAACTGAGGCAGTTTATGATGAAGGCATACCCATAGCTGGAACCCTGGGGCATATGCATTATGATTCTGGGATACATTTTTCAAAGACACAGGTCTTAAGTACCTAATTTCCTCAACTATCTGCCTTTGAAAAACTGTACAAATATTGACTGTGGGGCAAACACACTCCATTTGTCATATAATGTAATGCAATTGCTCTAAAATCTTAGATACAAGTGTCTTTAGGAAACCATCATCATATAATAAATGTATGCATAAATGAGGTAGCAGAATTAGTTTTGCATATTCAACAAAGGGCCATGTCTTCACCTGGTGTAAATCGATACAGCACTATTGACTTCAGCAGTGCTACATCAGTTCACACTGCTGGAGGACTGCACGGTTTGTGTGTCCTTTTCTTCCTTTGAAATGATTATCATTCTCAAAGTTGGTTTTTACAGAGAAAAAGCAGCATAAAAAAAAAACTTCAGTTCTGTACCTAATAGACATTAGTCAGCAAGGGTCAACTGGCACCTAGAAAGGTTCACCTGGCACTTAGGTGTGTCTTTACTAAATGCTTCATCTGCACATTAATCAGCCAAGATCAAAAGGATTCTGTCACTAGGACAGGCTAGGTACACAGTTTCTGCAAAAACACGCTGTACTGCTTTGGAACAAGTCTGTGGTCCCCAAAACTGTCACTATGCTGCAGGGCCATCAAACTTCACAGTGAGAACAGGATGGCACTCTGGGCAGCCTTGTGTTGCAAAACCGCTACCTCCACCCCCTTACCTAAAGGAGAACCTTGCTCAGAACACAGCAAAATCCAAGGTCGTGCAGCTCCAGAACAGGGGCAGCTATCCTGGAGAGCAGTGACGCTAAAAGGATTTAGGGCTCAGAGGGCACAAGCAATACGATGTGCGCTCCACTGCAGCAAGCAGGGCAAATGCGATCCCGAGCAGTGTAAACAAAGGAGCAGTGAGTAGGAGCACAGAGGTGACTTGACCTTTTCTATGCACCACTACTGTCCACATTTTTAAAGAGATGTTGAAAATTGGAGAGGAGGCAGAAAAGATGATTCAAGACCTGGAGAAAATGCCCGTTTACCAATGAGAGATTTAAGGAGCTCCATCAGTTTAGCATTTCTCAAAGAAGATTGAGAGGTGACTTGATTACAACATACAAACACCTCCATTGGAAGACCAACCCAGGTACTGAAGGGCTCTTCAGTCTAGTGGAGAAAGGCAGGACAAGAAGCAATGGCTGGAAGCTGAAGCCGGACAAATTCAAACGGGATTTAAGGCACCAATGTTTGACAGGAAGGGCGATTAGCCACTGGAACAACTCCCAAGGGGAAGGGACAGCTTCCCCTTCTCTAGACTTCTCCATGTCAAGACAGGTTGCCTGGAAGATGCTTTAGCCAAAACAAGTTATTGGGCTCAACACAGAGGTAACTGGATAAAATGTAATGGGCATTTGATACACAGGTCAGACTAGATGCTTTAATGGTTCCTTCTTGGCTTAAAATTTATGAATCTATAATTAGAAACAAACACAGGTGATTGTTTAAAAAGAGTTCACAAGGAGACTGCAAAATATTCAAATATGTTCATTTAAAACTATTTGCAAATTTCTTCACAACATTCTCCCATATATAAATAACTTGCAAAGCGTTTGTTGCAAATATATTCCAATCAACATCAAAATTCACGATGTATTGGTTGGTTATGTGACAAGGTGGTATTGTTGCCATTCCGATTGCTTTATGCAACAAGCCAACACCATGCAAATTTTTCACATGAATATCGATCTACTTCGTATTTTCCTTCTGGTGAATGTTTGAGCCTTCAAGTTTAAAATTCACTTTTGTGCAAATGCTCATTCTTAGAAAGCTTGACCACTCAAACCTGGACTGCGCAGAAAGCAAGGGTGAAAGGACATCAGCCATAGTCAAATGGAAATTAATTTCAGAACCAAAAAATATTTACAGAAACACAGAAAAATATTACCGCCTTAGGCGGTCTACCTATTGGCTGTTCCCACTAATTGCTTAGTTCTAGTTAGCAGAATAGAGCCCATGATACAAATTTGAGCAGATCTGATTCTATCCTGCAGAGGGCAGTAGTGAACATGACTAGCCAATATATTACAAGTATTGTATGCTGTTGGGATATTACACAAAAATAGAATGCACAAATATATTGTATATTGGCATTCTCCATTTTCATCTAAATTATGTTTTATTTTCAAATACTCTGCATTGCATCCTACTTTAAAATGAACTTTCACTTTGAATACTGTATGTAAGACACACGCACGCACACACGCTAGAAAAGTGCATTAAATAAGGCTGCACGCTAGACGGGCTGAAATGGAGGACAGAACAAACAGCTAGGAAATAGCCAGGAAACTATACATCTGTTGGAAAAGCAGCTATGTTGAAGTTATAAATGTAAATAAATAATTTTGGAATCTCTTCTTCTGATGCTTTATGTGCATGAGTCCCACTAAATATCTGCTGCAGGTAAAGCTGAGATGGCTGTAGTCTCACCATGGACACAGGAATGTGTTGCTAGGAGATGGTGCACTGTAAAAGTTGGTGTGTCTTTTATCAAAGGAAAGGGAGGGATATTTTGCTAACTGTAGCAGAGTGGTAAGAACGTTGACAATCACAGTTTGGAGTACACAGATTTTTTTTAAAAAGGATAAATATCTAAGTACTGTAAATTCCGACTTAAGACTAAGAAACCATGATGAATTCTACATTGATAAGGTATGTTGGCATGCAATTCTGGTTTGCTGTTTGCCTGAGGAAAAAGTGTATTTCAGCCACTTTAAACATGTTCCAAAAAGGAAGCAGTAATTAATGAGAATAATTTTAAAAGTTTGTTGTGGATCCATGAAGGGATTTTTAAAGCATTTCTGATGGTTTAAAATGCAAACAACCCAATCTGAGAAAATGCCAATTTGTGAAAATGGTAAATTTGAGCAGCATCTAACTGTACCAGCAGGGAAGCCTCGCTCATGAGGTACAGTAACCATGGAAACATTAGGTAACACAGTTATGACATAAATCAAGGACATAATTTTATTGTCCGAGCCCTGAGTTTTTCAGATCAGTTTCTAGGGACTGTGTGTTGATAACAGTTTCATTCCATTTATCATGGGTCTTTACTGTCTCTTTAATGAGCAATCTAGGAAAACCTGAAGTGCATTTCCTCAGAGAATGAATGCTAAGAAATGAAACTCCAAGTTCAGTGGTTTCATTTGCTGGTGAATTCCTTATAGACGCACACAGCTTCAAGTACGTAGTAGCCTGATCAACTATTAATATCAGGACTTTTACGAACGCCGCACTACAGTCTATTTGGGTGCTGTTTCTTCAATAGTGCAGCTCAGGCATCAGCCTCAACAGGCTCCTCCATGAGAGGTAATGATGTAGGAACGAACATTGGGGATGCAATAACTCCTGTGTGAGTGAATTTTACAGTCCCAGTTGTCAAGAGCACAATATTTTTTCTCACACTTCACTACTTCCTATCTAGCATTTCTGTTATGCCATTGCACATTAGGAAGATTGTAAACATTCACACCGCAGTATGTCACTTGTCACATGCACCATGATTCACCACAGCGTTCCTCTAATTTTATGTCCGTGTACATGCACTGAAATCAATAGTCACGCTGGAGTTACACAGTAACACATCAGACCCACAAGAGTCAGTTTAGATAGAAGATTATGGAGAAGAGGACTGGTATGTATGTAATTAATCAATGCATGTTCAGAATAAGAATGCAACAAACTTTTTAAATATGGCAATACGGTTACTGTGATATTAAAATGTTTATTATGTAAAAATGAATCCCACAGTCTTACTGATGGTTTTCATTGCGTTTTAACCTATATTAATTCAATCACTTATAGCATTGTAGCTGTGATGGAACACTTGGTGCACTATTCTGGAATTGTATTAGGAAGTGAATAAATAATTATATTCCATCTGAGAGTCAGCTACTTGTATGACACAACCAGAAAGCCTCAATGTCTTGTCTTCTGCAGCGAACTCACTGACCTCTGATGCAACAGTTTCTTGAGAATGCAGATAGAATCCTGCAAGACTGAAGAGATAATGAGTTTAGAAAAGTTGTTGTATTGTTCCAGTACCCTTCCTGATTCACATACAGCAAGCCTATTATCATAGCTTGATCTAGCGCTGTGAAAGAGCTTCACCGACAAACTGGTTCTTTCAAAAATGGTTCTGAGCTAAGATTCTAGATGAACTATCTGGTAGCAGCAGCCTTATTTATAGTGGATACGTGTTGGCACGTCAAAATAATATGGCACAGCAGATCATTTCTGCTTAGAAGATACTCAGCTAACGAACAGGAACACTGGACATAGGCCTGGGTCCTCCTTGGTCATCAAGACCTGTTCCCCAGCTACCACAGGCAATCCTGTCTTATAATCGCATTCAGAACTTACCAAGCTTCCTCTAAAACAGCTCAGGTTTTTTGCCCCCACTTCTCCTCCTACTGAAATTATGATAGTTGAGCTGAAGAATTGTGATGTCACCAGTTCAATGCCTATATACACATACAGAGCAGACTGCAAACACACATACAATGTATATCCCACTGCTGGGTCATAGCAGAAAACAGCCAGTGACACAGCTCCATTAACTGACTCCCCTGGGAAACTTAAGATATAGTCATCGTGTCACTAATATTTCTACAGATTTACCAACCAGCAATGGCATGCAGTGCTACTTGGGCACCTAGGTAACCCAACACCTGGTGCACTGAGGATGCTGACACAATAATATATTAGCTTCCACTGCAGAGTGTCCTCAGTACCAACAGAAATTAACATACATAGAATACTCACTCTCCCACCTCCCCACGCCCCCCAAACAACAGGAAAATCCCTTTCTCTCCACATATGTATCCAAATATTTAGCTCTGTGTATTTCTGCCTCCAACGCAAGCAGTGCCTTCTCTGCTAACGGAGGAAAATCAATAACCAGGGTTCAGTCTTCCACACGTTACTATAGCTCAGAATGTCACTTACTGAGAATGAATCGAACTTCCTCCAGTTCCTGGAGATGCTATGCAGAATTTCCTAATCCCTTCCTACGTCCTGCACCTCTCACGTGGTTCTTTATAACGTACAGGTTTTAGCCAAGTTCTCTTGAAGGGTTAAGAAAAGAAACAAATATAAAGTTCTGTTAATGGTAAATTTATTTTAGTTGGGTCAATTAGATTTCATAAAACATGATCCTATACAGATTCTGTATGAGTAACAATGGACTCCCTAGCATCCAACACAGAATTTAAAACATACTTTCCATATCTTGGGAGTCAGTCACGTTCCAGAAGCTACAGGAGAATATAGCACTTGCTATCTCTGGTAGTGCCTCATCCAAGAATCTCAAAATGATTTGCCTAAATTGCAACATGCCTGTGAAGTAAGTATTCTTACCTCTTCTTCCCATTTCACATATAAGAAAATAGGGGCAGAAAGAATTAAATGAATTGCCCAGGGTCACAGAATTAGGCTGTGGCAAACACAGGAACAGAACTCAGGGTCTTTTGACTCCCCGTCCTGGGTTGGTCTGCACAACCTCACTAACCTGCTCATCACCAAATCCCACTTTATAGTCACATAAAACGGTGATGTCTCCTTATTGCCCAATAATGTTGAAAGAAAGAGCAGTAGTGAGGTCTTGCATTAATAAGGCTACATTATGCTGAAGAATATTCTATAGTATGTTGACTTGTTCATTACAAAGTAGTCTATAAAATTACAGCCAACAAAATAAATGAACAAGGTACCAATTATTATTCAGCAGCCTGGAATCATTTCATTTATTCACTTATTCATTTGGAAGGCAAATTACAAATGACTGAATTTTGCAGTTACTATTGCAAACAAGGACTGGGGAGATTCTGTTGCACACACACACACACACACACACACACACACACACACACACACACACACACACACACAAAATATTTAAAAAGCACAGCTGAGAGGTATGCAGAAATCTAACCAGACAGAATATTTTTGGTCACAGTTTCAATTCCCCATATCTCCGTGTGAAAGCCTAGTTGCACAAATGGATGATCAGAGCACTTCACTTGCACTTTGCAGCATAAAAAGGTACCTAGCAATGAAGCTAATCCACTACAAAATATAGCCCTCATTCCCCACATCGAGACACTGTGCTGAACTGTGATTTGCTGCACATAAACCAGTGGCCAGTTTTAAGAATGGCATTCCTTATTTCTTGTCCCTGTGTGCTCACGTATTTCAAAGAGTAAAATAAAAGGCACCATAGATATTGCAAATAAATTCCATCCCCACCCCTCTTGGAAGTTTTTATTCTCTATAGAAGAATATATTTTAACATAATTACTGAAGCCTTGAAGTATTTCTGTATCTTTGTCCGCTCAGAGCCCCTTCATTTGTCAGCTCAGCCCCGGTTCTCACAGCAAGCAGATGTCAAGCTGTGGAAAGCAATTTTACAGTCTCTTATGCATAAGCCGCTGTTGATATGATCAGGTGCTCTGCCATGTCCTCCTTAATGCTAACACAAATGAGCATTTGCATATTGTAACCTCTTCAAGAATATCGTTCAATATGTGCAGATTTTCTCATGAGATTCATGTACAAGCTCTGACAGCACGGGAAGGTAATTCCCAAAGGCAAAGGATATGCCGCATGCCTTGTGTAAGTCTACTACTGCATGGACTGACCTTGAAGACAACCACAGGCCATTTGCACACTATTTCTAATCAACAAAAAAGAATGTACTCTGTTTACGCCCTTTGTAGATGCATTCTCTCTGCACTCAATGAACTCCTCTGGCAAAAAAACTCATGTGTCCCTTCCAGTCCTTCTGCGTCCAGAATCCTTATAAAAAAATGAATCTTTTTCACTGATTTGAGCAGCAGCATGGTACTGCTTTCTACGTGGTGTGGCCGAAAGACAGCATAAATATTATGACAATGAGAACTATTTCACTAAAATACTCAAGAAGAAAACTGGAATGACAATTAATTTTGATCAAATATTTTGGCACTTTTTCAGAAAAGTGCTACACATTCCAGGCATGTCAAAATCCTTAACTGGCACCAGAATTCACTACATGCCACCAGAAAAGAAGCATACATGTGATATTATCAAAAGTTAATTGAGGAAAATCCAACTCTTGGTTTGGCTGCTTGGGAAGAAGTTCACTCTACATTGTATACCAATCATTCCGTTTTTACTACATCAACAAACAAATTTTACAACACAGTTCATAGCTTACAATCACTGAACATCTTCTAAAAGAAACACATATGGTGGTACCTAGTGTCAATTTATTTTAGTCTGCACGTTGTTTCTAAGAGTAATTTTGCTGAATGGGCATCACAGGAGTACTGATTCTGAAGGTTTCAAGCAGGAGTACAAATTTCTCTATAATGTCTGGTATGTTCCAGAATGGCAGAGAACTGAAAGGGACAAAAATTCTTAGTTGTAATTTTGGTTTCTCCAAATATGGATCTATTGCACTGGAGAAACGCTCCCTGGGCTTAGTATGACAAGTTAACTGGGTTTGGCATGGGAATTCTCTTTCATCTTCCTTCAAGTCAGGAGGAGAGGGAAGATGAAATGGGGCTAAAATGTCACTATCTCAGCATATTGGTTACTTTTGTTTCTTCAGTTTAAATCCTAACAATTGTTCTAACACTTGGAGAAGGTGTTGGTGGTTCAGCAAATATGCCAGCAGCAGCAGGGGAAGATTTCAAATACAGTTTCAAAAAAAGAAATTCTACCTCCAATAGGTTTGATTGGTCAGAAAAACTCCCGAATTACAAGTCCTGTCCAGGGTAGCGCATCCACCACAAGACAGACAACATTATTCCCAGCCCACGTGGGGCCTGAGCATGTGACTGAGAGCCAGCAAACCCACAGTTCTTGTCCTAATTGCAACAACTCCTCCCCCTGCGGACAGGCAAAAATTGCTTCACCGCTTTCTGTTGCCCGGGCTATAAAATGGGGGACCATACAACTGAAAAAAGCCATGTTATCTGGCTATTTATTTAAATAGAATTTTCAAACACATTAAATAAACTAACAGCAGTGACTGTAAAATTTACAGCAACTTTATGATTTTGAAAAAAATTACGACGCATCAAAAGAACAAAAAATATGTAGGGCACTCAGAATGCACAAACTCAAGTGAAAGAAGCCTATGAACGACTGAGGATTAACTAGCTAATGTGAGCAAAGCACTTTCGAAACATGAAAGGCGGTGGGTTTAAACATGACAAGTATTTGCATTAATCGTCATCATTCAGTTATTGATATTCTTCCTAATATCCATCATTAAAAACTATTCTCTAAGACAAATGGGAAGCACAGTCCACTGACAAGCACATTGTCTTGGCAGAATTTGATTTTTTTAATATCATTTCAATAGATAAACTGATGTTTATTTTTAAGCTTCTTTATTTTTATCAATTTAAATTTTCACAGTTGCAGGAAATTACAGGGGATGGGGGAAATCAGACAATAATTATTTAATAAGAGTAGATGCTGTGATTCAAGAAGTTAAAGCACTCTACTGGTAAAACCACAAATTGTCAGCATCATATGCAAAATATACAAAGTAAAGATTCTTAAATCAAATTCTAATAAGCTGTTAAGCAGTATTTTTCTTACTTTGCCTATCTGTAACTTGCAGATATTGACAAAAATATATTTTGCCAATTTATGTGTACGGTGCAATCAATGTTTACCAACATCTACTGACAAAAATAAAGAATAATTTCCATTTACCCCTTTCACTGCGGCACACTGTCTTGGAAGGGACTCTACTGGCAAACTCTATGGTTACGGATTCTGATTTTACTCTGCATATGTAGCTCAACCAACCATCTGACTTCTCTCTGTAGTTTGCACCTGGAGAGACCTGACTGCGCAGAATTCAACAAAAACAGCTTCCAGAGTTGGCTACTGCATACCTGTACGTGGCTGAGGTTTGGCAAACCACACATTTAAGGGTGGATCAGATTGTGACCTCTCTGGGGAAGGACTGTCTGTGTTATTTGTTTGTACAGTAGGTCCTAACCCACCTTTAGAGGCCCTGGGCACTACGGCAATACCAATAACAGAGCAAGGGCGTGAGCATTCTTTTTATTACACCATATGCCACAAAGGAACAAAAACTGATAAACGCCAGCTTAATCCTTGAAAATGTATTTAAAAATTAAGATCTGGGTTCTGATCCTGTCCCACTGAAGTCCACAGGAATTTTGCCACTGACTTTCAATCAGAGCAGCACCGGGCACCCAGAATACAAGTGTTGGTAGGTTTTACAGAGGAACAAAAACTAATTCAGCACAGTCTCTGTATGCTGATCCTCTTAAACAGCTTCTGCCATTGTCACCACTGCACAGTGTCACAAGAAACTAGACTAGGGATACATTCTGCAACGTCTCATGCAGTCGTGGGGGGAAAGCAATCTTCAAACTGAAAAGACAAAAGCAACTGAGTCACGCAGAACGTCACCAAATGCCACCAGCTGTTCTACGGAGCTGGGTTTTGTTGTTTTATTTTTAAAGCGGGGCTATGTAAGACACAGATCTGTGTTTGGAACATGACCCTATAGTGCAGGGGTTCTCAAACTAGGGATCGGGACCCCTCAGAGGGTTGCGAGGTCATTACATGGGGGGTCACAAGCTGCCAACCTCCACCCCAAGCCCCGCTTGCCGCCAGCATTTATAATGTGTTAAATATATTTAAAGGGGTGTTTAAATTATTAGGGGAGTAGCACTCAGAGGCTTGTGATGTGAAAGGGGTCGCCAGTAAAGAAATTTGAGACCCACTGGGATAGTGCATCCCTGACCTAGAACACCATGGGAGCAACTTTGGAGAACTCCAACGTCAACAGAGAGGGAGAATTTCCTTGCATTGTTTGTGGGCGACACAGAGTAGCTGGAACAAGTGGATGAGCAGGCCTGCGGATGAAAAGCGCTTCTGTGCCTAGCACATTGGGGGCATTGTTCACTAGCCAGTCACCCCTGCACATGGATTGCCCCTGTAATGCTGCCAAGGTTAACGTCAGCTTGGGCCATCAGCGGCGTAAGAGCTGGTGGTTGCACTTGCACAATTGACTTCTTGGGAGTTTCTCTTCTGTGACGCTTCTAAATTGTGTTCAGCCTAAACCAAGAGCCTCCCTTTGCACTTCCTCCTCCCTTTCTTAGTACGTTACCTTCGAGAAGAGAGGGCTGGTGACAGAATCGTGCTAATAACAGCGCCAAAGTTACTACTACGGGGAACTGGTCCACACGTTCCGAAGAGCTGAGATGAGCAAACCAGTAGGAGATTTTGATTTTGTAAAACGAACCAGAAGCCGGGGTGATCTGGCAGGGTCCCCATCTTACCTGAAATCCTTCAGTCTGAAAGGGGGGAGAGCAGTCTGCACATGTCTCTAGCTCGGATACCTCTCTACCGAGGCACTAGTGACTCAAGTGTAGGCCTCTGCACTGCCAGACCGAACACAGGAGTCAGACAACCCAGCACTGGGGCTGTGAACACAGGCGCCAACTTTCTCCAGCGCCGGGGGGTGCCCATGCCCCCTCGCCCCCGGCCACGCCCCATTCCAACGCCATCCCCAAAGTCCCCACCCTAACTCCGCCCCCTCTGTGCCCCTATTGGATCCCTTCCCCAAATCCCCGCCCTGGCCCCGCCTCTTCCCCCAGGGTGCCACATTCTCCCTCCTCCCCCCTCCCTCCCTGCCCCGCGAATCAGCTGTCTCACGGTGCAAGCGCTGGGAGGGAGGGGGGAGAAGCAGGAGGCAGCAGCGCAACTGCGGAGGAGGCGGACGCAGAGGTGAGCTGGAGCAGGAGGCAGGGTGAGGCCACAGGGAGCTGCCAGTGGGTGCTGAGCACCCACCAATTTTTTTCCGTGGGTGCTCCAGCCCCGGAGCACCCACAGAGTCAGGTGAATGAAGGAAAGTATAGGTCCTCTCCTTAACAAGGAAGGAAAGCTAACAACAGACAACATCAAGAAGGCTGAGGTGTTTTGCTAATTTCAATGCAGTCTTCACTAAAAAGATTAATCATGACCAGGTACTTAACATAATTATTATTAAAAACAAGGGGGAAAGTCGTCAAGCCAAAATAGGGAAAGAAAAGGTTAAAGAATATTTAGATGAGTTAAATGTATTCAAATCATCAGGGCCTGATTAAATTCATCTTAGGATACTTAAGGAACTAGCTGAAGCAATCTTGGAACTGTTAGCAATGACCCTGGTGAACTCCAGGAGAACAGGGGAGGTTCCCAGAGGACTGGAGAAGGACAAACCTTGTAACTTATTTTAAAAAGGGAACAAAGAGGATACAGAAAAATACAGACCAGTCAGCGTAAATTCGATACCTAGAAAGATACCAGAACGAATTATTAAACAGTGAGTGCGTAAGCACCTGGTCAGCAACAGGGTTATAAGAAATAACCAGAAGGACTTGTTAAGAACAAATCAGGCCAAACCAACCTAATTTCTTTCTCTGACAGGGTTACTGGCCTAGTAGATGGAGGGGAATGTGAGATGTGATATATCTTGATTTTTCATCAAGGCTTTTAACACAGTCCCACATGACATTCTCATAAGGAAACTAGGGGAATGTGGTTGAGGGGACATTACTTTAAGATGGGCGCACAGCTGGTTAAAAGACTGTGCTCAATGAATAGATATCAGTAATTCGGTGTCAAACTGGGAGGGCATATCTTGTGGAGTTCTACAGAGGCCTGTTCTGGGTCTGGCACTATTCAATATTTTCATTAATGACTCGAATAATGTAGTGGAGGGTATGCTAATAAATGTCTGCAGATGATACCAACATGGGACAGGTTGCAAGCACTTTGGAGGGCAGAATTAGAATTCAAAATGACCTTGACAAACTAGAAAATTGGTCTGAATTCAACAGGATGAAATTCAAGACAAGTGGAAAGTACTACACCTAACAAGGAAAAATCCAGTGCCCAACCACAAAACGGGGAACTAACTGACAAGGATGTGGGGGTTACAGCAGATTACAAATGGAATAAGAGTCAACAATGTGATGCACTTGTGAAAAAAACTAATCTAATTCGAGGGTGTATTAACAGGAATTTGTATGATAGACACAGGAGGTAACTGTCCCACTCTACTCGGCACTGATGAGGCCTCAACTGGAGCATTGTGTCCAATTCTGGGCACCACACTTCAGGAAAGTGGTGGACAAATTGGAGAGACTGACGAGGACAGCAACAGAAATGAGAAAGTTTTAGAAACCCTGACCTATGAGGAAAGGTGAAAAACACTGGGCATGGTTAGTCTTGAGAAAAGACGAGGGGACGTAATAACAGTCTTCAAATATGTTATAAAGAGGACAATGATCAATTGTTGTCCTGCCTTCAGGGGACATGGAGAAGAAGGAATGAGCTCAATCGTCAGTGAAGGAGATTTAGGTTACACATTAGGAAAAACTTTCTAGCTATAAGGGCAGTCAAGCACTGGAACATGCTTCCAAAAAAGATTGTGGAATCCCATTGGAGGTTTTTAAGAACAGGTTAGACAAACACCTATTGGGGTGGTCTAGGTTAACTTGGTCTTGCCTCAGTGCCGGGGGCCAGGCTAGATGACCTCTCACGGTTCCTTCCAATCCTACACTGCTAGGATTTTATGGTAGCACCCATGGAAGCTCTAGACAAAATTCCAACTTTAGCACTATTTGGAATTTTTTGTAAAATTCCCAAGTGTAGACATGGTCACGGAGTCTCTATATATGCTCCCTGTCCTTGTATGATCTTGAATGAGCATATAAAAAGGCTAATAAAGTTTATCTTCAAAACTCACACAAAGCACCTTTCTGGTTCAAGCTAATAATTATGAACAAAAATAGGACTGGAGTCTCTGGCTTGCATAACAAGCAGCAATGAACTAAAAGAGCAAGCCCTGGTATCAAGTCCTGAGGAGGCCCAGGCTATTTTAAACTGTTCTTTACAGCTCCAGCATGGTTAGCATTTTGTTTTGCTGAAGGAGCTGTGACCTCAGCTGGGCTGGCATTTGATCCTGAAAAGGGGAAAAAAAGACACCACTGTACAAAAAGTTGCAGATGGCCTAAAGCAGAAATATGCTGGAGCAATGAGCTTCTCGTGTCCAAGTTCAGCTGCACAAATTGTACACTTGATTAACTATGCTGTAAACAGTAGATGTCATCGGACTCAAAAGGAAAAACAGCCAAGGGTTCCAGGATACGTGGCCAAGAGTGGCTAAGCAAAAAGGCACAAACCAATATGTGAAAGAACATTCCAGAGAGGAAACTGGTTCTTTTGAGAGAGGCAGGAAGAAGGGTAAGTGTGAGTTCTACACACCAAGCATGGTACAGTTAAATGAGGAGGGAAGGAGAGAGACTGAGACCTTGTGTGTGTCTTTTGAAAGGTGTATCGTGCTCAGACACAATGGTGATGAGCAGAGTATAAAAACCTAATCAGATTGGACAGACAGAAAACAGCTTTATGTAAAATCAACATCAGCTTTAAACCTGTGAGCACATTAGTTCTGAACCTAGGGTTACTTAGGGGGTGGATTGTGTTAACTAACGACCAGCAATCGAACGGCCTACAAAACGTCACCTCATCGGTTCTTCAGCAGAAGGAGCCAGGACTTCGGAATCCACCTCCTCTGCTGCCTACCAACATTTAAGCTAATTGAAAGATGATGGGCCAGATTCTGGTGTAAATCAGCACAGCTTCACTGAAGCCCTTAGAGCTCTGCCAGGCTACACCAGCTGAGGATCTCACACAGTCTTTGCAACAAGCCCTGCGGCATGGCAGCATCAGTGCTGCCAGCAGGGGAGGAGAAGAAACAGGAGTACAGGCCAAAGAGCCGTTCAAAGGGATCTCATGAATCAAGAACAGTGGAGTCTCAGACCTAGTATCTAATCTCTTATACCAGTGTAGGGGTGAAGTTGCTCAGCTGATTTCCAGGGATTTTCTTCAGATTTCCCTCAGCGTAACTAGGAATAAGACCTGGCCTCAAGAACGCAGTATGCTGCATTCAGATCGGGGCCCTACATCACCAGAAAGATACTGACAAACGGGTTCAGAGAAGATCAACAACGGTGATGAACGGGCTGAAGGGACTGAGTTATGAGGAAGATTAAAGGAGCTAAACACAAACAGCTTGGGAAGTGGTGACTTATGGGATATGATAAGAGCATATAAACATGCGACTGGTATTAACGCCAACGATGCATGTGTGCAGTACATGGTGGGTATGGGAGTTAAGGGGATTCAATTAAGAAAAGGGAAATGTAGGCTGGAAAAAAAAAAGCCGCGCTCACGATCAGCGGCAGCTCCATCACGCCGCTTTCTTCTTCAGCGGCAATTTGGCGGCAGGTCCTTCCCTCCGAGAGGGACCGAGGGACCCGCTGCCGAATTGCTGCTGAAGAGCCCGACGTGCCGCCCCTTCCCCTTGGCCGCCCCAAGCACCTGCTTGCTGAGCTGGTGCCTGGAGCCGGCCCTGATATCAGGGGAAAAACTTTCCGGTAGTGAGATAGTCAGTCAGTGCGTACAACATCTCAGAAGGCGTGGTGCAGGCCACAGCAGACGGGCCGCTCCCGAGAAAAGTGTGTCCGAGGGAACAATGGTACCGTGGGAGAGGGACTGGGTACACTAATTGGCCTGCGCCATCTCTCCGTTCCTATAAAGGTGCAACTAATCATTTGCAAATAAAAGCAACTGTTCATCTTCTATAGCAGGGGAAGAAACTGACAGGATGGCGATTAAGAGTAGGGAAGACAGTTTTATAAATAAGTCAGTAAAGGACTAGATGGCACAGCAGCTGTGCAGGAGAGCCAGGTTCAGAACGTAGCCTTCTATTTCTTCTTTCTTTGGGCTACTGGAGTTTGGTCTCATAGAAAAAGAGGTACATTTATTTTGAGCATATAGCGAGCGAACAGACATTTGCTTCTCTACACACTACATTGAGCCAACCAAGCCAAGATGTGACATTAACATCAGTTTCAGAAAAGCCTAATTACACCTCACTAGTTTAATGGAGGAGCATAACTATGGCAGCCATAGCTAAAGGAGGAGGATAAACGGTTTATGGGAGAAAAAGACACTCCAGCAAAATAAAAGAGAAAGAATTCTTATCATCCCGCCTCTGGGCTGGACCAGTCACCACTTGAAGATTTCGCTCAATAGATACCTTGAGGGTTCAACTTAAAAAAAAAATTGTGAGTTAGTATCATCAAGATACAAAATGGAAAAGCTGGAGTATGGACGTGATCTTGCCACTTTAAAAGGAATTAACAAAACAAATGGAACGGATTGGTTAGTACTGTGTTTGTTTTAGCTTTTTGCTGTAGACAAGAGCTTGTAACAACTCCATGCTGATGTCTTTGTTGAACTATGATCCATCTAAAAATTCTTTGCCAATAGCTTTATACACATGCTGGGAGCCAACGATTGATTTTTGCAACAGCAAAAGGTTACTTACAAGTAGACGGATGGGGAATGAGTGACGCAGCCATAGTCCTGTTTTCCTGACAAACCATTTTTCTCCCCTTGCTAACTGAGGGATAAAACTGAAGAGGCTAATTCAGACAAAAGGAGCAGACTGTGGTTTTCTTAATACTAGGCAATGATTAGTGTGATTCTTTAATCCTCAAATACAGCTCGAGCACAAGTTCTGCAAGAATGCACTCTTTCCGACGACAGAACAAATCTCTATGAAGCAGATCACTTTGCAAAAGTCAAGTTAGATGGGAAAGGGCAGTGGGATAGCTAGTCCCAGAAGCATGCTAGCCTGCAGCAGGAATAGTACAGACTACTCAGGGCAGCTCAGTTTTTTAGATGTCTTCTGAGGGAGACAGTCTGGAATGAAAATGACAGGGGAAAACTCAAAATTTGCCCTTTTCCGTCTGAAATTGCAGAAACTCCCTAGAAAGTCATTTATAAGCCTACATAGCTGAGAGATAGCCATCTACTCCAGAGATCTCTTGGGTGCCAGTTGCAGAATATCACGTGTGAAGAACAGAGTATTTGCACATGAAATTAGCAGCAAAGGCTTGGAGCTGTCCTACCTATGGAGATCACTGTAAACAAGTACCGTGTTGAAAGCATGTTTCATTTAACTATAAAATGTCCAGCGTGTTAAAGGCACTTTTAAGGACAGCAGGTGCACAAACAACATGCCTGCTGATTGTCAAGTTTTTACTGATTTGAAAGAATGGGGGAATACTGACACTAGCTGAAGAACATTTGCGTGAGCCCACTGCGCTATTTTCAAGTGTCACTTTCGTAGTTTGAGGAGACATTCTACTGAATCATTTCACTTAAATGTTAGTTAAATTCTCAGGAGGGCTTGGATAATAACATGCTCCACTCAAGTACCATTTGCTGACATCTCTGCTCAGGGAAAAAGTTTTCTCCATTGGGAAGCACGTTATTCTGCAATTAGTCCCATTCGTTTCACCGACATTACTTGAGTAAGGTCCTACTGAACATGAGTAAGAGTGACAGAATCAAGCCCCACGAGAGCTTTATTGCGGATATATTTATTGTAAGTCTTTTTTAAAAAAGTCTCTCTCCCGCATAAAATCCAGTATTGGGTTTAACTTTTTAAACCTCTGTGGTGAACAAAAGAGCAGAAATGAGGAGGAGAAGCTTCGCTACACAGCTGGAGTCCCGTGTTGCTTGGAGAACTCTGTTCTCCCGACAGCCCAGTCTAACCCTTTTCACTTTCACAGCCAGGAGACAATGCCCCAAAATAATCTCTATCTAGTGAAAGGTTTTCATTACACAACGAGGCCTTCTTCACCAACGCGAGGATTATCCCCCCTTCAGATCTTTAAAAGGGAAGGTTCTCTTCTCTCTCTGGAATTTGTCACTAAAGAGAGGGGGCACTCTTCCCAAAAGGTCTTTCCACCTCTCTGTGTCCTACCCATAATAATTCCACTATCACCAACCCAATTGTTCAAAAATCATGAGTCACATCTCAGAAAATCATGATATATAAAAATACATAAAGGGTTCTTTTGATTTGCCTTCATGTTTTGGAACATAAAGAATCTGCCTTTTCAGGTCTTTTCTCTGTAGCCGCTAAGGCCAGCACCTTACTTTTTTAATAAATGGCTGAGATTCTCAGATGGTAACATCATTCCAGCAGCTGGGGCTCTAACAAAATACCAGTACAGTGAGGCACTTGACCAAAACCATCAAGAGTTGGCAATACTGTGATCCTATCACGATGGCACTGCTGCTCCAGAAGTGGTCTGTCAAGAGGCCATCTGTCCCTGCAGTGCCGCCATCCTGGAGGCAGTCTCTCACCCTCTGTTCTGTTGGAGCAGAATAAACTCTGTGTTTGTGTAACGCTGTACAAGGACTGTCTCCATGGTATAGCATCCAGCACATTATGAAATATTTAAGTCTCGTTAAACATTTAAATTGAGGGTCACCAAATGGCATCACAACTGACATACGTCAGGGCAAAAAACACTCATTGTCAGCAACAAAACGTCAAGCTACAAAACCAACAAGACAAAATGGTCTTCGTTAACTAGATGCTTTTGTTTTAATGCCAGCTGCTTAGAGGTCTCTGGGATTCCTATATGGGATGCAGGGATTCAATGATCTGAGGTTTTTCAGTTTCTGATTGTGAAGCCTAAAAGGTCTTTAGACCTCTCTTAATATCAGTGCTTTAACCTGGGTCGTGTAGCTCAGGTGATGCCTCTTTATTTAGCAGATTCTGCTTCCCTTACTGGAGTAGTGCCTTGCTCCTGGAAATGAATGGGGCGACTAGTGTAGGAATTTGCTACTCAACATGAGTGATATTGGCAGACTCCAGCCTTAATGCAGATGTCATGTCCCTTTATTCCCAATTTGCCTATGAACATCTGAAGACAGGTTCCATATCTTTACCCTTGGTAACCTCACCTTTGTTGATTATTACATCATAGTTGATTTCAGGGTTCATGATCAGGTGACCGTTACCCTTTGATTTCCTGCTTCGCTGTAGTTTGGGATGTTATTCCTTGAAATAGGGGATAGAGCAGCCACTGATTTGTTGTCCAGGTCGATTTTGCGGTCTCACTACTAATCTCGTCACCAGCCCATCTCAGAAAGCTGCCAGCCAAGCGTCTGTACAAAAAGCCCAACAAGAGCACACAGATTGGGCAAACAAATCCCAAGCTGGATTTCGAGGATACGTTTGTGAATACATTTCCCAGCTAGCATTCTTGCTAACTGCCGTCTTCCTCCTCCTACAAAGCTTTTCTTAAACCCCACTTTCTCCCTGAATCCATCCTGCATTGTTCTCCTCACCAGTAATCTCTCTCTATCCCTACCCTTCATGATCTGCTTCCCAGTCTGACTTAGATTTCAAGCACCTCAGGGCACAGAACAGGTCTTATTCTAGATATGCAATGTGCTGTGTACACTTATGGCACTACACAAATACCACATCATAATAACAACAAACGAAGAGTGCTATGTAAATGCCAAGTACTGTTGTTATATTGGAGAATCTCTCAGATACAGTTCAATCGCCAGTGCTCTCTGGGACTTTTCCTTATGTGTTTTGAAACATGTCCTGCTTGTTCCTACACTAAAAATCAAACATCCAGAGTCTTGTTACCTTTCAGAACCTTTCCACATTCTTCTTTTAACCAAACCAGCTCACCCATCTCTGTGTAAAATCACTTTGTTTAATATTACAGGTTAATTACAGTTATACTTTTTTGAATATTAGTTAATAAAGCAAAAATCATTATCTTAGTATTACTAAACTAATATATTTGAACTATTCTATGATAAGTATCACACCGTACTTTGCCATGCCTTGTAATGCAAAACTGCAGTGACTTTATGCAGGCAGAGCGCTAAGCAGCCTTCAATGAGCTGTAACATTTCATGTTTGTTTTATATCATGTTGATTCATAAGACGAGGGGAAAATAAGGTAAGGATTCTCGCTAGAATTTCGGTTTAATTCCCCTTACTCCTTATCAGCAGGAATGCAGACACCTGAATAAGAGTCTGCTCTCCTTCAGACTGCACCGTTTGCCACAGACATTTAAGAAAACCAATAAATCTCCTACAGAAAAATGCTGCCACAGCAAGCAATGCAGCGATCCTATTGGACATCCTGCCATAACCTATGACTCAGAAACCAAGTCCAAAAATCTGCACCCAGGTACCCTGCTCTATATCAGAGGATTAATCCATGAGTTGCAGTAGCAGAAGCAGAGCCCAAGAAATCTTCAGTCTGATCATAATTCTTAAGCTAACCAACAAAATGAGAGAATATAAAGGGCTTGGTTTTTAAAAGACTCAACTCCGCTTCCTATTTTGTGCCTGCAATGTTGTATAAGCTAATAACTGCTGTTACAATTAATCTTGGGCACAAATTATGCCATGTAAATACCTAAGTAGTTATGTAGACTATGGTGCAATCAGGTAGATGTCTGTACGTCATTATTTGCACCAATAACTGCAGGTACAAACTAAGAGCACAAAAATCAGAAGCCAGCTTTAAAACCCAGGTCCAAAGCACCCTCCAAGCCTACCCTGTGAACTGTGCGTCCCAAGTATAAAATGCAGTGACAAATATCAGGCTTCTCATTTGACACAGTTATGGCCACATTCGGACCACTCTTACCCACCAACGGGGAGGCAGTGGGGCTTAGTAGATAAGGCACTGGACTGGGACTCTGGAGACCTAGTTCAATTTCTGCAGCTGCTTCAGTGGATGACCTTGGGCAAATCACTTCCCTCTCTGTGCCCCCGTTTTCCCATCTATAAAATGGAGAGAATGGTGCTGACTTCCTTTGTAAAGCACTTTGAGATCTATGGACAATCAGAGCTAGATATTAATTACTATTATTAATAACCTTACATGGGGGAAGTCCTACTGAAATAAGTGGGGCAAATCCTAAAGTAAGATTTTATTCAGAGTGCATAAGGGTGGGAGAATCTAGCCCATCATTCTGGGGACAACTCCCCATGTAAGGTACTTATCAGTATGAGTAAGACAGAACCTGTGCTGTAATAAACTGCAATAATTTGCAGGAAAGCAATCCAGCTCAACAAGACTTCTCATTCAGAATTACATCGGGGCTCACATTGATCCTCTTTCTACAGGGCTCTGAACAAAGGCTTTGTTTTCCTCGGTAGAGAACCAAAGCCTTCTACGATACAAAGATTTTGAAAATACAGCAGTGGTGTGTAAGCGTGATTTATTTTTTAAAGCGCATGGCATTTTCAGCTTTCCCTATATGAATTCATTGCTGTCTTCAAGGTGCACAAAAAATCTAAAGCTTATCATCACATGTTAGATGGAGAAAAAATCCATTATATCCTGCGTGATTCCTTAGCCAGCTTGTTTCAATGGAACTTTAAAATATTTACTGCTTTCACCTTTCCATGCAGTCAGTATATTGAACCATCACTGTTTGATTAATGCCTAATTCATTTTTTTAAAAATTCCATACACAGTAGATAAAACTGTGTGTGAAAGAGAGAGACAGAGAGAGTGAAAGGTTACTGATCTGACGTTTGATTTGCCAAGAGAAATACCTCACTTTTAACTGGCACGTACACAAAGTTCAATTGAAATTTTATCTTTTCCGCACATACAAAAACTGCTGCCAGAGGAATTTGCAGATACTCTCTCCCTCCATAGATTTACATCTTTCACCAGCATGGAAAGCTAAAACTGCAAATACCCTTAAAGGGAAACTGCCAATTTCTTTAGGTCCAATTTTTAGATTTTTTTTTAACTGGTGTTTATAAACTCCAAACAAAACTGGATTCTTTACATAATCACCTTTTAATTAAACGAAAACAGCGGTGTTGTAAATCTCACATATTAACACATGGTGCAGAAGTCAAAAGTGCCTTCCCAGGTTCCTATTCCACACTGACTGCCAGGATATTGGAGCAACTAGTCTGGGATCACAGTGCAGGCACGAGCAGAACTGGCAAATGGCATCCAAGGTGAACTCCGAACCAGATTATAAATGTATTGTGCGTTTAAGAATCTAGGGTGCTACTGGTGACAGGGACAGCAAGGGCAGGTTTTACTAAATAAGTCCTATTTTGAGGGCGTCCCTTTAAAATGAAAGAAGGAAAAAACGATTACAATAAAATTACAAATCTGTTGGGGAGCGACAGTCGGTTTATTCACAGATGCCTAAGTGAGCTAGGCACCAAACTCGAATGGCAGTTAGACACCCCACTTGCGTATGTGCCTTTGAAAATGCCACCCTGACCCCGTATGGTCTGACTGAACTCAGGTTAACTGCCCCCCAGCACACTGCAGGCTCAGCCCCACAGCTACCGTGGAAATGCAGGAAACTTTCTTCCCTGAAATAAAACATACTAGATCAAATTCTCAGTCATGTGTCTGTGATTCTAGTCAATCACTGAGTAGGCATGAGAAACTGGCCCAGAAAGCCCGGAAGTTTATCTTCAGCACCAAAACCCGCTCGACCTTCTCTCTGACCCGCAGCACTTATGTGTGTTCATTTTAGTCCTGACGACATTTCCTGCTACCCTGTTCACCACCAGTTGGTGCCCACAATTCTATGGTGTTAAGAGCAATGGTTTCCCACCCAGGGGTGGGGCAGGGAGGCACACAGTTCCAGCTGCATATGACCTACCAGCACTACTCCACATGCAGCACAAGTGGGGAAAGAACAAAACAAACAAACAAGAGGCCCAGTGACGATGCATGAGCTGGAAAAAACCTAGTGGGACCATCAAAGCCCTAGCCAAGTCCACGGGGTGAGCAATTAGAAACATCTTTTCACTTGTCAACCAAGCACAGAAATCGCTGGGAGTCAATGAATGCGGATCCCTACGTCAACGTTTTTATACAGCCACTTTTCAGAGTAAAACCTCACATTAGGGACAGACACAAACTCACTGGACACACAAGCAGGCCATGAGTTCAGATCTGACCCCAGGGTTCAGACCCCAGGTCACCTGCTGAACAGGGGAAAGAAGAGCATTCTGGGTACCAGCATGCAAATGAACACATTTTACTTTGCATTAAGAGCAAAACCCTAACCCACCTCACACGAGGGATCGGAAGTCAGCTTTAAACATGGGCATTCCCCCACACTGCATCAGCAGTGAGCCATTGTGAAAGACATTTCTACTTGTGACAGTGCAGGGTCATAACAAGGAAACAGAGGGAAAGCCCCTTCGCCAGCCCCAACGCACAATATGTAATGCTAACACAGTGGTAGAAGGGAAGAAGGTGGCACAACAAAATGCTGGGTTCACCTTTCCCTCTCTCTCTCTCTCACATGGACCTGAGCTTTTCCAAAGCAGCCCAGCTCACCCCTATTTGCAGCGTTTCCTAACAACCCCTCCACAGGAAAGAGAACCAGAATGAATCCTCATGGCCACATGTTGCTCCAACATTCATCACACCCTGATGCCCCCAGAAAGGATTTTTTTAAAGCACGATCAGATTTAAACAAACACACGGATCCTGGGCACAACCCCAAGGGTTCTATAAATTGCAGCACTTTCTCCCCTTCGCTATTTTAATATTTATTCAGACTGACAGTCTCTTCCACTTTAGGAGCTTCTGCAAACACTTCGCCCAGAGCCCTTAAACCTTAAAGACACCACTGCGCCAGCATGAACAAATGTTACCAAGACCTACAGCGTGCCAAGCCTCGCATCACCTCTGCTGGGACCCGCACGGATATCGTCTAGACCCAAAGAGGAAAGGTGGAAATCTTTCCTTGGTTTTGCCGTTATTGTTTGTGTCTGTCAAGGGCTACACTTCCATAAAGCAGCCTCCAAATGACTGCACCCAAAACTTGGATTTCCTTGTGCAAATAACAACTATGTGACTCAAACCGCACCATAAGTATTTAGCTATCCAAGCAGAGCAAACATGATGCCATTAGAATGAACAAATCCAAGTTCTGGGAGCACAGATTTAGACATTGGGTTAAGACCCAATTGCAAGTAAAAACTTCTCCTCTCCCTGCTCCCATTAAAATTAGAGTGAAATTTTTTGGGACCAAAATATTTTTTTTCGATGAAAGGTACTTCACCCATCACCACAGCATCCATTTTACTCTAGAATTCAAATAAAAAGTAAGGGTTTTTGGGGGGAGAGGAGTCATCCAGTCACCTTTTGTCTCTTAAACTTCGTTCTCAGCCATGGTTACTGGCCATGAAAGTAGCACACCAGATGGGAGAGGACCTGTTAGTCCATGCCCTTTCGGACTGAGAAATCCCATTACAGTTGGCACCAGACAACCTTCCTATGCTGCCCCTAACCAGATGTGGCCTTTGAAGTGTCCATAATTAAGCATCAAGTATTAATAGTCATGATTTGCATCATTTCTTAATAATTCCTATACACAGATACAGTCTACCTGCTTAGATACCTAACTGCTAAAACCCCCTTGATCTCCCTTCTTGCAGAATTCTCTGGTGTACTATACCAGTTCATGATTACTTGATTGTGTCTCAAAAGGAGAGTGCAAAATACCTGACCTGAGATTATCTCCTTAGGTCTCTCTCATTTTGGCTACACTTCAGTCTTCAATATAACTGCTCCCACGAAGCCTTAATTTAACATAACAGGCTCTTAACTACAGCAAGCTTAATAATAATCAATTTACTTATGTTCATTTATTTGCCCCCCGGGCATATTCCAAGCTAATAAGCAATATACCCGTCAATCTTATACTCCTATAAATATCACTAACTCCAGCAAGCATAAAATCATCCTCAAGACATGACACAAGGTCATAGGTCATAAGATCAGGTCAGAGATCAATCCTGTCTCAGACTCTGATCTCCCAGTATCTGAACCAGCCTGGTTCCCAACTCCTGCTCCAGCCAGTAGGTCAGACTGCCCATGTCAGCACCATCACAGGTCAATTTTTGTACTTAGTGACCTTGAATATGTCCTTATAAATCTAACCAATCAATTCCTTACTAAAACAATGATTAACAGTATCGCTGCAGTGTAAAGAAACCTAACGGGCAAGAGGGAGAGGAACGGGGTGATTGAACATTTTAAAGTCCCACAAAAAGGATA
The DNA here is from genome assembly GCF_007399415.2 of Gopherus evgoodei. Lineage (NCBI taxonomy): Eukaryota > Metazoa > Chordata > Testudines > Testudinidae > Gopherus > Gopherus evgoodei. The sequence continues at coordinate 2,103,391 of NC_044331.1, forward strand.
ACTTTTTATTTGAAATGGATGCAAACCAGAAATTTCAGTAAGTGGCTCTGAACTGGTTTGACTCTTATGAGCAAGTTAAAAAAAAAAAAAAAGCTGCTCTGTTGCGCTGCGCTGCTTGAGAAGTAAAATAATGTGTCCCTGGCAGCATATAATGCCGGGGTGACATGACACTTATCTACAGCCATGTTCACAGATAGACTCTGCTAGTCAAGTTTCATGTACAAAGGATTCTACCTGTCTGTTCCAGTTATTCATGATGGACCATGTTTTCACATATAATTAGAGCGTTTTTCTACAAAAGGAAAGCTATGTCATGTGAAACCTGCAAGAAGAATATTTAAAACACATCCATAGACCATTCAAATGACTGCAGAGGTCACTGCAAGTTGTGCTAATTTTAGCATCAAGAACAAACATTTTAATTATATCTTGCAGCACAAAAAATAATAATTTCTTGCATTCTACACCACCTTCTATCCAAGGATCTCAAAAGACGATGCAGTAGATATATATTTCTCAATGAAATACACCTCGGTCACCCACATAAGGCATGTAAAGTGTTCTCCTCCCTCCAATACACATTGGCTAAGTGAGCTACTTAATGTTACACAGGACGCCTGTGAAAAAATACATATTACAAAGTCCAGCGTCATGAGCCCCCTGGCCTAGCTAGCTAAGAGTATATGGCATCCACCTCTGCACCTCACAAACAGGTGAGAGCTCTATGAAAGCCGTTTTATTATTGTGGGGTTTCAGATTTATTATTTTCTCTTTTTTTTTTCCATTTACAAAAAAATCCATCTTAATTTTTTTAAATAAAAATTGTTTGCTACATTGACAACAATTAAGTAGCCTTACTATAAATACACAGAAATATTCAGAACTGAATTGCAATGGGAAAAATTGGTTTTACAAAAAAAATCCTACAATTTATACAAAACATCCTGCAGTTATACAGTACGCAGTAAAAGCAACACATTTTAAATCACTTTTTACTTTGGACATGTTACTCGATAATATGACCAAACTGACACTGCTGATCAATCATACAAGAAGTTAACAGAAGTAAGTAAGCCTCTTACAGTGTCAAAGTAACTACATTTATATTTGAATAATTTAAAAATGCACTAAACATAAAAAAGGTTACTCACCTTGTGCAGTAACTGAGGTTCTTTGAGATGGCTGTCCCTGTGGGTTCTCCATTTTAGGGGGCATGGCGCCCTGCGCTAGTAATCCGAGATCTGTAGTAACAGTGCCTCGGTTGGCCACGCAAGCATGGCAGCCGTCTCACACCGCTCTGAGCAGTTACCTAGCGTGCACAGCCAACCATCCCTCGGTTCCTTCTCTACCCCAGAGAATCAGTGAACTCTGAGGGGCACTTCTCCACAGTCACCTAAAGTGGAGCACCCACAGGACGTTCCTCAAAGAACCTCAGTTACTGCACAAGGTAAGTAACCTTCTCTTCTTCCAGGAGTGTCCTTCGATGGGGAGAGGGGTTGTGGAGTAGCTTTGTTAATGGTGGATGGTGCCGAGAGTCCGAACTGAGTGTCGGCAGCGGAATGTTGTTCCAGGGCACCATGTTTGGTAAAAGTGTGGGCCAAGGCCCAGGCAGCTGCCCTGAAAATGTCTATAATAGGTACGTTATTACGTTATTGAGAAACACTGTTGACATGGACAGAGCTCTGGTGAAGTGCATACGAACTCCTGATGGAGCCCAGATATTGCTCTGGTGGTAACAGAGGTGGATACAGCCAGAAATCCACTTAGAGAGTCTTTGTTTAGAGATGGCCTCACCCTTTGATTGTTCTGTGATAGATAGAAAGAGACGTTAGGACTTTCTAAATATCTTTGGTTTTTCTAGGCAGAAGGGCAGAGCTCTACGGATGTCGAGCATGTGAAGAGATGTCTCCCCGGCACTGGCGTGGGGTTTTGAAAAAAACACAGGTAAGTATATGGGTTGGTTTAAATGAAATGTGAAGGCTACTTTGGGTATAAATTTAGGGTCAGGTCGTAGGATCACTTTGTCTTTATGGAATGTGGCATAAGGTGGGTGTGCCATTAGGGCACCTAAGTCTGCTACTCTTCTTGCTGCAGCAATAGCAATAAGGAAGGTGACCTTCCTCGATATGTGTAGCAATGAGCAGGTCACTAGGGGTTCGAATCGTTTCCCCATGAGGGTGCAGAGCATGAGGTTAAGGTCCCACAGAAGAGTAGGGTCTTTCAGAGGTGGGTAGATGTTAGTCATGTCCTTTCAGAAACGCTTAGTTGGGTGAGCAAAGATGATGGTTCCGTCTACCTTACTGTGCAGTGAGGTGACTGTGGCTAGGTGGACCTTTATGAAACTGTTGGAGAGGTCTGATTTTATTACAGCCTAGTATATTGTCCAGGACCCTGGATTGAGGAGCGGAATGAGGGACATGTGGTTAGCCTCACACCAGGTGCAGAATCATACCCACTTCTGAGCGTATGTCTTCCGTGTGCTGGGCCTGCAGCTATTCAAGAGAATGTCTTTAACTTCCTCAGAGTAGTCATTATCCAGCCCCATTAGCCATGGAGCAACTCGTTAGAAGGGTCCCTGAAGAGAAACGGGGAAGGTGTGTGGGTAAGGGGGTAGAAGTAAATAGGACAGAGTAACCCTTCTGGAGGATATCCAGAACCCACTTCTCTGTAGTAATGTTCTTCCAGACTGGGTAGTGTGGTAGCAGGTGGTCTCCAAATGGACTGGAGGTCATCTCACAGTCCAAAATGGGAGAACACAGAACTCTCGAGCCCTCAACCAATATTTCAAAACGATTGACGTGAGGTTGAAAGTTGAGATGTGGCAGGCTGACCTTGGTTCTGCCTGCATCTCGATTGTTTTTGTTTGCAGCACTGATCATAGTGTCTCTGGGGTTGGGGGTATGGATAGGACAGAATTTTTTAGTGTAAAATCTGCCGTTTCTTCTTATTTGGGGGGACGTAAATACTCAAGGCCTTCAAGGTGGTTCTCGAGTCCTTTAAGGTCTGTAGGGATGCATCTGTGCTTTCAGCAAATAGTTTTGGCCCTCGAAGGGCAGGTCCTCAACTGTGGCTTGTACTTCCCTAGGAAATCCAGAGAGGTGGAGCCAGGATGCTGGACGCATGAGCATGGACGAGGCAATAGACAGAGCTGTCGTGTCAGTGGAATCAAGGGAGGCCTGCAGGGTTGTTCTGACAATTCAGGAGCCCTCCACAATGTTAGCTCTCATTGCTCCTTTGCCTCCTCCGGCATCTGGTCAGTAAAAGATGTCATTTTATTAAACAAGCTGTAAGTGTATTTCCCCAACAACGCTGAGTAGTTTGATATACGAAATTGCAGTGAGGCCAAGGAATAGGCTTTGCATCCAAAGAGGTCAAGTCTTTTCCAGTCTTTGTCATAGGGGTGGTTTTTGGCGGGTACTGTTTTCCCCTTTGGTTTACTGCCTCTACAACCAGTGAATTTGAAGCCGGGTGCGTAAATAAGAACTCAGCCTGTTTTGTTGGTATGGAACATTTCCTGTCCAAGGATAGCTCAGTTTTCCTTCCACCCACCCCGCCTCCAGTGGGCCCCCACTTTGAATAACAACAGCCAAGTGCGGGACCCATCTCCTTCCCTCAGGCATGCTCGGCTCCCCCCACCACGGCCTAACGTATGTTGACAGCATTTCCTGCACATCCTACCACCTGACTATAGACGTCATTAGGGAATGGACTAGCTCTTAACTTTGGTGTCAGCCTGTCATTTCTTAGCTTTCTGGATGAGCATGTTCCAGTTGAAGAATGCCTTGCAGACGTGTTTAAATCACCTAGTGAACCTGGGGGGAACTGCACTAGCACTACCAGGCCATGTCTCGAAGCAATGATCAGTTAATCTACAGTGGCTGAGAAGGGCGAAAATGCATATACAGTACACCCTCACTATAATGCTCTTCGCAATAGTGAATCTCAGGCAATAGCAAACCCCATTCCTGGCTCCTCACCTCGAATGGGCAGGGCCAGAGAGCTCCTCCACCCCCAGGGCCCCAGCCAGGACGGACAGAGCTCCTCCAGCCCCAGGGCCGCAGCCAGGACGGACAGAGCTCCTCCAGCCCCAGGGCCCCAGCCAGGACAGACAGAGCTCCTCCAGCCCCAGGGCCCCAGCCAGGACAGACAGAGCTCCTCCAGCCCCAGGGCCCCAGCCAGGATAGACAGAGCTCCTCCAGCCCCAGGGCCCCAGCCAGGACAGACAGAGCTCCTCCAGCCCCAGGGCCCCAGCCAGGACGGACAGAGCTCCTCCAGCCCCAGGGCCCCAGCCAGGACGGACAGAGCTCCTCCAGCCCCAGGGCCGCAGCCAGGACAGACAGAGCTTCTCCAGCCCCAGGGCCGCAGCCAGGACGGACAGAGCTCCTCCAGCCCCAGGGCCGCAGCCAGGACAGACAAAGCTCCTCCAGCCCCAGGGCCCCAGCCAGGACGGACAGAGCTCCTCCAGCCCCAAGGCCCCAGCCAGGACAGACAGAGCTCCTCCAGCCCCAGGGCCCCAGCCAGGACAGACAGAGCTCCTCCAGCCCCAGGGCCCCAGCCAGGACGGACAGAGCTCCTCCAGCCCCAGGGCCCCAGCCAGGACGGACAGAGCTCCTCCAGCCCCAGGGCCCCAGCCAGGACGGACAGAGCTCCTCCAGCCCCAGGGCCCCAGCCAGGACAGACAGAGCTCCTCCAGCCCCAGGGCCCCAGCCAGGACGGACAGAGCTCCTCCAGCCCCAGGGCCCCAGCCAGGACGGACAGAGCTCCTCCAGCCCCAGGGCCCCAGCCAGGACGGACAGAGCTCCTCCAGCCCCAGGGCCCCAGCCAGGACGGACAGAGCTCCTCCAGCCCCAGGGCCCCAGCCAGGACGGACAGAGCTCCTCCAGCCCCAGGGCCCCAGCCAGGACGGACAGAGCTCCTCCAGCCCCAGGGCCCCAGCCAGGACGGACAGAGCTCCTCCAGCCCCAGGGCCCCAGCCAGGACGGACAGAGCTCCTCCAGCCCCAGGGCCCCAGCCAGGACAGACAGAGGTCCTCCAGCCCCAGGGCCGCAGCCAGGACAGACAGAGCTCCTCCAGCCCCAGGGCCGCAACAAGACATCTGTATTTTTTTGTATCATGCTCGATAATTTTTTTTTACAGCTCTAGATTCTACTATATTGTTTGATTTTGTGATTCCATCCATGTTCTCGTTAGCGTGGATTTCATCAGGCCCTAGACACAGAGGGTCTCTCACTTATAGCTGCATAAATCCGGAGTAATTCCATAGAAATGAATGGCGTTACATTGGCGTAACGAGAACAGAATCAAGGTCATGCAGATATTTGAATGTCCAGTTCCTTATCAGACTTCTCCTGACCACAAATTCTCTAACAGAGAAAGGAGGACAAGCTAAGAAAAGCATCCAAGCATAACTGATAACCTACCTTTTTATCCAGGACAAGCTGATAATTTTTCATGCACTCTTACAAACAGAGTTAAATAGATGCAAGTATATTTTTAACAAACATTCAATGCACATTAAGAGTAGAGGAAGGGTCTGGAGTGAATTTCAGTCTATTTTAAGTACTGAGGAAACTGCACCAGCCAGCTGCACAAAGTCATCCAATTAAACCTGTTCACATAACGGAGCAAACCCTGTTCCTTTAACCATTGTGTCTAGTGCTTCTCTGTGAAAGCACCAGAAATGCCTCTTTCTTACAATGTGTCTCAAACCCGGGTCCTGCAGGGCCAGCTTCAGTCAAGGATGCCAGATTTAAAACTACTCTTCAAGAACCAAGGATCCTCTGCTTAGCAGGTAATCTCGAACCTATGTTAAAGGGCTACAGCTTACGAAGGAGTTCCACACAAAGCCAGCATTTCTAAAAACAGAGCACAGATGACCGTTACTGACTGCATGCCATTGTCATTTTGACATGTAACCATAGCAGTAACCACTGTCTTTGCAGAAGTCTATCAGTAACGGGAGACTTGGAAATGGCAGAGATGCTTAATGACTTCTTTGTTTCGGTCGTCACTGAGAAGTCTGAAGGAATGTCTAATATAGTGAATGCTTACGGGAAGAGGGTAGGTTTAGAAGATAAAATAAAAAAAGAGCAAGTAAAAAATCACTTAGAAAATTTAGATGCCTGCAAGTCACCAGGCCTGATGAAATGCATCCTAGAATACTCAAGGAGTTAATAGAGGAGGTATCTGAGCCTCTAGCTATTATCTTTGGGAAATCATGGGAGACGGGGGAGATTCCAGAAGACTGGAAAAGGGCAAATATAGTGCCCATCTATAAAAAGGGAAATAAAAACAACCCAGGAAACTACAGACCAGTTAGTTTAACTTCTGTGCCAGGGAAGATAATGGAGCAAGTAATTAAAGAAATCATCTGCAAACACTTGGAAGGTGGTAAGGTGATAGGGAATAGCCAGCATGGATTTGTAAAGAACAAATCGTGTCAAACTAATCTGATAGCATTCTTTGATAAGATAACGAGCCTTGTGGAAAGGGAGAAGCGGTGGATGTGATATACCTAGACTTTAGTAAGGCATTTGATACGGTCTCGCATGATATTCTTATAGATAAACTAGGAAAGTACAATTTAGATGGGGCTACTATAAGGTGGGTGCATAACTGGCTGGATAACCATACTCAGAGAGTAGTTATTAATGGCTCCCAATCCTGCTGGAAAGGTATAACAAGTGGGGTTCCGCATGGGGTCTGTTTTGGGACCGGCTCTGTTCAATATCTTCATCAACGATTTAGATGTTGGCATAGAAAGTACGCTTATTAAGTTTGCAGACGATACCAAACTGGGAGGGATTGCAACTGCTTTGGAGGACAGGGTTAAAATTCAAAATGATCTGAACAAATTGGAGAAATGGTCTGAGGTAAACAGGATGAAGTTCAATAAAGTTAAATGCAAAGTGCTCCACTTAGGAAGGAACAATCAGTTTCACACATACAGAATGGGAAGAGACTCTCTAGGAAGGAGTATGGCAGAAAGAGATCTAGGGGTCATAGTGGACCACAAGCTTAATATGAGTCAACAGTGTGATACTGTTGCAAAAAAAGCAAACGTGATTCTGGGATGCATTAACAGGTGTGTTGTAAACAAGACACGAGAAGTCATTCTTCCGCTTTACTCTGCGCTGGTTAGGCCTCAACTGGAGTATTGTGTCCAGTTCTGGGCACCGCATTTCAAGAAAGATGTGGAGAAATTGGAGAGGGTCCAGAGAAGAGCAACAAGAATGATTAAAGGTCTTGAGAACATGACCTATGAAGGAAGGCTGAAGGAATTGGGTTTGTTTAGTTTGGAAAAGAGAAGACTGAGAGGGGACATGATAGCAGTTTTCAGGTATCTAAAAGGGTGTCATCAGGAGGAGGGAGAAAACTTGTTCACCTTAGCCTCCAATGATAGAACAAGAAGCAATGGGCTTAAACTGCAGCAAGGGAGATTTAGGTTGGACATTAGGAAAAAGTTCCTAACTGTCAGGGTAGTTAAACACTGGAATAGATTGCCTAGGGAAGTTGTGGAATCTCCATCTCTGGAGATATTTAAGAGTAGGTTAGATAAATGTCTTTTAGGGATGGTCTAGACAGTATTTGGTCCTGCCGTGAGGGCAGGGGACTGGACTCGATGACCTCTCGAGGTCCCTTCCAGTCCTAGAGTCTATGAGCAATTCACATTACTGCATTCAAAAACCTCTCTCTAAGTAATGTTCAAACACTCACTAAAAGAGACAGTGGAAAGTCAGAACTAACTAGTCCTCAGCCCATCTCACTGTGGTGCCTAGAGAAATGCAATTTTCTAATAAAGACCCCTCCATGGACTGTCCATGAGGCTCAAATTGCAGCACAGATTTGTAAAGGCACCTTGGGGACAATCCGTAAACCCACTGACGTTAATGGCAAAATTCCTCTTGATGTCAATAAGACCAAAATGTGACACTTTCTGCACCTAAATGATCACATGAGAATTGAAATAAAAGATCTGGCCATCACACTAAGGTGCCCTTGCTTGAATATGTGACCTACATGTGGTTCCAACATCTGCCGGAGGAAGGCGGAGTTTCTTGTCCATCCCGTGGTGATAAGCATTATTCTACACAAGCACTTGTGTGGTGCTAGTCGAGTGCCATGGTTTCAGCTGGAAACCGTCAGAACCCAGGTGAGATCATTCTCTACCTTGAGAGAGGTAACCCCTAGGTGGTCTCTTGTGAGCCGGATGATAATGCATCCCCTTGTCACTAGAGGCCAAATTTTCAATCAAAATAAAGGTGACCTCTGCTTTAAAACACATGATTGTGCATGAAAAGTAAGGCCAGTGCCGCCCTGCCCCCTCCCCACTTGCTGTACCTATTCAAAATATGAAATTGCATGCACAGCTAGATGGGCACACACCCATTAGTGGCATGGGCAAATGCGAAGGAAATGTTTAAGATGTGGCGCAGTATGCACTGCAGTACCTAAGCACAACAGAAGGAGAAAGGACCCATCCATGATGGCACTTCAACAACGTGAGCAGAACAGCTAAAGAGGAAAGAACTCCATTTTTAAGGCAGTTCATCTAGCCGAAACATTTTCCCAGCCAATAGTCTAGAAAAAAGGTTTTAGAACAGTCCCTTCCATACTGGCCGTGCAAATCATATTTACCACGTTAGGCTGAACCATGTGCATGGGGTTTCAGAGTCACTGTTGATGAGCCCTTGAACACAGAGCAACAGTCTCACATCTAAGGGTGTAACTATTCATCAAAAGACAATCCAGCCTCTTCTCTGGCACCACAACTCTGTGCTTGCCCATCCCTGCACGTATAACTTCTGCGCACTTTCCTCAGCATGCGCAAGCAGCAATGCACACAGAGCGTGTACACAGCCACATGCATGTGCAAAGCACAGCACACACAAATGGATACTGTGATTTGAAAGTCAGGCCCCGCCTTTCCTTGCTACCTTTAGATGAAGAGGTGCCATTCCCATTATTGGCACAAGTCACCTTTCTGTATCAGAAAGGCAGGATCCACATTGCCTGGGCTGAGCTGTGCTTTAGTGTAACAAAACCATCCTCCATCAAAACACGATTCAGCAAAACTAAAGAGCAGCAGCTTGTACGAATAAGGAACACTGAGTGAGGAGGGGCTGGAGAGCAGCTGAACTGGAGCGAGGAGTGCCCAGTGTGGGAGCCAAACCAAGAAAAGGCAGAAGAGGGCAGGGGAATGGTGTGTATACAAGTCTCTCTGCCATAGTCACTACCTCGACTCACATACAGAGAGAGCCGGGCCGATCACTTACAAGGAAGTATTTGCCAAATAATTGATTTGTTTTAAAAAGTGAGATGCTAAATAACTTATTCAATTAATATTAATCAGACAGCTCCGCACAGAGAACACAGTGCTCATAACAGGCTCCGTGAAAATAAATGCAAATAAATACCTTGGAAATCAAGGCGTGTGGACTCTCACAGTGCAGAATGCCAGTCATGTTTGAGTTATAGGATTCTTTTTAAGTCCTTTGAAGGGCTGATGAATTTGTTATGGAGCATGAAAGGATTCGAGCCCATTCACTTAAACACAACTAGGAATGTTTGCTGCATGGGTAAGAGACCCTAGAAAGAAAGGTCTCAATTCAGATGGTGCCTGGACTCAAAGTTATACTGAAAGTTTCTGTGTGCTTCCTATCTACTTTATATCTGACCACTTCTCAATGAACAGCATAAAGACACCCCAAGTCCTGAGCCAATACCCCAGATCTGAACACTCCAAATTCTGGAAAATTCTGGAGCCAGATCGGAGTTTTGGGTCCTGTCCCCATCTTCATTTTGGTTCTTTCCCTCGACACTGACTGGGCTTCCAGAGCATCTAGTGTACATCAGTCTCCATATAATAAGCAAGTTACAATGCACATGCCCACACAGTTACCCAGCAAGACCATTCTCTTTATAAGGTAGATTGTCTGCAGGCATTTGGGCAGGACACAAGGGAACAGTGATAAGTCCATAGCACGTGTGCTAGTCATGTTTCAAAGCTAAATACCATGCCCACTTAAAGCCAAGTAAAAAATTTATTTCAAAATATCACACAGCAAGTTTACTGTATACACTATGCACCTGCATAAATTACTTTTTTTTAATTACTGCAGGCCAGAAAAGTACCAAGGGCTTTATCAAAGAACTACAAACTATTTAACTGCATTTGAATTATTAAAAAAAATGAAAATGGAATGTGCACAATTTAAATGTAATACGATTTCAAACACTGTAGTGTCAAAAGACTGAAAAACTAGCTTAGAATTTAAACAGCATCTCACCCGTAACTATATAATCACAAAGATGACGCTATCTTAAATTACCCACTGTCATTACTAGATCAATATCGTTCATGGAGTCCGTCTCCGCAACCAGGGTGTCTACACTGCACTTGTGGCACGTGCAGACATACCAGAGCTAGCTTTCATTTAGCTAGCCTGGGTACCAACAGCAGTGAAGCCACAGAAGCATGGGCTATACAAAGTGCCTGGGACTCCACGGCCACATTCGAGTCGCTAACCTGTGGTGACGTCCCTGCTGCTGCAGTTTACCCAAGGTAGCTATATTGAAGTTGGCCAGGTATTCATACGCACGCTGCAGTCACAACCCCTAACTACAGTGCAGACACACCCTTCAAAGTGTTTCAAAGGTCTTGTCACCTGAGCAGTCCACTTCACTAAAAGGAAGAAGGAAACACACACAAGAAACGTGGATTGTCTTAACACCACACTACCAGCACTGGGACGGGGGCTGACCAGCCCTGTACGGATACACCAGTCTTTTTCTAGGGAAGTCACAGAGACATCTCCTAGACAGTTTTTCACGCAGAAGCTAAACATCCCAAAGCAAGGCCCAGTCACAAGATTTTACTGGGAATGCTCACTGAGCAAACATTACAGGGTTTGGTCCAGGAACTATCGACGAGAAATCCTAGCAGCATTTAATTGGTAAAACAGATAACTTGGCACTAATACTATTAGCTATTCTGTTTGTTACAATTGGGAAGAGCTACCGCTGAGTTTCTATACAGCACCTGAGTTCTTTACAGAAAAAAAAAAAGGGAAGTATAGTTATGTGAAAGGAACTCTAGCTCAAGGGTCGGCAACCTTTCAGAAGTGCTGTGCCGAGTCTTCATTTATTCACTCTAATTTAAGGTTTTGCGTGCCAATCATACATTTTAACGTTTTTAGGTCTCTTTCTATAAGTCTATATAATACAACTAAACTGTTGTTGTATGTAAAATAAACAAGGTTTTCAAAATGTTTAAGAAGCTTAACTTAAAATTAAATTAAAATGTTGATCTTATGCCACCGGCCCGCTCAGCCCGCTGCTGGTGTGGGTTCTGTTCACCTAGGCCAGCAGTGGGCTGAGTGAGGCCTGTGGCCGGCACCCCAGCTAGGACGGGTCTGGCAGCCAGAACCGCAGACCGGCAGCGGGCTCTGCAGGGCCAGCAGCCGGGACCCCAGACTGGCAGTGGGCTGAGCGGCTCAGCCTACTGCCGCTCAGGGGTTCCATCCTCCGGCTCCTGCCAGCAGGGATCCTGGCTGCCGGACCTGCTCAGCCTGGTGCCGGTCTGGGGTCTCGGCCCTGCCCACATACAGTGGGGACCTACCTTCTCCCTGGTTCTGGCCCATTCTCTTCCTCTCTCTGCACTGAGCTGAGGGTGGGAGTGGACCGAGCACAGGGCTGAGGGTGAAGGGTCTGACCAGGAGCTAGAATGAGGGAGGGGGCTCAGGGTTGGGGCAGAAGGTTTGGGTGTGGGGGCACTTACCTGGGCAGCTCCCATTCGGTGTGAGGGGTGCAGGTGGGAATGTGAGTGGTGGTGCAGGGGCTCCTGTTTGGTGCTCAGGGTGGGGATGGGGATGGGTGGGTGCAGGGGATGGGGGGGGCTGGAGATGTAGGGGGAGCAAGAGTCAGGGCAGAGGGCTGGGGGCATGTGAGGGGGATGCAGGGGGCAGGATGGGGGGCTGGGTATGTGTGAGGGTGCCAGTCAGAGCTGGGGTCATGGGGGGGTGAAAGAGTCAACAGAGGGCTGGGTGGTACAGGGCTCAGGGCAGGCGCCTGGGGGTGCGTGGAGGTGCAGGGCTCAGGGCAGAGGGCTGGGGGGGAGGGTCAGGGCTCAAGGCAGACAGCTGAGTGACTGCCCCTCCCAGAACCCCCAACCCCCCCACTCCTTGTCCCAACTACCCCCCTCCTGGGACCCGTGCCCCTTATCCCCTGACTGACCCCCTAGAACCTTACCCCCTACCTGTCCCCTGACTGCCCCAACACTTATCCACACCCCCGCACCCAGATAGACCCCCTATCTAACTGCTCCCCACCCCCTGACAGGACCCCCAGAATCTGGACCCATACAACACCCCCCTGCTCCCTGCCTGCCCCAACCCCTCTCCACACCCCTGCCTCCTGACAGGACCCCCCAGAACTCCTGACTCATCCAACCCCCCACAGCTCCTTGTCTCCTGACCACCCCCTCCAGAGACCCCCTCACCCTAACTGCTCCCCCAGGACCCTCCTCGCTTCCTGTCCCCTGACTGCCCTGACCCCTATCCACCCCTCAAACAGACCCTGGGTCTCCCATGCCCCATCCAAACCCCCTGCTCCCTTGTCCCCACCAGAGACTTCTGCCCCTAACCACCCCCCGGGATCCCACTCACCCTGCTCCCTGTCCCTTGACTGCCCCCCCTTACCATGAGGCTCCCTGTTCATCCGGAGCCCTGCCCTGCCCTGCCCCTCAGAGCGCTGTGCACGTGGCAGCAGGGCTCCGGATGAGCGGGGAGCGTCATTCCCTCCCCACGGAGCCAAACGCTGCCCCGCGGGAGCGCCTAGCCCCAGCCCCCAGAGCGCTGCACGCGCGGCGGCATGGCTCTAGGGGAAGGCGGCTGGGCGAGCGGAGGCTTGCTGCGCTCCGGCCAGCACTCTGGCCTCGGACCCCGCAGCTTGCCGCATTGGGCAGGATTTTTAATGGCACGTGGAGTCCCAGCAGGCAGCCGCGTGCCATTAAAAATTGGCTTGCGTGCCATCGGTTGCCGACCCCTGCTCTAGATCTTCAAAATGTTACTGATGTTGTTGTTGTTGTTACACCTGCACCCTGCCGGCAGCATCTCACAATTGTTATTTCATTAATATTGTCTTCTGTATTCTAAAAAATCCACAACTACTTTATCACCATCAGGCTCCGAAGTTAATATAATAGCAAAAGTCTGGTGTAAGACTAAGTGTCTCACTTCCATAATAGTTTTCCTTCTGAACATCATATTTCTAAACTGACTAGCATTTGCAGGAAGGTTAGTGACCAGTCAACTATATTTATGGGATGTATTTAAATACAAAAGGAAACTATGACGCAGTGATCACAGTTGATGCTGGAGAATGAAGTAAAACCCGGGCTTTGAATGGCTATTACAAGAAGGCTCCAAGCAGCTACCCCCAACACCAGACTGTTAGAGCCCAGTTCCACAGCCCTTACTCTGGCAAGACTCCAAGCGCACGTCTACATGGTATTAAAGCACCAGGGCTGGCCTGTGCCAGCTGATTTAGGCGCGCAGGCTTGGGCTGCAGGGCTCTAAAACTGCCGTGTGCAGGCTCAGGTGGAATCTGGACTCAAGGACCCTGCGAGGATCTTCAGTAGGAGTCTTGCCAGAGTAAGAGCTGCAGGAGTGAGACCTTTAAATTACTTCCTGGACACTGCTGTTCTAATGCCACATGTATTAATGTGCGTGAAATATAACTAGTGCTAATGGATGTCATTTACACTCTAAAGCCTAAATCTGAAACACAGTCCATGCTGCCAGACGTAAGCTGCTAATTTAGTTTCATTTCACTTTAAATTCTAAGCAGCTACTATGCATAGGATGTTTTGTTTTGTTTTTTTAAATGCCTTCACTCATTCTTCTCTGGATCTCAATTTATTGTAAGTTCTTTCTGCGGGCTGCAAAACATCCTTTTTATTTACTACACCAAAGACTGCAGACAAACAGCTCAGGAATGTTTCGTATACATCCTAAACATACCAATTCCAGTTTCAGCAGCTGCTTTTTACTGAGAACCACAAAGGGTAAAAAGTTTCCAAATGGACAATTTTGTGACTTCAGAAGAGGGGGCAGAGTGTATGTGACTCACATTGCGCTGAGCACAGATTTCACATTTCTGACCTTTTAAAAACAGCCTCAAGGACTTTTCAAATTATGTCAGTCACTTGCCCGCTGAGATAACGGATTCACATTTCACTTAACTATACAGGATTTCTTTCCTGGTCCAAGGTTTAATTTCTGTAACGCAAACAAGTCTCTTTGTGCAACCCATGATGAAAACCCTCTTCTTGCCTGAGCTATTGTTAAACTGGATTTTCAGTGGTTTGCTTCAGGATTTAGTCTCATCTGTCCCTGGTAGGCGATGTTAGCTCAGATCAACTTTTCCAAGGGAGTTTTAAATCCTGTGCCTCACCACTAGCCGATGAACACAATGGAGACAAGCTAATTCTTACTGGGAGTCCATTGATTTCAAGGATGAATCCTTGCAGAAGGATGAATCTGGCTGGCCCAGCAAGTTTCAGCTTGAAATAGGAGATAATTTGAACACCACTTTTTTTAATATCGGGCACAGGTAAGCAGACGAGAGGTGTTTGCTACAGGTGTGTTTATAGCTGTTCCAAGGAGTCCAGAGGGAGAAGAAGAAATAGGAGTTTGCTGTTTGCAGCCCTAGGTACTTAGACCATTGCAATCACTTTCCAATATCTTATTTCTCCAGTTCAGCATTGTCATTACTGGTTCCACTCCATGAACCACCCTACAGAAAGTGACAGTAAGACAACAATGCCTTTTGTCTTGCCTCTGAACATCTGTTCCCCCACCATAAAGCAACAGCCCAAAAATGTGGTCACCAAACTTGTCATGAATCTAAGATGTCTCAGATATAAAACACAGATGGTGACCGGGGGAGGGGGAGGGTAAGCAGCCTCCTCCCCTGTCCCCATCTCCCTAGCCACCCCCACCCTACTCTACCTCCGCAGAGCCCAAGGACTTGGGCTTTAGGCAGGTCGTATGAACTCCACTCTCACTGACCAGAAGGCATCAGTAGCTATGTGCAACTGTGAGCATAAGTATAACCCCATGTGCAGCAAATGAAGACAGAGAAAATGGTTCTCAACAGAAATAAAAGGCCAAAAAATAGGAAGTGCTTATATAACAGCTCTTCCGAGCTAATAGCTCTATTAGCTTAATTAGTGTCCTCACTCCTTAGAGACAGATCAATGAATGAATCTCTGCCATTTTTAGCTTCAGTCTCTCACTTTGCAACGTGGTGAGTGCTGGCTGCATCTCAGAAAGAGAGAGGAGACCACACGGATTCTGATCTCCAATCTTATAAAGTCTGAATTGACTTTGGCTCCTCAGAATCACAGAAATGTCTTTTCCTACGAGCCCAATATGAAAATACAATTTCAATTGGTTACTATCTCCAGGATCCACTGCTCTCTCTCTATCACTCAGACAATGTTCCTGGAGTTCCAAAAAGGAAACAGAGACTCTGGACTATCTGAGACTTAATTTAGAGCCTATATGAAAGTGTGTCTATCTAAACAGTCTTTTGAAACATATCTGGATTTTATAATGATTCAATAGCAGAATATTTCTGCATGCAAACAGCCACATCTATTTGTGTGCTTAATGACTGATGACAACAAATCTCTCGGCTTCTCATCAAATCCTGAAATTAACGGCACTGCTTCAACACAGCAAGAGGAGAGGGTCCCAATCCTGCCCTGTCTAAGAAGAAAGGACCCAACCAAATGATGTCCCTGATAGGAACGTGAGCCTGGGGCCAAGTAACAGGTGTTGTGGGCGCCCTGCCAGTCTAAAGCATCGATCGGTAACTGACCAGCTGCCCAGTGTTCTCAGAACATCTATAAAAGGCTGCATTTCCCAAACTCTGGGTCTGCCTGTTACAAACAGAAGTAGTAAACATCCTGCACACATCAGGGCAGAGAAAAACTAACCCTTTTCTTTTCATCAAAGAAAGGTTGCTAATGAAAATAAGAGGCTGATATTTTGCCTCCAAAAAGAATGAAACTTTAATAAGTTTTTATTGTTTGTTTTGTACAATTCTCAATTTCTGTTTAAATATAAATGCTTGTTTTAATTTTTTGGGGGGAGGAATTGTGTTTGATCAATAAACTTTCAACTTTAGAACAAACACTTTTGGGTGTTTGCCAAAAAAAGAAGTAAACCAGGGTCTTGGTAGGGGGAAAACCCCAAACCACTGTTTTAATGTTGGGCAGTGAAAGAGCTTAACACTTTGAATGCGTTTGGTCTTTGAGATTGTACAGCAGGTACCAGAGGAGCTGCTAGATGGGATCCAGGGGCCAGAAGGTTCCATGGCAGGTGGGATGGAGATAGAGACAGGTCAGTGATGTCTGAGGAGGGAGGGAGTTAACAACCTTCTATGCCGAGTTCCAGCCTTTGGAGTCCTGTACTCTCCTCGCCCAAACCAAACGCAGTTTATTAGAGCTCTAGGGTACTTGGCTCAAGGTATCGTTCAGGACAATGGGAGTCTCAGGCAGGTGTAAGGTCTATTAAAGATTCGCTGCCACCTGGTGGAAACCTCTCCAGAAAGCCCAGCCACATCAACTCAACATGTGAAGGAGATGAACACAGGAAGTACCACCCTGAAACCCTGCACCCATACCCGTTTTCCTACTGGGGAGCGGGAGGGGGGGTACTGGGAGCACTGACTTTTTCCTGCATTTGGTGTTTCTGCACCAAATCAGTAACTATTTCAGGAAAAACCCAGTAGGGAGGTTTTAAATCACACAGCAACTTGCACCAAGCAGCCCACTCATTAGTGGTGAAGTCCTGCTCCAGCCAGGTTGGTCAAACTAAATACTAACAAATTGAAAGAAAGGCTTCAAGTTTTGGCTTTGAAACAAATATAGATGATTACCACATACAGCAGCTAGAAGCATAATTATTGTCATCGTAACACTTTGCTCATGTTGATATTATCACTCTGTGTTTGTTATTAGCAAGCAATACAGAGATCCCTCTGCCTTTATTAAAATGATAATACTGTGTTTATAATCCCAAGCAACTGCACTAATTGCACAAAAACATCTAGGTCTCTTCCCTCACAACTCCTGGCCTGTCATTTAGTCCTCTCCATATTGCACTTCTGCTTTAACAAGCACAGTGTATCTGGCAAGCACGGTGTCTTGCTGTATTCCCTTCTACTTGATTTGGATTTGGGAACCTGAACTGACAATTGAGAGTCTGCTAATACACAACAAACCTGCTGATGCTGTGAGACGACAGTTTGTTGAAATCAGCAGATAAATGTCGGCAAACACCTTTAACCTATTTCCCAAAGTTCCAGGGCGAGATTTTCATTAAACTCTCTACAAAATTTTTTCTGCTCTTCAGCTTTCTTGTCCGTCTAACAATTCCCATCATTCTGGTGATTACATCAAAAACTTATTCAGAGAACAATGAAAAAAGGGCTTAGCTATTGTTTTCCCTTTGCAAAGATTATGTAATCCACATGCTGTCATCCCTGCAGTGCTAAAACCAGCAAAGACGGGCAGGACAAAGTTCACTTGTTTTCCTTTGACAGATTGCTCCTGAAGGTTTTATAGTCAAAATGTGGCAATTAAATTTACTTTCTATTTTTTGGCCTTTATTTTAACTGGAGTTGTTTGAAATAATCTGCACCGGTGGCAAAACGGGACCCCAAACAATCCCTTTCTTGTCAGATTAGTGCAGAATGGGAAGTGGTGGTATCTGGGCTTTGGTTTGGATTTGGGGGTCAGGGGGGCGGTAAGAGGAGAGGGAAGGAGTGAGAGCAGGAGGCTTTGCTATGGCAAAAGGCAAAACCCTGACCTGTGTCTAGCAGCAGCCTCTGGAAAGCACCGCGTGGTCCAGCCTTCTGCATGCCTGGCCAGAACATACACTCCTAAAAACGGCTCTGCGAGGCTCTTGCCACCAGCTCACGGAGCTCCCCAGGTACTGTTTCCATGGCAAACGGTGGCAAACAGATTTTCATGAAAAAGTGTCAAGTTTTAGTGCCTTCAAATCACTTCCAGCCAGCAGGAAATACGTAGAGCCACTGCAGACCATGCAGGCACAAGCAGGGGACAAGGCATTCCCCTAGGGAATGCCTAGGGATGCAGGGGAAAGGAACTTGGGTCCCCTGTGTTCTATCCCTGACACTGCCAGGGAGTCTCCATGAAATCTCGAGCAGCTTCATTTAACTTTTCTGTGCTCCAGCTACCCCAGCCGTACAATGAGAAAAACACTTCCCTGTCTGGTTTTTGTTAATCACTTTGGCTATGTGCGCACTGCATCTGGAAGTCAGCCTCCCAGCTCAGGTCCACGGACTTACGTTAGCAGGGCTGACGCCAGCGTGCTGAACCTAACTGTGTAGCCAGTGCTTAGACACTGCTGCTCGGGGTAGAGCTCTGGCACTAAAGGCCACCCCACCCCCAAGGCTTCAGAGCCCAAGTCACAATGTTTACACAGCTATTTTCACTATGCTAGTAGTGTGAGCCCCACGAATATACATCTGTGGACCTGAGCTGGGAGGCTGGCTCCCAGATGCAGGGTAGACACACTCTTTGAAGAGCCTTCCTTTAATTTAACATCATCATTTAAAAAACAAAACAGAACATCAATACACAATGATGGCCCTTAGCACTACTGCTTTGAATCAGATTACTGCAAAGGTTTTGACAGCTACTCTGGTGGACTCCCATGGCAAACTCCTGGGAAGTAATTGGAGTAAATTCAAGATAACTGGTTAAAGGCTGGGTCAATTAATTCGGCCCTGAAAAATAAGTCTCTAAAAATGGCATTGTTGGGACGTGGGAAGGATCTATATTATTTTGTCCCACTGACCTTCTCAAATTTGTTCAGTTTACAGTGAACAGATTTTCTTTTCCTGAACTGCCAGCCTCACAAACTGTGCCTGGGATCTGGAAGTCATGCCGGGGTCTCTCACTGGCTTCCTTATCAAGAATAATGATTCTGCACTTGGAATTCAGTTAACAATACTATCAACGATACCTAAGCCAGAAAAAATGCAGATCACAGCTGTGGTGGGATTGCCAGGCAAGCAGGAAAATAATATTAAGGGCATAATCCAAAACTCACTCAAGTCAATGAGACCGTTCTATAGATTGTGATGCACTTTGGATTAGACCTTAGAATTTATTTGGTCTCTAAAGTAAGAAGGTGCCAATTGTATATGGCAATTTTTCTGACCATAAACACACTTTAAAAAACCCATGAATATGAGGAAAACTGCAGCTCTGTAAAACATGAATTATGATATGACAAGGCTACTGCAGTTACACTGGGCAAATAATCAGGCATTTGGGCCTATTACACAGACATGTGGCCTGTAGGAATTACAGCCCAGCATTCCTGTGTCTGAAAGAAACAAGGAAACCATAGACATAAACCTGACTGTAACTGTTAAAATATATTAGAGATTATGATTAAAAAAAGAGACACGATTGAAAATGCATCATAGTGCAAGACTGACACCTGTGATTTAGAAAAGGAAATTGTGTCAAATAATAGTTTTTATTTTAATATATTATCACATTAGTTACAATGGTGAAACAATGGTAGACATAATTCATCTGCATTTCAGGCAAGCGTTGGATATTGTACAACATGACAAATTAATTTATGTAGTTGGAAGGCAGACTGGTATTGAGAATAACCACTGCAATGGATTAAACATTTGCTCAGGGTCAGGAATCAGCCAGGATCGGGAAAATCTGATGCACGGAGACAGAGAGGTACAGAAGAACTTAACAAGAAAGGAAAAGACTAATGCCAATGAACCGTTGGGACAGCTGGCAACTAATAGAGCCAAGGAAGAGCTGGCACGGGAGGCGTTCTATAGATTTTTGATTGCATGGTGCATGACTGGAATACAGAACAAGAACTAGCTTTGGCAGCAGATGTGAGCAGAGTGCAGTACACCCAGCAAGGAGGAAGAACACAAGACTTTGCTGACATGCCGGTGGTCCCAACCAGGGGTTGGAATTGCTCCAGAGCATCTGTGCTTCTGCCTTCCAGAGTGATCCCAGAGGATGGCCATGGATGGCTGGTTGTTTGCCTACCTCAAGGACACACTCAGTGTGCCAGAAGGCTCAGTCTTGTTGGCACTTCTTGTCCACTTGGCGTCTAAGGCCGTTAGGAGGGCTAGCAAGGATATATGGGCTGCAGCACTCCCCTTTATGTGGACAGATACAGAGCTGGATGTTAACCTCTCCTGACCACACTGGGGCAACTAAGTTTATAACTTCAAACCAGGGTTTGGTGAGAGTTAGCTGGAGAGAACGCTGGCAGGTGAGAGAAATAACCCAAAGAGATGCTTGAGCTTGGATCATCTCCCTTTTGGGGAGGGATTGCACCCGCCATTCACGGCTCATATTAGACCACAAGCTGTTCCTGGATGAGCATGCAGCAGCTTCCACAAGACTGCTTCCCCCACCCCCACCCCCACCCCACCCCGTGCTTGGGGAGAAGGCTGTGAGCCAGGCGCTTGTGTCCTTGCCCCCTGGGTTAATGCAATACTATAAAACTGTGACTACGCCGTGAGACCATTCCAAACCTCAGGCGAGTACGGAGGAAGCCCTCTGACTAAACCATGCTTCAAGCTGGGGGTACATCACAGTTGGGTGCCACAGTCTGCAATTGGCATTGGCTGGTTTCCTGTGC
Organism: Gopherus evgoodei; assembly: GCF_007399415.2. Classification (NCBI taxonomy): domain Eukaryota; kingdom Metazoa; phylum Chordata; order Testudines; family Testudinidae; genus Gopherus; species Gopherus evgoodei. The sequence goes on from NC_044331.1 coordinate 2,124,123, forward strand.
AGCTTTCAGGGATTGTCTTACGCTATAAAGTCCTAAATGGTTTGGGACCTGGCTACCTGAGAGACTGACTCTCCTGCATGCCTCTGAGATCAGCTGAGGCAACAATTCTCTAGCCCAGAAGTTCCCAAACCTTTTTCCCAGAGACCCCTTGACATCTTACCAAGTGTTTTGGACCCATTTCATTTCTGGTACTACTGGGACAAGCCTGGGTGCCTGCGTGCGACTGAGCAGCTCTTACACTGTGCTCAGATGCTAACAGACTATGCCAGGGGTCCCTCAACAGGAAGGTACATTCTGATGAAGTGAAACTGAGGCCACTGGAATGCTGATACATTTGGTTCTTTGTACAAGTAATTCAAACGGGCCAAGGCCAACAACAGAGATTTGCATTACTGCCTTCCTACGCACTCCTCCCCCCACGCAGATCTGCTGTTACACCCAGTTCACTCAGGAGACCTGCCTTTTATAAGGGTGTTTTACACCGCAGATTCAGGTGTGGCTGTCGCATGCTTTAATCTAGCTAGCACAGGTACCAGTAGTAGTGTGGTAATGGCACCTGGGCTAGCCATGCATCTACTAGCCCATCAGAGCGCCTGGGTACCCACTCGGATTGCCAGCCCACACCGGGATCCATGCCACATGCACTTCGCTGGTATTGTTTTGTTAGATTAAAGCTAGCACGGGAATGCCTACTCACAACACAATTACATCTGAATGTGTAGAGTAGACGAAGCTCTACTAGCAATGCAGAATTGATTAGGCCATTTGAAAATCTTTTTAGAAAGCCAAACACCTTGTCTGCAGCTCTTAACAGCAAAAGGTAATTTACCTTAAGAGCTCTTATGATATGAATACAGAATGTGCAAGTACAGCCTGGAAATCATGCACTATTTTTAGCATAGGAGTGTGAAAGGTGGTAGATTGACAAGAGTTAGCCCTCAAACAACAACACAGCTAACTTATTTTCTAACTGAAAAAAAAATCAGTTTTAGGAAGTTCTGTACCCTTCGGAGAAGCTCGCGTATGCAAACACACACCAGCAACAGGGAGCCTAATACCAGGTAAATTACTATGGGTTAAACGATCCTCTGCCCCCACACAAATGCACAGGCTGCAATTTCAAGCAGCACTGGTGCGGGCTGCAAAAGGGGGAGAAGACCCCTTACTCTCTTCCCCACGCACGTCAAGACATATTAGGAGCCACAGGGTATGTCTACATCTACAATTTTGCAGCGCTGGTTGTTACAGCTGTATTAGTACAGCTGTATAGGGCCAGCGCTGCAGAGTGGCCACACTTACAGCAACCAGCGCTGCAAGTGGTGTTAGATGTGGCCACACTGCAGCGCTGTTGGGCGGCTTCAAGGGGGGTTCGGGGAACGCGAGAGCAAACCGCGGGGAAGCAGGTCTCCTTCCCCGGGTTGCTCCAGTGTTCCCCGAACCCCCCTGCAAGCAGATCTCCTTCCCCGCGGTTTGCTCTCGCGTTCCCCGAACCCCCGTGCAAGCAGGTCTCCTTCCCCGCGGTTTGCTCTCGCGCTCCCCAAACCCCCGTGCAAGCAGATCTCCTTCCCTGCGGTTTGCTCTCGCGTTCTCCGAACCCCATCCCCGCAAGCAGGTCTCCTTCCCCGCGGTTTGCTCTCGTGTTCCCCGAACCCCCGAGCAAGCAGGTCTCCTTCCCCACGGTTTGCTCTCGCGTTCCCCGAACCCCCCTGCAAACCGCGGAGAAGGAGACCTGCTTGCACGGGGGTTCGGGGAACGCAAGAGCAAACCGCGGGGAAGGAGACCTGCTTCCCCGCGGTTTGCTCTCGCGTTCCCTGAACCCCCCTGCAAACCGCGAGGAAGGAGACCCGCTTGCGGGGGGATTCGGAGAACACCGGAGCAAACCACGGGGAAGGAGACCTGCTTGATTACCAAAGAGGTATCCTCAGGTATCCTGGGATACCTGCTTATTCCACGGAGGTCAAGAAAAGCGCTGGTAAGTGTCTACACTTGATTACCAGCGCTGGATCACCAGCGCTGGATCCTCTACACCCGAGACAAAATGGGAGTACGGCCAGCGCTGCAAACAGGGAGTTGCAGCGCTGGTGATGCTCTGCAGATGTGTACACCTCCTAAGTTGCAGCGCTGTAACCCCCTCACCAGCGCTGCAACTTTGTGATGTAGACAAGCCCACAGAGTGACCAGGAAAAGAATTTGGTCCTCATACACACTCTTTTCAATGGGGCTATTTGTAAAACAAGGTGCTACTTAAAGTAAGCAACAGAATAGGAAGCTATTCAGATAATTTGCATTAGAAGAGAACGCATTAAGCGTTGTGGAACCCCCAACTTACTTCTCTGCACACTGGCTATCTGAGCATATCAGGCAGCACCCACAACATGTGACGCTCTCTCCAAACAAATAGTGCAACACAAACCATGCTCCTAAGAGCTTCAATTGACAGAGACAAGTAAATATCCGGAAAGCTCTTAAGGGCAAAACGGGTGCATTTGCAGTGGTGCTAGCTCAGAATACTTGTAACATGACTGAAAGACTCCATTAATAAAGGCCACGACATGGTGACCTACTATGGCCTCAGATGTGCTCACTTGCATTTTAATGGGGCTTTTCTATTATGTTAAGCTAACTCAACTAAATTACACCCTAGCAACACACCCTTTTTGCCCTTCAAGGCGCGCGCGCACACACACTTCTATCCAGGCCATTATTAGCTGGCTAATTTCTTGTGGGCATCATGACAGAAGCGGGTACCAAGCCGGGAGACATAGGAGGACTGAACACCCTCCTCCTGAACTAGTTCAATGAATGTGGTCCAGGCATATGAGGGATGAAGAAGAAAAAACAAGGTGGTTACAGAGAAGCAGACAGATGTGGGGGGCGGGGAGAGATGGAGCTGGGAAGTGGATGTCAAGGTAGGTTAGATATATCCATAGATGATGATTTAGTGCAGGAGCCATTGGCCTTCAATAACAGAAGTTTTTTATTTCATTTTATACGAAAAGCCAAACAATAAGTGAGCACATAAATGACCTTGGCCATCTGAATGTAACAGATAAGCCACTAACATGTTCAGTCCAGGTTCTTTTGCTATCCACTTAAACAATCTCCACAGGTGAATTTCCAAAGAGTCACCACTAGATGGGGCCCTATAAACCTTGCGCAAGCATTTGTTCCCCGGTTCCTTTAAGCTAATTGCACACATGCTGCCTCTGCAGTCATGGTTCCTCTTGCAACGTACCATAAAGCACAGGCTATTCCATCCCACTGCATCCAAATGGGACTGTCTCTGCTGTTGCTTAGAAGGCATCTGACAAACCCCAGGAGGAACATTCCGATGCAGAACACAGAACCTTAACGTTTGCTTTCAGCTGACCAGCAAAGAAAAGAAAAGAAAACCATATACCAATGTGCTACTTTACATATCTCACAGCGCAAGTGGCATGACTGAAGGGACAATCCAGGTGGGTTTTGATAACTTCTGAGCAGCCCAAACGCCTCTCAGCAGCGCTAAAAAACATGCAGCCTTTTAAAATCATAAACTTCTTATCTGACAGAGTATGCACAATTGAGAATTGGTGCTTAGATACCTCAGGGACAAATACCTAGGAATACACTTGGGCAAATTTTTCATCCACGTAGAACAAAAGCACTGGGGGCTTACTTATAAACATGGTAATTCACCACGCTACCTTGAGTCACTGACGAAAAAAGTACAAAACCATCTCTCTCCCCTCAGGCTGCTTCACTGCCCTGCGGGTGACAGAGGAAACTAAGAGAGAGGGAAGGCTGGCTTACATATTGGTATGACAAGAGGGCAGCAGTCCCACAGCTGAAAAACTAATGCACAAAAACTGTCGTACAACTAATGCTGAGAAAGGAAGCACAAGTGCCCTGGGGCCCAGTCCTATGTACAGAAATCACCTTTCCAAGGTTACTAGCCCAACCCACCCTTGTGCTCCTTAGGACCACACTAACTTAATGGTTCCTTTTTAAAAAACGGTTTTAAAAATACACACCAAATACCATTTCACCTGAAGACATAGGCAGCCAATGGCGTTCAACGAAATTTTTCCCTGAAAGCCTGCTTAAAAGTGATGACGGACATGAGAGAAGTGCCAGACAACAGTAGTTCATGTAGTATGCACTAAAAAGTGTATAGATTACACTACCTTAGGGTATGTCTACACTACCCGCTGGATCAGCGGGCAGCGATCGATCCAGTGGGGGTTGATTTATCACGTCTAGTCTAGCCGTCATAAATCGACCCGAGTGCTCTCCCGTCGACTCCTGTACTCCAGCGCCGTGAGAGGCGCAGGCGGAGTTGACGGGGGGAGCGGCAGCAGTCGACTCACCGCAGTGAAGACACCATGGTAAGTCGATCTAAGTATGCTGACTTCAGCTATGTTATTCACATAGCTGAAGTTGCTTAACTTAGATCGATACTCCCCCAGGGTAGATCAGGGCTTAGTTTGAGTGAACCTGTCGTTAATCTTGCATAAAACCTTTCCTTTCCCCACCCCACTCCCCACTCTGCATTTTCCTCTGTACTAGCTCTGATCCATGCTTTGTACTCCAAGACCACTGAATTATACCATGGAACCACCTTTCCATCTAACGAAAGCTCTGAACACATAGACCAGGCTGAATGTAATGGTGACAGAAGGGTCAATTGTATTCATAGACGTCTCTCTTTCGCTTTGTCAACACTGGCACTTTCATCGCTAAAACTTTTGTCCCTCAGGGGTGTGAAGCAAACACACCCCGAACAACAAAAGACTTAGTGATGAAAAGCGCCAGGGTCAACAGCGCTTCGTTGGTGGGAGCCACGCTCCCATCGACAAAACTACTGCCCCTCATTGGGAGTGGTTTTATTTTGGTTATGGGAGAGCTAGCTCCTATCGACAAACAGCGGCTACACTGCAAAGCCGCGCCGTTGTAAGGGTGGTGGTGTAGACATAGCCTTAGGTCCTGTAGTTACTGAGAATAAGATGATTTTGTTTTTCTATTGACACTTAAGAAGAGACTGTAACAAACACATGGGCAGCAGTGAGCTATAACATTCGTACTCTCCGTGGGATTTCTTATGGCCCTCTTGTGTGTCAAGTGTGTCATATACTGGCAGCCTACCCTCCTTGGAGGATAATGCTATGAAATGTGACATACTGTCTCTGTAAAACAAGTAAGCAAGAACGTTTGTACAGTTACTTCAGCAGCCCCACTTTGCTATCAGAACGCCAAGATCAGCAGCACACAGTACAGTATATACAGTATCACAGGTTTGCCTCGAAAAGCTGAAATTGGCTTGTCATAGGTCTTGAACAATCTTATTTTCAGACAAGTTGCTAGAGTGATCTAGAAAAACTGGGGTCAAATACTGGTCAGTGCAGGGAAAACAACAAAACTAACCCCCTGAATGAACTCACATGTACCCAACAAGCAGAAAGCATGTGTGCTAGATTATGGTTACACACACCCATCATGCACGGGGCCCCTGCACTCATCTCTAAGCACAGATCCTTGCTAGGAAGAGAGGTTACACCAAAGGACCACTGCCAGGACAGGGACTGCATGAGTAAAGTATGTCCTTAATTCTAGGGCACCTCTCCAGCCTGGACACGGGGTTGCAGGAGACTGCCTGCTGGCCACTTTCTCAACCATGATGGCCTGTCCCAGCCAATCTCCTCTCCAGATTCTCACTGGGTCTGTCTCCAGTGGTTTAGCCCTCTGGCCAAGTCACATAAGAGTTCTGCACCCTTCTAAGATGAAAGGTCTGTCGCCCTTCCTGGGTCTCAGCTTCAATTCTTCAACTCAAGACAGTGAAGTCCCAAACAGACTGCGAAGAGCTACAAAAGGATCTCTCAAAATTGGGTGACTGGGCAACAAAATGGCAGATGAAATTCAGTGTTGATAAATGCAAAGTAATGCACTTTGGAAAAAATAATCCCAACTATATATAATATGATGGGGTCTAAATTAGCTGTTACCATTCAAGAAAGAGATCTTACAGTCACTGTGGATAGTTCTCTGAAAACATCCACTCAATGTGCAGCAGCAGTCAAAAATGCAAATAGAATGTTGGGAATCTAAGAAAAGGAGAGATAATAAGGCAGAAAATATATAAATCCATGGTATACTCACATCTTGAATTCTGCGTGCAGATGTGGTCGCCCCATCTCAAAAAGATATATTGGAATTGGAAAAGGTTCAGAAAAGGACAACAAAAATGATTAGGGGTATGGAATGGCTGCCGTATGAGGAGAGATTAATAAGACTGGAAAAGAGATGACTAAGGGGACATAGGATAGAAGTCTATAAAATCAGGACTGGTGTGGAGAAAGCAAATAAGGACGTGTTATTTACTCCTCATAACACAAGAACTAGGGGCCACCAAATGAAATTAATAGGTAGCAGGTTTAAAAGAAACAAAAGGAAGTATTTTTTGCACACAACACACAGTCAACCTGTGGAACTCCTTGCCAGAGGATGCTGTGAAGGCCAAGACTATAACAGAGTTCAAAAAAGAACTAGATAAATTCATGGAGGACAGGTCCATCAATGGCTATTAGCAAGGATGGGCAGGGATGGTGTCCCTAGCCTGTTTGCCAGAAGCTGGGAATGGGCGACAAGGGATGGATCACTTGATGGTTACCTGCTCTGTTCATTCCCTCTGGGGCACCTGCATTGGCCACTGTCAGAAGACAGGACACTGGGCTAGACGGACCTTTGGTCTGACTCAGTACGGCCGTTCTTATGTTCTTCCCCAGTCACCTACATCCTCACACCCACCCGTCCCGGCTTTTCCCTGCTGGGAGCCCAAGTACCACTAACACTGGCCTTCCACCATCCCCTGGCCTCCTCTCCCCTTCCTTGGTCCTTACAGACCCTAGCTTGGAGCCCCTCCCCAGTCCAGAGCCACACCACAGGGGTTAACCCTGCTCCGGTAGCTCTGCCTCCTGGACACAGCCAATTCAAAACTATTGGGCCTTCCTCCAGGCCCTGCCAAGGGAGAGAGACCTCTGCCTGGCTCCTCTCTATTGAATTCGCTGCGCTGGTTACGTAGTGCTCTCCCTGCTTCACCATCACAAGCCCCATTACTCTACATTAGTTGGGGACACTAATTAGCTCTTGTGTCGGCAGCTCAGCAGAGCGGTTGAGGGATAGCTACTAAGTCAGGGGCAAGGCTGAGCCCAGCTTGCCTCAAATGCCAGCCAGCCGCTAATAGCCCTTTAATAGCCTTGCCTATGTGACTCACGTAGAGGAGGCTCCGCAGAGAGGCCTCTGAGATCTGGAGTCAGGACGCAGGAACATCCCCACGTGATGCAACACCTCTACAGCATGCCTGCCATCTTGCTGGGATCGGGATGTGTGTGTGGCCAATGAGGACTGGGTCCTGTACCAGCCACTACAATTAATTGTGGTAGAACATTAAGAACTGAAGCATACAGCCACCAGGATTTAAACCTTCCAAATGCTATCAGTGCAGACAGTGATAGCACTGGTAAAATTATGCAAAGTTAAACTGTAATAAAACAGCATTTAAAATAACGTACACAATGGATACCCAGAAATGCAGGATATTCTCAATTTGTGCGGCAGCTTTACTAGCAGCTACATACCCAGTAATAACCTTCCGACCTTTGCCTCTGAGTTTAAAAGTATCATTGCTTTTGCTGGCAATGGGATATGCCAGGACATTCAGAATCTCAGCACTTAGTTGCTAATAGTACAGGACGCATATCCTTTACACATACCTGGCAGCAACAACAACAGAAAAACTGAACACAAAACAGCTTAAACACTACAGATCCAGTTCTGTTCTCAGAAACACAAGTGCAAGTTACATGCAGTGTCTGAGTGTACAACTGACCCTTCTGACTATCATTGAACGGACTGAAGGGAATCCAAGGTAATATGTGTTTTATTCGTATTAAAGTGACGCTCAAACAGAATCTGGAAAAAAAAGAGAAGATACCATTAAAAAATGCCATGCAGAAAAGCGGACAGAAATATTGATCACTGCTTGCATTTCCTAATGAAAAAAAACATTCAAAACAGTGTAAAAAGCCATTTCGATGAGGTAGACCTAAAACATACACAAAAAAGACCAATATTAACCTACAAGTGGCCATATTTTAAAACAGGATCCACAGCCAACTACACAAAATTCAACACTGAACTGTATAAGTAGCAGCGATACACAATCCTGTCCAGGCCTCAACGCCTGCAGCCAGCCAGTTAAAAGGGATGTCTGACCATGATACAAAATATGCATTAAATTAGTCTTTCTCTGAAAAATAGCCCCACACCATTGCACATGTATTGCTAATTTACGACAGAGGGATTTTTGACTAAGTGCATATCCTGTATACTATTTAAGTTGATTTCAAGCTGAGTTTCAAATTGGATGCAGAAAGTAGGAAATCAGCAATAATTTACAAAAATTCTTTGTGTTACTAACTTTTTAGTATCAGAGGGGTAGCTACGTTAGTCTGGATCTGTAAAAGCAGCAAAGAATCCTGTGGCACCTTATAGACTAACAGACGTTTTGGAGCATGAGCTTTCATGGGTGAATACCCACTTCCTCAGATGCATGTAGTGGAAATTTCCAGGGGCAGGTATATATATGCAAGCAAGCTAGAGATAACGAAGTTAGTTCAATCAGGGAGGATGAGACCCTGTTCTAGCAGCTGAGGTGTGAAAACCAAGGGAGGAGAAACTGGTTTTGTAGTTGGCAAGCCATTCACAGTCTTTGTTTAATCCTGAGCTGAGGGTGTCAAATTTGCAGATGAACTGAAGCTCAGCAGTTTCTCTTTGAAGTCTGGTCCTGAAGTTTTTTTGCTGCAGGATGGCCACCTTAAGGTCTGCTATAGTGTGGCCAGGGAGGATGAAGTGTTCTCCTACAGGTTTTTGTATATTGCCATTCCTAATATCTGATTTGTGTCCATTTATCCTTTTCCGTAGAGACTGTCCAGTTTGGCCAATGTACATAGCAGAGGGGCATTGCTGGCATATGATGGCGTATATTACATTGGTGGACATGCAGGTGAATGAACCAGTGATGGTGTGGCTGATCTGGTTAGGTCCTGTGATGGTGTCGCTGGTGTAGATATGTGGACAGAGTTGGCATCGAGGTTTGTTGCATGGATTGGTTCCTGAGCTAGAGTTACTATGGTGCGGTGTGCAGTTACTGGTGAGAATATGTTTCAGGTTGGCAGGTTGTTTGTGGGCGAGGACTGGCCCGCCACCCAAGGCCTGTGAAAGTGTGGGATCATTGTCCAGGATGGGTTGTAGATCCCTGATGATGCGTTGGAGGGGTTTTAGCTGGGGACTGCATGTGATGGCCAGTGGAGTCCTGTTGGTTTCTTTCTTGGGTTTGTCTTGCAGTAGGAGGCTTTTAGGTACACGTCTGGCTCTGTTGATCTGTTTCCTTATTTCCTCGTGTCTGGGTATTGTAGTTTTGAGAATGCTTGGTGGAGATTTTGTAGGTGTTGGTCTCTGTCTGAGGGGTTAGAGCAGATGCGGTTGTACCTCAGTGCTTGGCTGTAGACAATGGATCGTGTGATGTGCCCGGGATGGAAGCTGGAGGCATGAAGGTAGGCATAGTGGTCGGTAGGTTTCCGGTATAGGGCGGTGTTAATGTGACCATCATTTATTTGCACCGTGGTGTCTAGAAAGTCTCGTGGTGTCTAGGATCGTCTCGTTCATGATTTAATTCTCCTAGCATTGATGAAAGGGATGCTTTCATGAGGTCACTTATTTGCTGTAAGTGATGGGCTACCAAACCCACACCATAACCTTAGGGACAAAAAGGACCCAATTCACCGAAACAGATGTTTAACTTTAAACACATCATTAAGAGCTCTGCTAAAGCGCCACAACCAAACACCTCATGGTCCAGAGTTGCTTTCTGATTTTGAAGAAACTTCTCTCCTTTAGTAGAAATACATTGCACAGTCACATTAGAGGTTCCAAACGTGATTTATGCCTCTCCCCACCTCTATTAAGGAAAAGTGTATTAAACCCACTTTGTAGATTAGTGAAATGAGACACACAGAGCTGAGAAGTGATCCTATGAACCTTGGGGTCCCAGGCTCCTATCCTAGTGTGCACCAAGTGTGCACAGCTATCTAACCAGGGTGCGATTTTCAGAGGTACAAATGGCAGATGGGCGTTTAACTGGAATTTGTACCTCTGAAGACCTTCCCTCTCTCCACCCCCCAGTTTTCTTGGCAAGTAAGGACCTGCAGTGATCGAACCATGCAATAGATAATATTGTTTCTCATCTGAAATTATTTTCTTATAAACTGTTTTGTTCTTGGTATGAATTAAGATTGAGTTATTCCCTGCCCAGTAAAAGAAGTTCTGACTATTTTGTTGCATGACCATAAAGATCCTTAAGTTCCCTGATTTAACTATGTGGAATTGCTAAAACATGTACATTTTTTACCTTTACTCTCTAGTCTCTGAAATATCAGTCTTAATAATCAGGCTTCAGTCTTATCCACTGGACAGGAAAAGGTGTATCAAGCTCCAGTGCAGTATTTTCAAGAAGGTCCTCACTGTTCTAGAAATCACATTCAAGATTTTGTTAATAGGTGATGCTACCCTGGAGAATATCAAACCATGCTCAGCACTGGATCTGAGAAGCCTTTCGGTACAGTATTATAGTCTCCATTCCTATCCAATTCTGGAAGAAACAGCAGCAGGGAAGATTGCACAATCACTCTGGCTATCCAAAAGCCCAAGTTTGAATGAGCTTGCTTAATTTAGAGAGGTACATTTATTTCTATGGACAGCATTTTGGCATCATTCCCCATCCTCCTCCCCAGTCACACGGAATTGGGGATAATCCTGCTTTTAGTTACACAGGTACATCACTGACAAAATTCTCTGGGGTTGCACTGGAGTAACAGAGCAGGATTTGACCCCTGGTATGCAAAATTTGATAGGGAAAAAAAATTAAGATTCCAATTCAATCAATTCTGAGAGCCAGCCATGCATCCTAACCAGCAAGTGATTCCTTCATTTTACTCTTTTTGATAAAAGAAACTTCTTTTAACCTTAAACTGGTAAGATCCAATTCTGCCCTGACTTACACCTCATGCAGTTAATTTCAGAAATAGGATTTCAAAGATTCTTGTTTTTCTTTACAGCTGTAGATCCATCTGCTTCTTTTTAATTCAGTCTGGCTGGGCATGAAGAAGGGATTTGATGCTGGGTTTTAGCCTTTAAATGTTCATCTTGCACCCTTCCTGGTAACTGTTGCACTAGGTGTTTTATCTGTTGTGTTAGGCACCCAGAAGACCTTGGACATCAGGCACCTGATAAACAAATATTTGTTATTAAGTACGGGCAGGAACCTTTTCCTGAATACTGGCATCCACAATTAGTAGAAAACAGAATGGAAAAGAGAAAAACAGCAGGATTTTGAGTATCTATAACGGCCACTGTCACATGATGATGGGCATTTTAATTCTGCTGCATTCCCCAAAGTCTTCTTCTGCCACCCCCTCTCCTGTGCACCCCTATCATTCTGCCTGGGATCCTCCCCTTCCCCCACATTGTCCCCAGTGCCCGAGTCCTGTTCCTGCTCCCTCCAGCCTCCCTATTCCTGCCCAGGAGGCTGCAGCTATCAGTGCAAACATTCAGTTCCTGGACAAAACTGAAAGCCACTATTTGGTATTTCTACAAATACCACATCAGAGGACTCCCAGCATCTGTACGTGACTCCTGACAGCTTTGGATGAAGCTATGTCTGAAATAAAACGGGGAGCTTAAGGTGCCTCATAGTTACTTCTTTCACTGGTGGAAAGTGAAGCTCCCGACTGGAAGTTTTAGCACAAAGTCCCATGAAGTGAGCAGCGCCACAGCTTCGATGGAGGGCATCTCCTAGGCAATGGCAGCATTCATCAGACATTGACAGTTGTATCGTCTGTTCCCATGGCAATCACAGGCCCAGCCAGCTGCCTTAGAAGGTTGACTTTTTTCTTGGAGATCCAAGGAACAAAACAAAGCAAAAACAATTAAGCCCTGTCTATAGGGGTCAACACACAGTCATTCCTTTCAGACAGATTTACTAGTTTCCAAGTTCCATTTCAAAGCCAACCTAAACACCATTATTTGCTACTTTTTACTTTTATCCCTATCTCCTGGAGGTTTTATACAACACAAAAACAGCAGCCCAGTTTAATTTACCTCCTAGTCATGGCATTTCACTAACAGGCATTATGTCAACCACCACTTTCAAAGGTTAACTCTGCTAAGCATCCCGTATTTGTGTCTGGGCCCAAGGCCATGCCTACCGAAGGACACAACCACTTTCCAGGAGTAAAGAACAACGATCAACAGGCAAGAGGAGAATCAAGAGAAAGGAGATCCTGTGACAACGACATGCTTAAAAAACCCAGAACTTCCACTCAAGAGGCAAGAGAGCCAGGGATCTTTGCTCAGTATAGAGGAGAGGACACCAAATCTTGGTTCCAAGAACATCAGTGGCTTTGCAGTTTGGCCAGCTTTCTAGTAACTGCACTCATGGGTTGGAAACAAACAGCCAGCGTTCTTATCCTATGGTGCAGCATCTGTACAAATCCAAGAGGGCATACGCACATTTTGATTTATCAGGAGTTTTGATTAACCAGAGTTCAGTGAGCTATAACAGAAATAAAGTCCTAGGGAAAAAAATGATGAACTAGCAATAAAAAAATTGTTTAAAAAAGCCAATTATACTCCAAGAATATAAAATAATAATTCTTCCTACCTTGAAATGCCATGAGTGTGCCAGGTTTAATTGAAATGCTTAATGCTATCAGTTGCTAATGCACTGTAATGGGGAAATCCTCTTCTACTTCCGCTGTATTCAATGATACAATCATTATCATTGGGTTGCACTGTTGCCATGATAAGAATTCCAGCAAGCTTCCAAAGGGAAAACCCTTCTCCTTGGCCTTGAAAGGTCTTTCGCTTCATTCCATGTTGGCCTTGGTTATGACATCATGCCTCAGTGGTGATCTCATAACTTGAGGGCTCACCAAGGCAGTCATGTGAAGTAGCTGGTTATTATGAAGGATCTGGTCATAAATCCATGGTTAAGGTGGAAGTGAGCTTTGCACTTCAAGCAGAGATTAAACCTCTCTTTTATGTGTCAAGAACAGATTGTATTTTCCTCAAATTTACAGCATTTACTCCAAGTACAGAAAGTTTTTCTGAGAACTTCCAAGTAAACTTGTTAGCTACAAGAACTGCTCTTGCAGCTACACTGCCAGACTATTTGACTGAAGACTCCAGTTCTAGACACAACACTGTTTACTACTGAACATGTCTACATGTCAAAGTGAAAATGTGTGACACTCTCTGCTGATGCACACAAAATATTACACACCTCAAAGGGTACCTGTCTGCCTCTCAGCTGAAGCGATTTACCTTCCTCTGTAGTCCCACATTTCAAAAGTAACAAAACCAAATTTCCCTAGTGCAAGTGAATTAATATCTATCTATAGTATCTACAATTACAACTGTCCCATCACTGTACTCATCCGTACAGCCCCCATCCTCAGTGTACCTGACAATCTTTAACATCGTTATCCTCACAAAACCCCTGCAAGGTAGGGATGTGCCATTATGCCCACTCGGGAAGCTAAGTGACTTACCCAAGGTCCAGGGCCGGCTCCAGGCCCCAGCACGCCAAGCGTGTGCTTGGGGCGGCATGCCACGAGGGGCACTCTGCCAGTTGCCAGGATGGCAGCTCCAGTGGACCTCCCGCAGGCGTCCTTTCAGAGGGTCCACCGGAGCCGCAGAGCACCCCCCACGGCATGCCACTGTGCTAAGGGCAGTGAAATGGCTAGAGTGGGCCCTGCCAAGGTCACACAGGAAGCCTATGGCACAGCATGGAATTGAACCCAGATCTCTCATGTCCTAGGTTAGTTCCCTACCTACCAGACCATCCTACAATGTTTGTCTGTACTGGCGAACAGGAAGGCAGGGTTCTAAAATGATTCATCAATACCCAGTGATCTGATATCACTATTAGCCATGGAACAAAACTGCATCCCTTCTGGAAAAGTCCTACAGAATTGACTCCGGAATGATACACTTTCTATAGAATTTTCAGCCAATCAATAGCATTTTAAAATGATTCTAGATATAATTTCCTATTAAAATTCATGTATATCCCCACTACGGAATGGTTTAAAAAAAATCTTTGGAAAGTATAGCATTCACCATTCATTTCTATAGGGGTTTTATTGAGTAAGATCTACAGAATGCGATTTAGTTTTTACAAAACCCTGTTAGTTTCATCCTTATTTAATTCTATGAGGCTTTTCCATAAGGGTAATACTGCAAATACCAGACACCTATATGCTTAACTTGATGATCCCTTTCCCTTCCCACCATTACTAGATGTTTCATCATTCAAATCACACCACTTAGGAATGAATTTTTAATGGAGGTAGGCCTCGCTTATTTCTAATTTTGCTCTAGCACCTTATTTATAGCTATAACTAAATCTCACTGCGTTGCTGTGTTGTTAAGCTGCAGGACATAGTATCCAATTAATACCAAAACAGCATTAAAGCAACATGAAAAGTCCAACTTAAAGCCAAAGAAGTAAAAAAATTCAGAGTGAAGGCTGTCATTCCAACCTTCGTTCTCTCCGACTGGCAGCTGCCCTGAGGTCCCTGGTTTGGTTTAAGTCCCAGATGGAGGATGATGTCATCCGAACAAACTAGGTACAACAGGGTGAGTTAAAGACCTACCAGTAGTCATAAGGACTCAAGAAAGTGAAGACAGGCTGTAGAACCTCTGATGTCTAAGTCACTGGTTTGAATTCAGTCCACGATGATAACGATGCAACATTTTGTCTACCTGAGGAGTAATAAGCTAAATGGAATAGAAGAAAACATTCATGGGAACAACAGGCATTTGGGATAGAAAAAGGAAAGATCCAGTTTAGTAACAGGAAACCGTTCTTAACCTTGAGTGAAACCTGGCAATGTAATATTTTAGGCTGGAGGGTATTCAAAAGAAAGTTACATGCAGAATTTAGAGGGAAGTGATACACGAATTCCATTAGGTGACGTGGGAACTGAGCATATATCGTACATCAACACAGACCCCTCTTTGGGTAAACCCCGACTTCAATCAATAGGAGTTTATATGAAGGTATGTGCTGCAGTCCTCATGCAGCTCTGCTACACAACCCTTGAATATGACCTGTTAGCTACAGCAGCTTATACTGTGACAGTCTGTTGAGCTGCACAAACACAACTCTCCCGTGCTTTCCCAGTTTCCTGTGTTGTTCTACTTTTATTCCATCTGTACCACCACAATCCTGTCTCAATCAACTCCATTCTTCCTCCTTCAGATTTCTCATCAATCCCTAGTAGTTCTAGGACCTCCTGAATTTCACATCCCAAATACATTCTATTCACATTACACATTTCCTTAGGAAGCTCACTGACATTTGCACACCAAAAATTTTAGTCAGCAGGACGTACAGTGCAATAATAATGTGAATTAAATTGATTCGAGGAAAGTACCTGCTCAGCATGTTCATTGCTATTTTTCAAACATAAGTGTATTGACATGGGCGATTTTTCAAATCTCAAAGTGCAGTCTATCCTGGGCTAACTGCATGTGTAACGAGGCAAGAATCACCTCAAACTACCAACAATATCCATCTTTAAAGCATCTCTCTAGCTACAAAATGGCTTAAATCAATTTTGATAATTTTTTTATAAAAAGAAAATTTCATATAGGTAGCTAGATGGATACTGCCGCTGGGACCAATACTTAATGCAAAGCTTAAGACCAATATGATTTGAAACAGCCAAGCTATAAACCCTCTGTAAAATGGAAAACTCTGACAGACGTAATAGACATGCACTATAATTAAAGTTGTTGGTAAATGACACTAACACAGCCAAAATTTTCTATTTCAAGCTACAGCATTGATCAGATTTTGTCATGCAAGATTAACTGGAAGAATCTCTCTGGACTGATGAGAACAGTAAGCCACAAAGCTTGTGTAAATTTTCCTTGATACATATGCATTATGCATTTGACAAGATACAGGCATCTGGCAAATACTGACCTAAGTGTTTTGTCTGTAATGCTACTGAGCAAAGAAATACCCCTCCCTCAATATCCCAGACTATCAGAAGATATTTCTCTATACTCAAGAATGCAGCAGTTCTATTCTTTCCTCCCAGATATGAAAGTTTAAAATATGTGCCAACCTTGAATTTCCAATGAGAAGTTCAGTCAATGCAGAAAACAGAGTCTCTCAGGAAGAAAAATAGGTTTCAACAGAATGCACTGTTCGAAAGAGAATACTAACCAGTCAGGAGTGGACGAGGTGTAGGGACATGACATAAAACACTATTCTGTACTCCTAACTCAGAAATAAAAAGAAAATATTTTAAAATTAAGCAGACTCGTCCTCCTTCCTGTTTACCAGGCAGATTTCAATTCACT